>NW_026571515.1:30987703-31032419 GCF_026225935.1 Boleophthalmus pectinirostris | reverse complement strand
TTAAGGTGCATTGTGTGACTTTTCTAGTGGACGATCCGCAACCTGCTTGTCTCCATGGAAATGTTATTGCTTTGTCTACAAATGTTCCACAGTTTAGATTAAGCCTATTTAAACTGTATTATTTATTTATACACATGGAAGTGAGAAACACAATTTAAATTCTTTATATATTTTTCATATGAAGAATTGACAATAAACTTTTTAAACTTAAACTTGAAACCTGCCTTTCAAGAGGGAGGTTACTGGACTACATTACAGTTTAGATCTGTGGAGAGCCGTCCCTATTCACAAAAGGAATTATTGTATTTTTGAACAACAGAAACACCTGCAATGAATAAATGCTAGATGGATATGATTAATGTAATACCGTGGAACATTCCAGGTAAAACACTAACATCTCCATGGAGACAAACAGGTAGTGGACTCTCCTCAAGAAAAGTTGTGCAGTGCACCTTTAAGTTCACATTTTCTAGATTGCAAATTTAACATGAAAAATTGTGTGAGTAACATTTTTGTACATACGCCCACTTTATAATTGAAACCCCTGAACTATAACATTGCTTTTTGTTGCCATAGAGTGGAGTATTCCAGTTAAAGCAGAGAGCCTCCACCAGAAAAGTTAGGAGACAGTATATTGGAAATTCAGATACAAACTCAAGTAATAAGCCTAAATATCAGTAAGCCTAAATATATACAGTCAGGTTACATGAGAAATAACCAAACTTTTCCATATTTTTTATCCCAGTAAAATATGAATAAATAAGACAAAAGAATTTCAGATTATGGTTTTCTGATTATTAAGGTAAATGTTACATAGTGTAGCTTTATCGTGAGATAGATCCACAACAGGGAATGGTATTGGAGTAACTGCAGGTACTGTATGTAAATGTGTGTAAATGTATGTAAATATAAAATTTGTCCGAAATGAATAAAGCTGCCTGTCTTTTAACGGTGTGAAGTTCATTGGATTTCCGCTGCCATGCCCAGATCAGGGGTGTCCTCAAACTGCACCTTGTAGTCACTTTCTTGCTCTTCAAACACAATCACCTTCAAAATGAAATGAAATATAAATAAATAAACACATTTCATCAAAGTCATGCACTAGAGCTGAACAATGTGGGGAAAATATCTCATTGGAATCTGTCTGCGTTTTACATTTTTCATGTTTTAAACACCTCCAGCGGAATTGACAAAAAGACTGAAAAATAAACTGATAAAGTAATACAAGAATCACATTTCAGAACATGTTTGTGTCTAAACTACAGAGTTAGTAGTTTCACGCAGGATAAGATAGGAGATTTTATTGTTAGTGGAGGTTTTGTTTGCTAATTTAGCTAATTGTGTCCATTCAAATTGAGGTTAGAGAAATCTTGTTGTCATACCATACACAATACAATAAAAGGGTCCTGGTTTAGTCCTGATTTGGGTTTCGTCCTGGTCTAGTACAGGCTTAGTTCCAGGTTTATTCCCAGTTTTAGTCCCAATTTTGATGTTGTTGATTGTGTTTGATTGTGCAAGTGCAGCCTTATTGTACTAGTTTTGGTTGCTTTCAGCTGGTTACCTGGTTGATTCCGCTGTTGAGAAAGGGCCCTGGGAGATAAAGAGCCTGCTGGGGACCAATCGACCAATAACGGCCAAGATTCAGCCCATTGACAAACACCACTCCCTTTTCCCAGCCCTGAAAATACATAATTATACAGATTAGAGTTACATTCTTCTTACTGATGTCATATCATAGACCGCAAAAGACAATTATTATCTTTTACTGATAATACACAAAAGGTAATTCTAATATCTATCCTGCTGATGTCCATGGGTTTCAGACTAAATATTGTATTTTTTTAATTGGAAAAAAAACAGGCTGGGGGTTTGTCACCTGCTTGTTTCTATGGATATGTCATTGCTCTGCCTAGAATGTTCCCCAGTATGACATTAAACAGTTTTACAGCTCAAAAATACCTAGAAAAACTGGAATTTTCACTGTGAGTGGGACTGCCTATCCACAGATCTGACCTGTCGCTTGGTCTACATTGGTCTCCATGAAGACAAAGCAATTACATTTCCATGGAGAAAAGCATTTGTCGGACTTTCCAGAAAAGTTACACAATGCACCTTTAAGTCTTTCTTCATGCTTTTATATGACTTACCGTTAATTTCACAAAAGTGTCACTTGGATATCCGTACGCAAAGAGTTTCCCCATGAAAAATCCCGGGAAGCTGGGATTTTTAGAAAGAGTTTTCCATGGCGCCTGATTGAGACTGAAACAAAGCAATCAAAACCATCACAAATAAATAAACGCGATCTAGCTCATTCTGAAAGCAATAAACTGCCCAAACCTATCAATAAAAGCGGGCTTCATATCCAGGCTGTATATTGTGAAGTCCCTCAAGGGAATATTGTTTAATAAAATATCCCCCACTAGACCTGGAAGAAACACAAATCAATGTTGACTCACAGCTTCACAGGCTTGATTTAATATCAGTAACAATACACTGCATAATGTCTGTCCATCACCTTTATGTTGTTTATCCAGGTCCCTACCCTTGTGAACGCGTCCACAGTTTTCCACCAATAAACTCAGAGTTCTTTTGCCCTGCATTGTGAATTTTACATCCGAATTAAAACAGAATAGAATGAATAGAAAGTTTTGATTTCATACCTGCCCATCAGAAACTGCTAGCTCCTGAGTTTGACGCTTGAAAAGACCAATGTAGATTTTGTCCACAAATACCTGGAAAGAAAATCTGAATAAATACACGACTGTCTGAACTACAAACAGTATATTAATCACTCATATTTGAAATAGACCTCATATTTCATGATTAGATTCTCCATTAGTTAATAGACACGTTTGAATGGGCTCAATTTACATTCATCACTGTCGTGTTTTGATTAGATTGTAAATGAGAATTGGTTCTCAATCAATCTGCCTAAATAAAGGTTACATACATAAATACACTTCTTTCTCCAACTTGTAGCTCTCCACCCCCTTCCAAGTAGCTCACCAAGGGATTGCTAAATTATATGTACTGTGCTAACTAAAATTTGATTAACTACCTTTATAAATTTGTCATTTTGATGTGTAACTTTGTGTGCAAATAAATGTATAATGGTTTATGTTTTATAGGCATCTAACTGTATCCCACCTAAGGCTTTCCATGATTATATATTGAATTTCTTGGGATTGCTAAAATGAGAAACTCTCTGGTATTTTCTTTTTGTAAAGGCAGCTCACAGGAGGAAAAAGGTTGGAGACCCCTGTGTTAGAGAATCAAAACTGATCCCAGCACACAGTCACCGTCACGTTACAGTTTTTTTTTTTCAATAGCTTTTAGTCAAAATTTCTGCATAAATTCCAAAACTCACAGCACATATATATTTTATACAATTATGCCTTATTTAACACCAGTCTCTTGCTATCTTTTTTGCTCCTTTTTTTAGAATTTATTATTATCATTTTATATTTTACTCTTTGTTATTATAATATATTGTGATGTGTGAGCTACTGTGTCCAAGTAATGTCCCTTGTAGATCAATAAAGTTTGTCGAAGTCAAAGTCTAATAATACATACACATACATACATAGATTTTATTTATATAGCGCTTTTCTGGACACTCAAAGAAGCTTTACACAACAAAAATTAACAGTCAAAAGAGCAATAGATACATAATACAGTAAAGACAGAAGACTTACCAGGGCCCTGTCCCGTACATTATCTGCAGATTTCAGTACTCCCCCAGTCGTTATAGTGGTTTCATACAGAGTGTAGCCAAACGCCTGTCCACTGTCACTGTTCACTGGGAGGTTCTCCATGCTTACTGGCTTGTGTGACTTGAACGGCTTTAGACAAAATGAAATTAAACTTTATTATTCCTCCTAGACAAACTGTACAAACAGCATAAATCACTCTACCCCTTCAGTGAAGCTCAGAGCATCCCATAGCGACAGGTGCTGGTACATAATGGCAGGTTCATATGCCTCTCTGTAATGTAAGGTGGGCATGTCTGGGAAAGGCTCTCCATCTGCTCAAAGAGTCACATAAGTAACTGCTGAAAATACCGCTGAAGGTACACTATTAGGGATGTAACAATAACTGAAATATCGTGATATCATATTGTCAGACGTCTCACAATAATATCGTGGGCTGTCACAATATATCGACTTACAAGTTCCTTTGCTTAAATGCATTGTTTTATAGTAGCAACAGCTTATAAACATAGGGAACTACATATCCCATGATTAATTTCAGTGCAAACAACATGAAGAGATATGATTTTTACTTGAATTCTTGGGATTATGATGGAAAATAATCCACACCAAAATCTTGCCAAGGTATTTTTAAAGCAATTAGATTAGCCTCTTCAAAATATCGCAGTAAATATCGTACCGTGAGATGCACATCATGATAATTATTGTATGATTATAAGATTATAATTGTACCGAGAGATTTGGATATTGTTACATCCCTATACACTATGTAATGTTTTAGTGCTTGTCCCTATGGAGATGTTAACGTGTTGCTTGGAATGTTCCACAGTATAGGATTAATGCAATTTATGTCCATGGAGACAAGCAGGTGACACGAACAGGCCAAGTTACGGAATCTGGTTTTGAGCAAATAAAAAAATGTATTAAAGGTGTAATGTAACATTTCTTTTGTGCCACCTCTTTGTCTCTATATCTCAGTCATTATTGGTGTGCCTAGAATGAAGAGTATGGCAAGCTTTTTCATTTTCACAGAGACGAGCAGGTAAAACTGACAGGCCAATTTACAAGTCAGTGCTGTGGAGAGGTGAACCCGCTCACAGTATGAATGCATGTTGTTCAAGATCTTTTTGAGCAATAGAAACACCTGTAATTCGTTTTGTGTTGTTGTTTTTTTTAAATCAAAATAGGGTTACAAAATAGGGTTATGAAAAAGCATAACATCTCCACGTACTCGAGCAGATGGCAGGCACTCCAACAGAAAAGTTACACGGTGCATCTTAATTTTATATCTATTTTGTTTGTATTTTGACTTACTACTATAGCGAGAAAGAAGATCCCTGAGCAGATGGTACTTTGGTGTGTACTCCCCAGATTCAGACAATGGAGCGTCATAGTCTGAAAAACATATACAGTAAGACACAGCCCCCTACAGTGAGTAAAGGATATTACACTTCAGTAAGACCTCAACATCAGCTCTATTGAAATAAATGTATGTTCAAAAAACATCTATGGGAGGTTTAGTATCTCAACACATTGTCATTTTATATGAACTTAAAAATAAAAAAAACTCCAATACCAAACTTTTGATAGATGTTATTTGAACACAGAGTAGAGGACTACAAGCCTACAAAATTTCAGCCCTCTATGTGTGATACTTACAGAGATATCGACCTGTGAAAACGGCCAAGAAAAAAATAATGTGATTTGGACCCGTAAATTGACACATACTCCCCTCACTAAATGAGCTGTAACTTGAAAAGGAGTGATCGAAAATCACTAAAACTTCACAGGGTTGGTACATGATAGTAAGGGACTATTTGGTATTTTTTTCAAACATTTTTGAGATCGAAGTGCATGAGCCATTTGGTGAAATGGCGTGGAATGACCTACATTCTTTTTTTGTATTTTCTTTAGGGTGAGTGTCTTGCTGCTGGTTCACATGCATCCCCAACTCCTAAAGGCCACAATGGAAAGATGACGGTATGTCATGAAATGGTTAAGTGCTAAGTAGTTGTAATTTTTGCCTTAATCTCATTCTATTTTTGTGATTAATGGCATTTAGGTGTTTTGTTTCTTGTGGGTCTTGCATTTAAAAAATAATCTTTTCTAAGGGGCAAATTGTTTTCAAATTACCCTTCAAGTTATTTAGTTGAATGGTTCCTGTGTACAAAAACATACACTTAGAGATCGTTACCAGTCTGAATCTACTTGGCCTACATGTTACCCATAAATAAAGTCTGTCCTCAACATTTACTTTTTACATTTTTCACTTCAATCTAACATTAAACGCATTGAAAACTGTGGCATTGTTCCTAAAGAAGAGCAGTCTTGATGCCAGTACTAACAAATTCCGACCCATCTCAAATCTGCCGTTTTTTGGCAAAGTCCTTGAAAAAGCTGTTTACCAACAGCTTACGAACTTTCTCAAATGAACAACTCCTTTGATGTTTTCCAGTCAGGTTTTGAAGCCCACCACAGCACTGAGACTGCTCTTATCAAGGTGACAAATGACATCCGCCTGAACACTGATGCAGGCAAAGTCTCAGTCTTGATCCTGTTAGATCTGAGTGCTGCTTTTGACACTGTCGATCATGGGATCCTCTTACAGAGACTAGAGGACTGGTGTGGGCATCTTCTGGTACTGTAACTAAAACTGGTTCAAGTCCTATCTAGAAGACAGAAGTATTTTGTTGAAATTGGAAACTGTGTCTCAGATGACATGGCCCTGACCTGTGGGGTGCCTTCAGGGGTCAATCCTGGGCCCCCTGTTGTTCAATCTCTACATGCTGCCATTAGGCCAGTTAATAAGCAGCAATAACGTGTCGTACCACAATTATGCAGATGACACTCAGATCTACGTCTCTCTGGCAGCAGGAGACTATGGACCAGTGGACTCACTTGGTCACTGCATCCAACAGATCAGTGTGTGGATGCAAAACAACTTTCTCCAGCTAAACTCTGACAAGACTAAGATCATAGTGTTTGGTCCACAGAAACAAAGGGACAGTGTCAGCAGTCACCTCAGTCTCTCGCTCTAAATTTCAGCAAGAAATCTAGGTAATAATGACTCAGACTTGAATTTAACAGTCACATAAAATCAATAACATCTGCATTTTACCATCTAAAACATAGCAATCAAAGGTTTACTGTCTAAGCAACTTGGAAACTTATCCATGCATTTGTCTCGATGGCTGCTTGCCTACTCAGTAAGGGTATGTTTAGTCCCTCAACCACATAAATGTCCTCTATTATGTGTTTGTCTTTTCTCTTGAGTGTAGCAGTAAACTTGCCTTTGACTTTTAGTGGCGATCTGCCGGGCCCCATCAGCACCTTTCTGGTTCTCACCAGTTCACTGAACTGTCCTCTCTTCATACATGTGTGATGGCGACTGCTGTTACATCCGCACCAGTGTCAATTTTGAACACTGCATTTCTTTTGTCCATTTTTATTTCTGTCATCCACGGGCTGCTCGTAGAGTCACTGGATAATGAGCCCAAAAATGCGATCTCATCAGATGATGAATCCTCTGTTACTAAAGCCACATTTACCTCATTCATTTTCTTGGACTTGCACACCCTAGCAAAATGTCCTTTCTTTTTGCAGCTATTGCATGTGGCATCTTTTGCTGGACATTGCTGAAATGCGTGTCCTTTAATGTCACCCGCACCTTGAGCAGGGTTTGGCTTTTTTTTAAACGTCTGTTTGGGCTGCCATTTATGTGGTTTGACTCTGACGCCCCCTTGTGGCCTTGAGCGCACACTGTCGAGTTGAGCGTTAACAACTTCTCCTTTGAAGTTAGTTTTTTAACATCTCCTGTTGTTTCTTTACCAGTTCACTTTGTTTTACTTTGGTTACTGCTTTTTCGAGTGTCAGTTCTGGATCCATTTGCAACTGTTCTGATAAACGTGTGTGTCTCTGAGTCCGACCACAAGCCTGTCTCTGACCATCTCGTCATGTAGTAAGCCGTATCCACAGTGCTCAGCTAAATAATGCAGCGCAGTGATAAAGCTGTCGGCCGACTCGCCCATTTTCTTGCTGCCGCTGATTAAACTTAGCTCTTTCAAAAATTACATTTCTGCGAGCTACAAAGTGAGCCTCGAGCTTTTGTTTAACTGTCTCGTACTCACTTGCTTGTTCTGGACTGAGATGTAGGGAGACTAAAATATCCTCAGCTTCTTCCCCCATCCTGTAAATCAGTGCGTTTACTTGATTTTCCTCAGCTTGTGTCTCTAGACCTGACGCGATCCGGAATCTGTCAAAGCGTTTTATCCACTTGGTCCAATCTTCTGCTTTGAATGAAAACTTTTCCGGCGGCTTTACCTGATACTGTGCCATCTTTTTTTTTTTTTGATACTGTGCCATCTTGAATGCCTTTTTTTTTTTTACAGGGCAATGAGTTGCTAATTACCGTTAGCTCCCGCCAACCATTGAGTTGCAAGCCGCTGCTGCTGCGTTAATTTTTTTTCTTTTACTATTCGGATCTTCTCCGTCGGCAAATCCCGCTCGTATTTTAGACTCTTCTCCCCAAAGAGTAAATCATTAGCAGCACTTCTGACACCATGTTCTAGATTTAAGGGTTCATAATAAAGACGAGACAGACCGTGTTCCAGTCAAGCCCCCAGGTTCCAAAATGGCCGTCCATTCAAGTCAATGGGCTGAGCTCAATGGCGCATGATCCCAGCTTAGCCTAGCATGGCTAGGTACTTCCGGTGGCCGTGGGCCGACCGAGCATGCGCTGTAGTGCTCTTTTCTCCCACGGGCACACGCGAATGCATGCGACCACACGCACGGAGCGCGGGATCGTGTATCACGTGATCGCTTTGACCAATCAGAGCGAGAGGAACTAGAGCGGAGCAGTGCGTAGCCAAAGCTAACGATTATAAAGCGTTTTTTTTAAGACAACTCAAGGATTTTGAGCGAGAAAAAGTTTATGATCTAAAAATAGGTAAAAATCGCCAACAAATCCGATAATTTTGAAAGCTGTAGGTGACCTGTCAGACGAACACGAGCAGTTTGTGATTATATTGCGCTCTATGATAAAAATCTTGTCTCGACCCACGGGACTTTTTCTGCTGAAGTTCCAGTGAGTGACCACTACGTCAACTGGAGGCAGCTACAAGCTAGCAATACTGTATCCAGTTATTTTAATAGATCCATGTGTTCCAGTCAAGACGGAACCATAATCTCCAACTTTATTGTCCTCCACCCAGGAACATATAACACACAACATAAGTTCCTACCCACATATTACTACATAGACCAGTTACAAAATCCACTGCGATGTGTGACCAGAGACGATTGGCAATAGGTAGAGGCCTGAGGTGACCAGAAGGGGGTGTGTGAGACGATTTATTCTGGGAACATACAGAGCAGGCAGACACAAAACTTCGAGTATCAGCGTCCATAGATGGCCACCAAAAATGACGCCTGAGGCTTGACAAGGTGCGCTTCACCCCAGGATGACAGGCAAAGGAGGAGTTATGGGACCACTGCAAGACCTCACTGCGTACAGCAGACGGAACAAAGAGTCTTGGGTGGTCCACCTCCCGGATCGGGCTCGACCTCCTGCGCCTTTCTCACATTGGCTTCAACCTACCAACAGAGAGCTCCAAGAACGCAATTAACGGGAAGAATGGTTTCAGGATCAGAGTGTTCAGACGGGTCAAACTGGCGAGACAGTGCATCAGGCTTAACATTTTTGAAACCAGGGCGGTACGTAATAGTGAACTTGAATCTCCCGAAGAACAAAGCCCACCTGGCCTGGCGTGAGTTTAGCCTCTTAGCGGACTGGATGTAGGCTAGGTTCTTGTGGTCTGTCCATACTACGTTGCTCTGCTCCTTCCAGCCAGTGCCTCCATTCCTCAAGGGCGAGTTTAACAGCCAGGAGTTCTCTGTTGCCCACATCATAGTTACACTCAGCGGGGGCACGCCACCTGGAAAAGAAAGCACAGGGGTGAAGACGAGAATCTGAGTCAGAGCGCTGGGAGAGAACAGCCCCAACCCCCACATCTGAGGCATCAGCCTCAACAATAAACTGCTTAGAGGGGTCAGGGTGAATCAGGACTGGAGCTGTTGTGAATAGTTTTTTAAGCTTGTTGAATGCAGGAGTCCATTGGAATGGAAGCTTAGAGGAGGTTGGACGGGTGAGAGGAAGTGCGACCTTGCTGTAATCCCGAATGAACCTCCTGTAAAAGTTAGCAAAGCCGAGGAACCTCTGTAGTTGTTTTCGATTACAGGGAGGTGGCCATTCAGAGACAGCCTGGATCTTCTTTGGGTCTGCTTTGACTTGTCCAGTTTCAATTATGAAACCCAGAAAAGACACAGAACTGGCATGGAATTCACATTTCTCACTTTTCACAAACAGTTTGTTCTCCAGAAGCCTTTGCAGGACAAGACGGACATGTTGGCGATGTTCGGATGGGTCTCTGGAATAAATTAGAATATCGTCCAGGTACACAAAAAACAAAGCGATTTAAAAAGTCCCGAAGGACATCATTTACCAGGGCCTTGAAACACAGCAGGTGCGTTTGTGAGTCCAAATGGCATGACACAGTATTCAAAGTGCCCCAGAGGTGTGTTGAATGCAGTTTTCCATTCATCCCCTTCTCTGATGTGGACAAGATGGTAAGCATTTCGTAAATCCAGTTTTGTGAAAATAGTGGCACCCTGCAATGGTTCAAAAGCAGAAGAGATGAGAGGCAAGGGATATTTGTTCTTAACAGTTACATTGTTCAAACCTCTGTAATCAATACATGGAGGTAAGGTCTGGTCTTTCTTAGCAACAAAGAAGAAACCGGCCCCCACAGGAGACGAAGATGGACGAATAATGCCGGCAGCTAGAGTCTCTGATGCAAGTCTCCATGGCCTCTCTTTCTGGTCGGGACAGGTTGTACAGGCGAGCAGGTGGAAGATGAGCTCCAGGAAGAAGGTCTATGGCACAGTCATAGGGCCTGTGTGGTGGTAAGGATAGCGCTTTCTCCTTACTGAAGACCTCCCCCAAGTCATGGTACTCTGGTGGAACTGAGGTTAAATCCGGAGTTGACATAGGTAGTTTGGATTTCGTCTCTTCTGACAGAGGGAGAGCTGACTGCAAACAAGACTGGTGACAAAATGAGCTCCAGCTAACAATCTTATTGAGAGACCAGTCAATTACAGGATTATGAATCTTTAGCCAAGAGTAGCCCAAAACTAACGGAGTCAGAGGAGCAGAGAAAACAAAGAAACGTGTCTCTTCGTGATGGTTGCCAGACAGAATTAAATGGAGAGGAACAGTGTGGTGAGTAATTTTAGCTAGAACAGTACCATTCAAAGCACTGACCTGAATAGGCTCTGGAAGAGGTTCAGTGGAGATCCCCGCCTGCAAAATCAAATCAGAGTCCATGAAGTTTTGCTCTGCCCCGGAGTCCAGTAGTGCTTGAAGGGGAAGTGACTGGGTATTGAGACACAGGGTTGCAGGTAACAGGAGTCTGGGTTGGTCAGTGGGGATTTTAGAAACCTCGCCCATCAGTACCCCCATTACTGATGAGCGGGCTCTTTTGGACGGACAGGACACTGAATGAGAAAATGACCACCTTGACCGCAGTACAAGCACTCGCCAGCTCGAATTCTCCGTGACCGCTCCTGAACAATCAACTTGGCCCGGCCCATTTGCATAGGACCCTCGGGATGGAGGAGCGGGGGGCAGAGCAGGAACATTATCGACAGTCTGAATTCGGGCTGGAGGTGAGGAGGATGTAGGGCGAGGAATTCTCTCGCCTTCGCTCGCGCAGCCTGTTGTCGATACGAATAGCGAGAGAGAGATAAGTTCCTCCAGAGAGACAGGGTCATCACGGACTGATAGTTCATCCTTTAGTGTGTCAGTTAATCCCCGCCAGAAAACTCCCTTTAAAGCTGTGTCATTCCACCCAGATTCGGAACTGAATGGAGTAGTCTGCCACACTCTTATTTCCCTGGTGGAGATCTAGAAGCCCCTTAGCAGCATTCGTCTCACAATCTGGGTGAGCAAAAACCCTTAAAGTCCGCAAAAAATTCTGAATAACTGACACTTTCCACGCCCCTGCCACCCAACATAGCCTCGGACCAGTCAAGGGCTCTTCCACGCAACAACCCCGTAATAAATGCTACCTTGGAATGGTCAGTTGAAAATGTCAAAGGCTGGCAAGTAAAAACAGTCATACACTGCAAGAGAAAACCTTTAGTTTTACCCAGGTCCCCACTGTATGGCTCAGGATGAGGAACTGGAGTTTCACGGGAGGGGTGTACAGCGGAGGCACCAGCAGGGGCAGCAGCAGAGGCAGCAATGGAAGTGGGGTTACTGGGTTGAGAGAGATTCTGGGATGAGAGTTGATTTGAAAGGTGCTTCACCAACCTGGTTAAGTTTGAGACTTGGAGTCCGATATTTTGATTTGATTCCATGAGATCCTGTAGTGACTTGTGGTGCTGGCCAAGTAGATTTCCTTGGGTGGCAACGATCTTCTCCAACTCGTTGGGTTCTGCTGGGTCCATTGTTTGGCCAGATCGTTCTGTTAAGAATCACTGGTCAGACCCAAATATGCAGTAACAAAAGTATTTATTAACGAAAATAGTCGTGGGCAGGGGTATAGATTCCAGGGGAGGTAGGACGGGTCCAGGTTGGCTGAAGTGCAATGGTGAAGAGGCTGACCAGAGGCTTGCGGAACATGTGGTAATGGGATGAGGCTGGCTCCAAAACGGTTGAACTGGGAACGGACAAAAGTAAACAGATAAGAGTCAAAAAACCTTCAAAATGCTCAAAAACACAAAAAGCCTGAGTAGTTCACACCTTGGTTGACGGAACGATCTGGCACTGGAGAGCAGGTCAGCAGGTCTTTTATTGCCGGAGATGATTACTGACGAGGATCAGGAGTGGAGCTCAGCAGGTGAGATGATTTGGGGACCCGCCCAGGAAAAACCAAATAAGGTGAGAGAAGGGAAGAGGGAGCAGGGAAAGAACAGGGAAGGGAGGGGTAGGAGGGACAGGAAGAAACCCTCACAAAACTAGTAGTACTCTCTCCACTGAAGGGTCCCCTCAGATACACTGTGCTCTTAGGTCTCTGTTTAACTGTTTCTGCTCCGTTACTCCCTGTCCTGCTCTTCTGTACATCTATGTTCTGCTCTGAGACAGATCGATACATCTGAAATCTGCTGAATGTTTCCCCTCACTGTCACTGTACTGTGTGTTTATGCACTCTGTAGCTGTAGTCTTTACTTCTCTTGCTTTGATGTTTGATGCCTCTTCATCAGCTTGGCAAACACTATACCTCGGTATATGATATTTCCTAACATAATTAATGCTTCATGCACTGTAGCAGAGTGGCTTGTAGCTAGAATATCTTGAACACCAATGCAAAATTTGCATGTCTGGGTGAATTCCCTCCAGGCATTTTGGTTTCCCTCATCGACCCAAACCATGCACTTGGTAAAATCCTCCAGCTTAAGTCGTCATGACCAAACCTAGTTTCAAATCTGGAGATGGGTTCCCGACCATGTCACTACTGCACCCACTGCTCTTGATAAGTTGCCCTGGACAAATTTCCCTATGGGGACAATGATATATACCTTATCACTTGCCCAAGCCAGTAACAAAGTAACTGGTGAGGGCCATTGGTCTTCACTCATTGCTTCTTCTCTGTTATTATTTTTCCTTGCAAATAATTGGGATTTATTTTGAGGGCCTAAACACTGAAGTCCCCAAACCGGGTATGGGATTGACTGGTCCGGTGAAAAATTTGATAAAATGGACATCACGACAATGCCCAAAGTGACTCAACAGCGCCACCTAGAAGTGGACCCCAATCGGAGTGGGGATAAGCAAAGTTTGGCATAGGCAAATGAAATTCAGAAGAGTGATAGTGAACAATAAGACAAGCCAAATGTTGAATTGGCACATACTCCTATGATGAACAGAAAGTTGGCCATATTGGATCAAAAGTTCACCACAGTTTTGACTGCATGTTTGTTAAATGCTTCTAGTCCTTGTTTTTTTTTTGTCCAAATGAGCAAGCATTTGACATGTCACATGCAGAGGCATAGGGTCACAAAAATTATCTTTTTTTTATGATAACCCCCACACATCCTACTATAGACATGAAACGCCAGCTTTATCAGATTATCAGATTCTATGAATAACTACAAGCAAAAAAAAAAAATATTACAGACATGGTGCATTTTCACAGCTAACCAACAGGAGTGCAAAGATTCCAAAAAAGAAACATTTAAAGGTGCACAGTGTAATTTTTCTGATGGAGGATCTGTGGACCTAGGCAGTTGCTGGGAAGGGACAATAGCATGCTGGGCAGTCACGTGGGAGGAGCGTGCACACCAGGGTGAGGGCCATTGTTGCCATGAGCGGCTTTTATTTTCACTTGTTTTTTTGATAGATCCCTTTATATTATATTGTTTATACTTGCCTTTTCCTGCCCCCAGTCTAATCTGCAGCTCCATATTGGCAGGTGCGTGGTAAGGAGCTGTCCCGTCTGTCCAGAGACCCCACCCTGGAGCTGAGGGATCCTACTCTGGCCCACATCCTGAGGAGGGGCCCTCGCAGACGGGCCGGTCTGGCACCTTCCCCCAGGGTCCTGGGCCCGGTGACCATGGGTATGGCTGATTGTGTGGACAGCTGTACCCAAACAGACATCAGCTTCCAGCACATGATGACTCTGGGGCGGGGCCAGCATCCCTGTGGAGCTCCGCCCCCTCCTCACCCTCCCCCGTCTCCACCCCTCCCACCTCTCCTGGACCCCTATCTGCTCAATGACCTGTGAGTGAATACAATATGTGCTTTCCTGTTACTCAACATATTTATATTGATATTTTCAGCATGTAGTACTTGTTGTTACTGTTACTGGGGATGGAAAGATATACAGTACAAAAATGCTAAATGAATTGTTATACCTATTAAGAGTATGGTGTATCAGCTTTTTACATTAAAATGTTGCTAACCGATAAAATGCACACTGAGCTTATTACAAATATTCAAAAATACTCTCTTGGTACTGTGTTTGAATAAAAATATTATTATATTATTAATATTATTATTCATAGAATTATACAGCGCATTTCAAGACACCCAAAGTGCTTTACAGTTCGTTGTTCATTCACTCCACACTCAGTGGCGGCAAGCTACTATTGTAGCCACAGCTGCACTGGGGCAGACTGATGGAAGCAAGGCTGCCAGTCTGCGCTATCAGCCTCTCCGACCACCACCATGAACTCTCTGAGGTACTAACTGACATTTTTAACACCTCCTTAAGACAGCAAGTAGTGCCAAAGTGCTTCAAGACAGCTACCATCATACCTATCCCAAAGTGCAGCACAGTGTCAACCTTGAATGATTACCGTCCTGTGGCTTTGACTTTGACTATTATGAAATGTTTTGAAAGGCTGGTTATGGTTATGACAGAAATAAGGAGGTCCATAAACGTGGCTGAGGACATACATCAGTATGCCTATCGTGAAAATCGTTCTACAGCTGATGCTATATCTGGACTGGTTCACATAGCTCTAACTCATCTTGAAAAAAGGGATTCTTATGTTAGACTCCTTTTTTGGATTTCAGTTCTGCTTTTAACACCATAATCCCACAGATACTGGTAGACAAACTCATTCTCCTGGGCTTAAGCAGGACACTGTGCAACTGGATTTTGGATTTCCTCACCAACAGGTCACAAGCTGTAAAGATCCACAACATCACATCTTCCTCCATCTGCATCAGCACTGGCTCACCCCAGGGCTGTGTTTTAAGCCCCCTTCTGTATACACTGCTCACTTACGACTGTGTCGATCACTATTCTTTCAATCATATAGTGAAGTTTGCTGATGACACAGCAGTGGTGGGGCTCATCATGAACAACGATGAGTCCAATTACAGGAGGGAGGTCTGTCAGCTGGAGGCTTGGTGCAAAACCAACAATCTGTGCATCAATATAAAGAAAACAAAGGAGATGATTGTTGATTTCCGCAGGAAACCTAATGCCCCCTCTCCTCTGTACATCAATGGAGATGCGGTGGAGATTGTTTCCTGTCTTAAATACCTGGGAGTCCAAAACATGAATAGTCTCAGCTGGTCTAATAACACCAGTTGCATTGTGAAAAAGGGACACCAACGCCTATACTTTCTTAGGCGCCTAAAAAAAGCAGGTGTGGGCCCCTCTGTCCTGAAGGCCTTTTACAGGTGTGCGGTGGAGAGCATCCTCACCACCAACATGACTGTGTGGTTCAGCAGCAGCACCAAGGCAGAGAGGAAAGCTCTGCAGAGGATAGTTAGAGCTGTGGAGCACATCTGCGGCTGTAGCCTACCCTGCATTGAAGATATTTACATCAGCAGGTGCAGGACAAAAGCCCACAGCATCATGGAAGACTCCACCCATCCAGCACATGAACTTTTTACAGCTCTCCCATCAGGCAGAAGATTGCGCCACCTACAGGCCAGGACCACGAGACTTACGGAACAGTTTTTATCCTGATGCCGTGAGACAGATTAATTCTGTCAGAAAAAACACTACAAAACAGCACTGACTTGGAACGCACTTTAGAAAATGGGGGCGGGTTGACATACAATATTTTTAACTATTTTATTCTTATTATAACTATTTGTTCTTATTGTTATCTGTGCTGCTGTTGACCTGGACCTGAGTGCATTGTTTCGTTTCTGTGTATTTTTTATACTGGAATGACAAATAAATTTGATTCTATTCTATTCTATTCAACACTCACACATACTCCACTTTCTTACTAGCCAATGTAGCCAGAACTGTTATCGTGTCATAAGGCAGTTTTTGCCCCTGGCACCCACTGTGGCACCTGATGTTCCCAGTGGTCTCCCATCAAAGTCCTAACCAGGCCCTGCCCATCAGCTTAGCTTCTAATATCTGAAGAGTTCAGGCTTTGACAAGCTGGTATGACCACTACATACTTTCTGTTGTTTAGATTTGAACCAGAATACTATGACCCTGCGGACTACCTCGACATCACTCAACATGAAGTGGACCGGCAGGATGACCTGGAATATGAGGTGAGTCACTTAAATATGACTTTGTTTGTTTTTAAAGCCCACAAACTCACCATGTTTCCTGTACATGTTATTTCTCCAGGAGGTAGAGTTGTATAAATCACGACAACAGGACAAGCTTGGCCTGACTGTTTGTTACAGAACAGATGAGGAGGAGGACCTGGGCATTTATGTGGGAGAGGTGAAAACAGCATCTTAACAAAACAAGACTGAAAGACTTTAAACTGTACTTCGTTAAAATTAACTGTTTTTCCTCAAGGTTAACCCCAACAGTATTGCTGCAATGGATGGACGCATTCGCAAAGGAGATAGAATACTACAGGTAGTTATCATTACTCTGTACTGATTGAATAGCAAAAGGTGGGCATAATAAAGCACTGTGTAACTTTTCTGTTAGGGTCCATTAAAACGTTCGATGGTATTAAACATGTTTATCTGGCATTGCCTCTCCACAGATCTGATTTAGCCTATAACTTGGCCTGGTAGAATAGAATTATCTTTATGGAGTTAGAAGGATGTAACACCATACTGTGGAACATTCTGCTTAGACAAAGCTATATCATCCATGGAGATAAGCTGGTGGTGAACCCTCACCAAGAAAAGTTATATAGTGTCCCCTAGAAGTTTCCTTGTTTCAGGATATACTAAAACAGGAGAGGCTCAGCGTGATGGAAAGGATAAAAAGTCCATCTATATATGGATAACTTAAAAACTAAAGCTGAATAATAATAATAACTAATAACTTTTCAAATTTTTTATAAAACAGATTATTTTATACCTTGAGTAGGCAGCTATGTGTAACATCAAAATACTATGAAACATTTCATTTCATTGTGTCCAGGTGAGTAATGCTCCAATCCTGTATAACCTTTACTTCAACACTGTTCAAAATCACTGCTAATCCCTCTTGTTCCCTACAGTAAAAAACCTTCAACTTCTAATGTGACATTTCAACAAGAGTTTTGGAGCTTAATAACCACAGAATTGCATTTTAAAGCAGCAACCTTTTCACAAATTAAGTAATTTAATTGAAGCTGGCCTCAGTGCAAAGGGTTTAAGGTCCTCTGTTATCTGGCATTAGCGCAATTCCCCTCGTCTTTCAGATAAATGGAGTGGACATCCAGGATCGTGAGGAGGCCGTGGCTATTCTCACCAGAGAGGACAGCACCAATATCTCCCTGCTCCTTGCTCGTCCCGAGATAGAGGTGAGGCAGTTGTATTTTAAATGTGTGTATGTTTATACCTAAACCTTACAGTTTTACTTATGTTTTAAGGTGATCCTAACTGTATGAATGTGGTTATAAATGAATTGTATTTCTTGTTATTATTGATGTAGGGCACATTTACTGTAGTATGGATTAATGTAAAAAGGGCAAACCTTTTTACCTTACTTTTCAATTACATTTCATATCACTAAATCGCTCAAATTTCTCTATGGGAAAAGTAAAGGTACCTATCAAACTTACCAAATGAAACTTGTCATTTGGAGAAGGTGCACACTGATAACAAAATTTTAGGGATGGTCCTGAAAAAAACTATAAAATACAAGTGATTATGTCTGCAACACCTGCAAATCATAGTATTTGTTAACTCTGTAACCCACTGAGGGAGTATGGTTCACCATTTATCTGCTGTTTGCTGCAAAGTCACTGGTGTTAAAGGGGAGGGAGAGTATAAACATGATGAGACCACAGATACGAGGGCAGGCAGGACAAGACAAATAGAGCCTCCACTCACCGAGCTAACATGGCCCCAGCTTTATTCATCTCAAGGTCACTCTTCCTCCAACAGATAGGGGGGGCACTGGAGCACACCAGCACATCCTTCCTATAACTGCTGACTGCCAAATAGGGTCTGTTCATGGTCTAGAATTTAAGTAGTATCAAATTCTCATATGGATGACAATGACCAATATTATTCAGTGAGGTGCAATATTCAAAAGAATAGCTCAATTGATTTTTGTTAGGGAATTAGGTCCACAATCTTGCTATACACTATATAGACAGAAAATAATAAATCATTAATGTTCCACAGTATGGCATTAAACTTCTGATTCTCCATGAGGACAAGCAGGAAACACAGGTCAGATCTCTGGAGATGCAAGCCAACTCTGAATAAGAAAGTATGTTTCCAAGTCATATTACACGTTGCAATAAAAGCTGCATAAAATAGCTGCATTAAATTTTTAACTTTACATGTTTATAAATACAGAACATAACTTCAGCTACTTTACATTTGCCTATCACTAAAAAACACTAAATCACAGATCTCCAGAGTGGAATATGATCAAAGATTCACAGCACGATTTGATTTAACATCGCTAAGGCAACATATGGGGCCTATCCAACTGGATTTTGACTCAGAGTTGGAGGCTGCAGGCAGTGGAGTGGTAACATCTGTATTCAGACCACAAATACAGACAGAGCTATGGGGCACATTTAAAAAGCATCTCATTAACAGTCTAACACAAAACAAGCTCATAAGACTGTTGGAAGATTGTAGAAAATTTGACTTAAGCATAACATTTCTTGTGTTTACTATGGACCTAAAGAAATGTATTGATGATATAAAAAACACCTGGTGACTTGCAGTTTAATTTATTATTTCATTTTTTTCAGTCTTAATTTTAGTTTTTGTCTATTTTTATTTTATTTTTAATTTTGTTGCATTTGCATTTATCAAAAAAGCAAAACAAACAAATAAAAAAAAAACTCACAGGTGTGAACAGTCAGAAAGAAATCAGATTACTCACATTAGATGTAACTGTTTATATGACATTTTAATAATCTGGTTACTTCAGAAATCAGATTTCTGGTGTGGCTGTCAACACGGAAAGCCTATTGGACTCCTTAGCACATATGGAGTTTGATTTTAGGAACTAGAATCCCCACAACTGAGCGTGTAAACAATCCATTATATGAACAGTAACACCCCCCGTCTGGAAATCTCACAGAGGGTGGAACAAATCAAACACTGCAAGGCCTGACATAGTATATTACTAAGGCAGGGGCTTCAAGAACGGCTAAACCAGTACAGAGAGATGAGGGTGCTGTGAGAGCGTAATAGGGAAATGCACATGCTGAGATTAAAGACTGGAGCTGTCGAGGGAGAGAGTGAACTAAAAAGGACATCAATGAGTGAAGAAAAGAATAATCAATATGTAGTTACACAGTCAGAGCACAGTTTTCCAGTGTAACAGGGTAATTAGACAAGGGTTCATGAGCACTAAAAGGGTTCAGGTTTTTCAAGCCCTAACACAACTCGTGTTAGCGATAGGGATGTCACAATAACTGAAATATCATGATATTGTTTTGTCAAAAGACTCACGGTGTGGACTATCACAATATATTGAATTACTAATCTCTTTGCTGAAATTCATTGTTATGGTGCAGAAATAGCTAAAAAAAAAACTGAAGATACTACTGCTGCTACTACTACCTGACCAGCCAGAACCATACGCTTTGACAAAACTTTACAAAGACAAGAAGATCTGAAGCCACATCTTGTTTCCTTGATTTCAGAGAGCATGATTGACATGCATATTAATCAATCAGAGAGATTCATGTTCAGTTTGCATCAAAAACAAAAATGGCAGTTTACATGTAAAAAAGGAGAAAAAACATCAGCACAGATTTTTGCAGAATCAACAATCGAAGCACCTTATCTTATGAGATACCTACTTATCTCAGGTCAAAGAAGTTTCTTCCGCATTTGAGAAACATGTGATTATCGGCTGAGGTCGGACAGTCCCAAAATAGGAGGGGATTTTCACCTTCTATTGTTTGATTTCAGTCCCTTCTGGGTTTGAACAAAATATGGCTGGTCAGGCAAATATAGACCATATCGTGAAAATATCAAGGGATTTTTTACATCCTTAGTTTGCGACCAACTCATTATTAAATCTAAAATATTATTAACTTGTGAGGCAGCTGTTGTAGTGATTTGGAGATATACAAAAATACTTTGGATTGCTTTCTTATGTGTGCATAATAATAATAATAATAATAATAATAATAATAATAATAATAATAATAATAATAAAGGAATTACATATATTAAGCTTTTTTAAAGCAGTAACATAAATGGTAATATGTCCTTATGTAGCATTTTTTACCTTTAACTGGTACTGAAGAAGCTTACATATAATAATCATTCATACTCATGCATTCACATAGACATTGCTGAAGTGTCTTGCACAATGACAGTATGCATTTCCAGTATCAGAAATGGAATCACGACTGCTGTTCCCTTCTGAAATGGATTTAAAAAAAAATATAAAGTAAGGGGAAGACCCAGGACACGCTGGAGGGACTATATCTCTCGGCTGGCCTGGGAACGTCTCAGGGTTCCCCCGGAGGAGCTGGAGGACGTGTGTGTGGAAAGGGAAGTCTAATATACAGCATTAAATCAAATAGTTAGTTTAGGCCTTTTCTTGTATTACAATTGTGTCATTTTTGTATTTAAGTAAGGTAACCTCAGAACTGCAGATGTCCTTTTAAGAATGAAGTTTTTTTTAGATAGTGTACATAATAGTCAGTGTGGATTGTATAGTAGGCTATATTTGTTGTCATGTAGACCTCAGACGTGCATTTCCAATTAGGATGTAATGAATTCCATGGTACAGAACAATTATGAAATTGTAGGTGTTGAAAATATTTTTTGTAACAGCATTTTTTTTTTTTGTTATGTTCTCACAATGTTGAGCAATTAAAAGAGGTTTGTCACTATATTTAAAATGTTCAAACTGGAACATTTGAACACAAACTTGATTTCAATATTAATACCAAACTGGTAATTTTACCATAAACTGGTTGCAAAACAATAGCACTTTTCTACCTTGCCCAGAATTATCATGGAAAACCTCTTGTAGTGTTATGTATTCTACTTTAACTGTGCAAATGTTGCTTTTCTCATGTGTTCAGAATGGTAATCAGTTGGATCAAGAGGAGCAAGACCTGGAACCTCTGGACAATACCGCTCATTTATCTGGAGACCAGAATGTCAGAAACAGTAACGCCGAACAGTACACTGGAGAGGGGGGCTCAGCAGGGGGCACCATGATGGGGGGACACTCCAGAAACAGAGATTCTCCTGTTCTGATTCAGACGGTGCTTAGTAACAGTCAGGAGCTGGACAGTGGGGTGGGGCGCACAGACGAGAGCACCCGATACGAGGAGTCCTCCGAACATGACTTGTTAGGGGATGACCACACGAGTGCCCCCAACACCAACGCTACCAACACTCCAGGAAGTATGCGCAAGTTCTTCACCCACCGAGCAGACACACCCCCTCTGCTGCACTCACAGGAGCTGCAGTTCAGCACAGACTCACTGTTGGGGCTGGAAGGGGTCAGTGGGGGGTGGGGGGAGCAGGTGGACAGGGGCTATGGGGCAGACGCCATGATGAGGACCATGATGATGCCGGGACTGACGGAGGAGGAGTGTGAGAGGTACAAGGAGCTGCTGGAGATCAAGTGTTACTATGAGAAGAACTGTAACGGGGAGGGCGACACCGAGGAGGGTGGCGTGCCTCTAGACGTCAACAGAAACGAAAGCCTCTCGCAGCATGAACTGGCTCTGCTTGAGGAGGAGTTACGCCACCTAGAGTTCAAATGCCGCAACATCCTCAGGGCACAGAAGATGCAGCAACTGAGGGAGCGTTGCATGAAGGCCTGGCCCCTGGAGGATAAGACCCCAGGGCTGGGGGCCGGGCTGGGGAGCGGACTGGGGGCCGGGCGTCTGGACACTAGTGCGACTCTGTCTGACATCAATGAGATCCCAGAGAGGGACCGCTCCGACAAAGACAGTACAAGTGCCTACAACACTGGAGGAGAGAGCTGCCGAAGCACCCCTCTGGTCAGTGAGCAGTACCCTGCTAACTCCACCCAGAGCCTGCAGGGGGGTGGAGAGGCTCCTGTGTCACCTGGAGCTCAGCTGCCCCCCCTCACCTGGCAAAGAGCAGACCAAGAGAATAATCTGTACTCCCCACAGTTTCACAGACGAGGAGCAGAGGCTAAACCCTCCAGCCCCGCATTCAAAGTCCGCTCTCTGTCCAGAGATGGTTCCAGGAGAGGGTCTGATGGAGCAGTAAAGCGCTCAATAAAAACCAATGGCTCCTTTGAGAGGACAGGTGGGCACAGTGCAGAGAACAGCCCCTACCTGTCCCGCAGACACACAGAGGCCCTGCCTCCTCAGCGCTTCCTGAGCTGCATGCAGCTCAGATCTCCACCCCCCTCACCTCAGCTGGGTCTGTCTAGAGAGGGGAGCGTGGGCAGTGGTGAGGCTAGCCCCATGAGCCTGGGCAGCACCTGTAAGGACATGCCCCTGACAGTGGGCTCTCTGCCCTTACCCCTGTCCCCCCGCATGGAGTGGAAGGTGAAGATCCGCAGTGATGGCACAAGGTATGTGGCCAAGAGGCCTGTGAGGGACCGTCTGCTGAAGGCTCGGGCCATGAAGATCAGTGAGGAGCGCAGCGGTATGACAACTGATGATGATGCTGTGAGTGAGATGAAGATGGGGCGCTACTGGAGCAAAGAGGAGCGCAAACGCCACCTGCTGAAGGCACGAGAGCAACGCAGGCGCAGGGAATTCATGATGCAGAGCCGCCTAGAGTGTCTGAGGGAGCGTGAGAGAGAGCAAAGCACTGGACAAGAGGGGGCGCCACCTCCACAGCTGCCCTCATCTATCCTGGAGCTCTGCCATCGCAGAAGCACGAAGAAACGCAGCCGCAGGATCCTGGACAATTGGATCACCATCCAGGAGCTGCTGGCTCATGGGACACGGTCTGCAGATGGGACAAAGGTCTACAACCCTCTGCTGTCGGTCACCACAGTGTAGTCTCAGACACACACCACCAGCAAAAGAACTATAACAGTTTGAGACGAAACAGTCCAAATTAAGCCATCACAGCACAAGAGCTGCTCTCCTTTACAATCAGAGTTTATCACTGAACTGTGAAGTGCTCCCCCTGCTCAAAGGCACAAAATTATGCATTTAAAGTAGCGTTTGGATTATGGTCCTTTTTGTTTTGTTGGCACACACTGTAAATGAAGCTGCTTAAGGTTGATGTTTTAGATGCACTGACCCATTAGACATTATTACTATTGCACATCTTACAATGCTTAATGCAAAGAAACTAAGACGATGGGCTTAATGCTTATATAAACCCATAGTCACTGCATTTTTATAGTCAATCAGCGCAGTGTGGTTACTGCCACATGGACAACATAAAACATTCTTTAATTTATTGTTATATTCTTAAAATATATTTAAAATATCAAAAAATCTGCTATACATAATAATAGAAGAGTAGTAGAAAAATATGTTACAAAAAAAGCAGCTTTATCTGTATTTGAAGGGGAAGCACTGTTAAGGAAAAATGCCAATGAAGGAGTGCCACCTGCTGGAAAATCATAAACAGGACACAAACATTGAGCACAATACTTAAGAGCCAATAAAGCAACTGTGAAGCAATTCCTGTGCCATGAGTGCAACATCAGTTCATGTCACTAACAATGTGCCAATTGACACAGAATATTTTTTGTAAGTTTCTAGAAAGCACAACTCACATAGTACTTACTAGAATAAGATGGGCCAAATACAATACAAAACTTAGCAAAGCACAGATATTATGGCTATCAAAATGATAATGCATTAGTCTTTTCCAAATGAACAAAGGCACAGTTGTATTTTTATGCATCATTCATTTACACCTCACTTGCTCCTGGTAATTTACTTCTGTAGACACAGCTGTCTTGGGACAGACCGACAGAAGTGAAGCTGCCAATCTGCACCATCAACCTCTCTGACCACTTCCACCGTCACCACATTCAGTTTAAGCAAGATGGTGAGGTATCTTGCCAAAGGGTAACAATGGTACATTGCTGCCCCATTATGGCACCTGGTATTGCCAGTGGTGTCCCAGCATACCAGTTTCTTTCTCTATGCTTTTTTTGTCTATACCATCTGAGACAAATGTATGCTGTTAGCTAAGACTGAACATAATCCATTTGAGAACATGGCTAAGGCAGTTCTGAGTTTTCTGCATGTTTGATGTAGAGCCAAATGCTTTTTACATGGTTGTTAATGTGGATGTGACTTTATAAATGCTTCTAACTGTAGCATAGAACAATGTAATGTACTTGCTGAATGTTGTGGTGTCCAGTGTCTGCTATTTAACATGGGAAACTTTTCTATTGCAAATACTCTAAATAAAAACTGACATTAAAAGTGTGTTGGTTGATTTGACACAATAAGGAGACACAATATTCCTAAACAATTCTAAACCTTTATTTTCTAACAAGTGTGAAAGAAACATTAAAATGAAAAACTTTATACACATATTCACGACAGCTGTGTGTCCGTAATAGCCATAATATTTATATAATAATTTGAACTCAGAATGGACAATACAGTGAAGTTGATGTGTTCTTCCAGAGAGCAGAAAATAAAGGTAGAATAAAGCAATAAAACAAGACTGAAAAGCTTAAAAAAATAAAATATTAAGAGGGAGGAAAAGGAAGGGTGGGAAAGCCAAAGAGGTACTTCTGAGAAAGTAGCACCAAAACAAGAATGCCTGTTTTTAACACTTCCCAAATAGTTTATCCCACTTTAAACAAAATACATATCCGTAAAACAATGTTCAAATCAAGATTCAATATAACTTAAGGGTGAGCATGGTTTGTTTTCTAAGATCAGCTAAAAACAATTGCCGAACCTTAACTCAAGTGTCCTGCCCACACGCAAGCGGTTTATCCAACTTCTGTGTGGGCTGAATCAAGAAGATATATACTGCAACAGTCGGAGTGAGCCAGGCTTGCACTAGCGTTTAATACAGTTGTGATAACGGTATACTGACCTTAGAAACAACTCAACACAAAGAGAGCACAAAGAGACCGCCATCTGTCCATGAGTCCTATATGTCCAGAGGAGGGAGGGACAGTGGAGCGGGCATAGTAATACAGTGTGAAAGATTGATGAGTGGGGTACTGATATGGAGTGTACGTAGGAGTCCCTTTGCTCCGTTAGTGTTGGAAAAATGGACAAGTTTAAAGGAGTAGGGTACATGGGGGGGTCCCGTGTCTTTCCCTAATCTTGACACCGTCTTCTGGCATTTAGCATGTTGCTCCAATAAATATAGAGCTCCAGTGCATCACAAAATCTGCAGAACAGAAGCATAACACAGGAAATTAGCACTTTGCTACATTCTGGCATATTTACACTACCTGTTACATTTATTCATTAACATGGACTGTCCCAAATACAAAAAATAAAATAAAATTACTAAGTAAATTAGTAAGTAAATCCATTATTCCATTGAAATAGTATAGTATTTTGCCTGGCCCATCTCAGTCAAATGTTCTCTGAAACACGACTTTGTGTATAAACTAAAAATATTACCTCTGGATGCATGTAGACTGTTGGCGTGGGAAGGGAGGGGCTCTGACTCGGAGGGCAGGTTTTTTTGGACTCCGAAGCGTCTGTCCCGTCCCTGTTCAAGCCTCTCTGACCCTTACGTTTCCTTTTGTCCTTGGTCCGACCGCGGTTACTTCGCCTCTGCTCCTCAAGTTCAATCTTCAAACGATGAAAACAGTAGAAACTGAGTATCATTTAACATCCCTCTAATTTTTTTTCCAATATAGTTGCATTAGCATCAGGCTTTATGTAAAGTGTGTAAGATTTTTTTGACAACTGCACTTAGATTAGAGATTTTATTCAGAGTGCTCATTGTAAATAACTCCAGGAGCATGAACAATTCAGAATTGCCATTTCAACTGCAATTGTGCAGCCCTAACATGAACTGCATTTTAGTGTCCTACCTGTATCAGAGTGTGCAGCGTGTCTGTGGGGGGATTGGAGGCTGCCTGTAGGACCCTGTGGATGGTGTTGGTCTGGTCCAAGGACACCTCCAGCAGGTCTCCTTCCAGAAGAAGCTCCTCCAACTGCTCCCTGGTGGATGGAGAAATCTCTACAACAGGGCCTTTCAGAGATGGGAGCAGGAACAGCAGAGACCCCACTCCTGAAAATAAGAAATTATGAATTATTAAGAGCTTGTTCTTGTCACACATTACATCATTTTAGTAATCAGAAATCTTTCACCTTCACTGGACTTCTGGTTGAGGCCATTTTCTGAAACAGACTGTGGAAAAAAAACACCAAAAACAGAAACTTAAATCTATGCTCACAAGGAAACTCTTCTTCCATAAAGCAACAGTAACTTTCTGGAGTTCATCTCTTGATTCCATGGAAATAAACAGCTAAAATCACACTTCTGAACATTCTCCACACAGATGGACACATTTTGTGCGATCCTGTGTAATACCATAGTCAAAGGAACATTAATTCCATGAAAACAAGCAGGTGGAGGCCCTCTTCCAAGGCAAAGTATGAGTTAGGTTTATGTGTGGAGATGCATGGCGCACTCTGAGTAAAGACACGTTTACGTTTTCAGTGCAATAAAAACATAAAAATGTAAACAAAAAAAACATGCTTGTATTTTAGTTTATGTTTTGGCTTTTTACCTTTACACCATTAATCTCCTTTTTCTTTGGTGACTCATCGGTCAGATCTATGACTCCATCATCCTCAGGCTCCTCAGAGTCGGACAGGACGATGACTGAACTCTCCTCTGGCTCCTTCTTTACCTCCGGCTCTTTCTTTGTGTCGCTCTGTAGTGTGTCTTTGAGTTCCTGCAGTTTCTCCAAAGCCTGCTGTATCTCTGTGCTCTCTAATGCCTCCTTTGCTCGTCCTTGCCATGTGATAGCCCGCTCCGTTAGACACTGCAGTGCCTCGCCTTCAGGAAGTCTCACCGGCAACTTCTGCAGAGCCACCAGTAACGCCAGGATGGTCTCGAGCCGCGGCCGCCGTGACCTTTGACACTGTGGGCAGAGGAAACGCGTGTCCCACTCCCACCAGCAGAGGGCATTAAACTGTTCTGTTGAGGAGGGGAGTAGCGAGGGGAAAGTGACACAGCCTCCGTGAAACCAGTCCTTACAAAGATGGCAGCGCAGTTGAGGAGCACGAGGTCTCCCCCCGCAAACACACACACTCGGAGGGCTCCCGTTCTCTTTCACAGAGTTCTCTGAGTGGTTTGATGAGTCTGTTTCTATGGCACTGTCCCAGCCTCCGTTCTCCTTTTCCTCCTTGTAACATGACACACCAGATTTACACAAATTTAATTTCTGTAACCGCAGAAGTACTTCCTTCTCTTGGTGCTCCCCTTCTTTGAAAGCCATAACCTGATGGAAAGGAAAAACAAAAATACAACTTCAATAGAAAAGTAAAAAGGATATGTTAACATTATATATTCATTAAACATACAATAGCAGCAGGATCCCTCAGATCCTGTGCAGAGAGCCCTAATGTGTTGTTATCGGTATCGTCCAAAGGGTCCTCCATGGGCTCAGTGTGCTCCCTCTTCTCTCGCCTTTTTGCACATGGACATAAAACCTGCAGGGAGACAGTGAGGTTTAAATACTAGCACAGGTTTCAATTGGAGAGTAGCTCATATATAAAATATTAATACTATTGGTAGGAGTGTGGGCACATGACACTACTGCTTTTCACTCTTGGTCCTGTACCTCTAGCAGACTATGCTGACTGCTTTTCTTTAGGAAGGTCTTGCTGGCTTTGTCCCTCCACGAGTGAGCACTGGTCACTTGTAGTTCAAGTTGTCTGAGCTCAGTCATAAATACTGGCAAGTCCCTTCCAATTGCCACAAGACCCTCAAGATCATCTAGACATGGATAATGCTCCCCGTTCTATGGAGAAAAAATAAGTCTCAAATAGCTGCAGGAGAAAAATGCATTTTAGATAATAAGTATTTCAAATGATGTACCTGAATTTCCTCCAGATCTGTGACCCAGGCCCGTGCCCGTGTCAGACAGCCCTGTAGGGCCATGATGTTGGGCAGCTTCACTGGGATGAGTTGGGCTTCGCTGACTATTGCCTCCAGGGTGGAAAGAGGGTGTTTTTGTCTGTACAATTAAAACAGAAAATATGTTCAGGGTTCAAATCATGTGGGAGAACAGGTTTTTAAACTCTCAAAAGCCTGGGGCTGTTCATGTAGTTTAAAGTTAAAAAGGTGTTACCTCTGCTCCAGACAGATCTGAGCCTTCTCCTCCCAGCGCTCGGCAATAGTGAGCAGCTCCTGTAGTTCGGCCATGGCCGTCTCCACAGAGATGCTCTGGGGAACGTTACAGCCCGCCTCCATAAGACTCCTGAGCACAGGCAGAGTCACCTCCTGTCGCTCGCCACTGTCTGTGCCCAAAGTGCACCGCACGTCTGCCAGCCAGCGGCCCTGCTCCTTCAGCCCCCGCAGAAGATCACTCTCTGGCACAGTCACAGGCAGAGTATCCCCCTGCTCCAGCAGAGCCTGGAGCTGCTCTGCCGGAGGAGACTCTTTTCTCCAGTCTTTGCTGTTTATAAAGGTCTGAGCCAGCTGCTGGAAAGACTCCACTGTTTGTACAACCGCCTAAAAGTAAGAAAATACAGATGAGCAGATGTTCAGACCATAAATGTTTGGATACTGAAAGTAAAAAACTTAATACTGTACCTTTACTTCATCTAACTTATTCACTACACAGGGCAGATTCTGCATGGTTTCCACCAGTGACGTTAGCTCAGCTGCTGTCATTTTGTTTTCACTGCAAAAAAGGAACAATTTAAGGAATTGAAACCAGCCAGTGTCTTTATGCTGATTTAATAAACTCTTGGTCTGAAAACAGAACCTAATAACAGTGTCTTTATGCTTCTCATGTAGGTGAACTCACCCCGTTTTTGATAAACTGAGGAGGTCTGCACTTGCTTTTTGACAGCGCTCGTTGTCATTCAGAACACTGTTGAGTTTGCGAAGCAGTTCATTGTCGGGAAACTTTTTCTCACAGGCTTCTGACTTCAGTTTCTCAAGAGCATCAATGTCTAGGGGCATAACATAAGTGAAGCACACTCCATTTTGCAAGTCCCAAAATCCATTGCAGGTAATTTCTTACCAATCTTGTTTCCTCCCTCTTGTTCCAGTGCCTCCTTAACTCTGCTGGCCCACGAATCAAAGGACTCAGAGCGAACCTTTAATCGGTGCAACATGGCCAACAACTCATCCAGCGTATATCTATATCTGTGGATAGAGGGTTTAAAGTTTAAAAGGTGCTATGCTTTTTATAGTTTAAAAACCTTGATAAACACAACTAATACATTTGAAACTGTTTGCAGCAGAAGCTATTCCTCACCTACCTTACATTAGTCCTAACTATTGACCACAATAAGTTTCTAAGAGCTTTTCACAACTTTAAGAGACTACAGTTTTGCTCTCATGGTAAAGCTGGCATGGTAAACACACAATTCCTGATCCCTTCTTGATCTGACAATAAATATCGAATTTTATAATTCGATGCAGACCATAGACAGTGAATTTATTTTTTACCTCAACAGCTGCTTATACAATATGTCTGTACTGGGGCAAGACGCATTTAACGTATGAGCTGAATCTAAAATGAAGACTTGAGTCAAATGTGCACAGACCTGAGGTAGAGTTTGTCAGTGGGGCAGTTGCACAGGTCCTGAGTGTGGTAGAGACACACCAGCCTCTCGGGGCAGTTGGAGCAGGCAAGGGCAGACAGGAAGCATGTGGTTTTACATTTATCACACTGTCGCTCATCGTCAGGAAGAAGCTCAAATGCCTCTCTCTCTGCCTCAGTGATGCCCTGTGGACGGAAAAGATAAGTAATGATGATCGTAATGATTATCGTGATTAAACATGTCATAATAATATGACATGATTTAAGAAGCAAAGACAAGTACTTTAATTCTATACTCAAAGTACAATGAAGTAGGGCTGGGAGATGATCTCTCTCTATATCAACAACAACAATTGTAATATTAAGGTTTATGAACATAGATGAGATAAACTTTCAAAATAAATCTTAGCTTATTCATGAGTCTCAGCTCCTTGATTATTATTAGGTGACATTTAAAGTATTTCTTGTTTTTAAATCATTTATTGCTATGGCAACAATGCTATTTTTTCCATCATGGATAAACAAGTGAATGCTTTCCATTCCTCCCATATTTTTTACTACCAATGAATAGGCTGTAGACATAATCGATAAAACTGCCCCAAGCCAATAATTGCAAATCCAATTAAAGTAATTGCACAGCCCTACACTGGGGAGGTCTCTAGAGAAAAATAAAATATACAAAAAGTGACCCTACCCTTTCCATCAGAGCCTTCCTTAGCTTCCTCTCTTCTTGTACGAGAATAAACATCTCTCTGTGTGTAGCTGCAGCCATGTTGAGGTCTAGTTTTTCTGGACATGTTGCCATTTTGCAGGTGAGTTCCTCATGGGAAAACACGCAGTACCTCCTGAGATGCCTGTAATGCTCAATACAGGAGCGACCTGCCGGGAGCTAAAGAGGAAAGAAGGGTGTGAATTGTTATTGAAAACTTGTCGTATTACTAATGTACACATCATCTTACCCAGTCTGCAGTGCAAAAGTTGACTGCTTCGGCAAAGTTGTAACCCTGATTAAAGCCACTATGGTATGCTCTGGGAAAAGTGATGACAAACTCTCCTGCACACTGATTAGTGCGCACCACCTGAAAAACAAGAGTCTCATTCAATTCAGTTCAATCAGTATCAAGGAAACTACAGTGTAATTAAATCATATATACTTCAATTAGACATTTCCTAAATAGTTTTGGATAAGCTGATGGCATAAGCACAAATGTAGCATGTCATAGACAGTATGTATTCCTTATGTGTACACTTTAAGTACAAGCTTCACTGCTCTTCTGGTTACCTCCTGTACAAGTGTAATGGCAATAAAGTTGAATAAATTCTGATCTTATATAGAGCTTTATCAGAATTAGATACGAGTACTAGTGGTGTAATGATACCCAAGACTCATGATATGATATCATCACGGTATGAGCCTCACGGTATATTTATTGCAATATCATGGGAAAGCTCATGATATGGTGGGGAGGCTCACGATTAGCGATGTAACAATATCCAAATCTCGGCACAATATTTTCACGCTATACATCTCACGGTACGACAGTTATTGCGATATTTTGTGGAGGGTAACAAAACTGTGAATATGCTACTTTAAAGAGTGTGGACCTCCCATAGACATTGATTTGCAGAAATGCAAGATGACACACTCCTTTGAGCGACTACCTGGAAAACACAGCAGGTGCAAAAGCTGCTACAAGAAGGAACGCCAACATGAAACTGTATATGGCTGTTCAGCATGCAATGCCCACATGTGCAATGACTGTTTCCGGCAGTTGCATCCACCTGAGGACTGAGTTGAGCTGTAACTGAATGACTCACACCTGACTCACACCTTTCAGATGAATCAGTCCTTCCAGATGTTTTTAGATGTTCCTATATTGAAAAAAAGTTGAAAATGCTATATGAGTTGAATAAGCTATGTGTTGAATATGAGTTGAATAAGCTATATGTGTTGAATAAACTATGAGTTGAATAAACTATATGAGTTGAATAAGCTAAAAGGAAAATACAAATTAGGTACACACAGGTGTACACTTGGCTATACTGTGTCTGGCGATATGAAGTCTGTTTAAATACTTAGACAAATATATTTTTAAATGTTTTTTATGAATATAATGCTCAGAACATGCATATATCACATGCTGAATGTAGTTTTTTGTTTTCGATTTTGCACCTGACCAGGTAAACTCTCATTTTCAGTGATTTAAACATCCATAAATGAATAGATCAGAGTCTAAGGTTTCCAGAGATACCAAATATGTCTATGTTTCAATTAAGTTAATGAGTGTGAAAATCATTTATAATCACTCAAGGAAGTTCGTTTTCTTTTATGCACTTATGCTCTAAGGGTAGCCCTAGTAACATATGTATGGGTTGTTCCTAGTAGGCGTCCAAGGGGGAAAGAATGTTAAAATGCCTTGACAAGACTTAATCCAAAGAACGAAGAACGTAAAAATGCTTAGAACTGTTATTTCTTCATGTAGTCTACACTGAAATGGAGCAAAGGATCATGGTCTATATAGTTCCCATTCTCTCTCTCTCTTTTTTTTTTTTTTAGCCATTTCTGCACCATAATTTTTAATTTAAGCAAAGAGACTTGTAATTTGATATTGTGATATTGCAATATTATTGTGAGAACCTTGACGATATGATATCACAATATTTTGGTTATTGTTACATCCCTAATGAGTACAGTAATAATGAAGAAACATTTGTATTGAAATTTAAACAAGAAGTATTTTATCATAGTGGTGAAATCTGTATTGACTTGAGTAATATGAAAAGTGCAGTCACTCACCGGTACCCCGTGTGCCATGAGGATGTTTGGGTTCATGATGGTGACTAGCTGATGTAGCAGATCGGGCTGAAACTCAAACAGCTCCGGAGTCAGTTTTTTCATCACCTCCTCCAGTCTCTCTGCTGCCACCGATGGGACGCCATACCATGTTTTAGGCTCACCCCTTCATTCAGATGGCACAATTAGGTTCAAGTTATATTTTGTAACCCTGAAACTGTGGGACAAGTAAAGGTTCTGCTCTTAAGAATCTAAAAGTGAGATGCATACCAGTGCAGGTAGTTGATAGAGTAGCTCCAGTGGTCCTCAATGTGCCAGCAGAAAGCAGAGAAAACCATTCCTACGTAGAGCCAGGGCACCTTCATTCCAGAGATGTCTCCATTGATGTGGCACAACAGGGACTGCTCCAGCAGAGGCATCACATTCAGGTTCCAGCCGGAGCGGGCATAATTCTGTCGGAAAAATAATGACGTTAATAAACTGTAAACCACAACGTACTGCTTGATTGATCAATCTAGTTTTAGTATCAAAGTTCAAGGTTTAATTCAATTCAAGCTGGACAAGATGGCTCTCCCTGTTCTCAGGCCAGCTTCATCCCCAGCTCTGAAGGATATCATTTTTATTTATTAGGGCTGGGGAAAAATAAAAAATATTAATCGCATTAATCACATGAGTTTGAGTGCAATTAATCACGATTAATCGCATGCTATACGCAAAACTAAATTAAAGAATTAAAAAGTAGCGTATAGAGCACTTTCATTGGAAATGTAAATGAAAGAGCCATACATTTCTTGTGCAAACAGCATTTCTTTCAGAGAGGAACCATCAGAGCCTTCTAGGCATTCAGTGAAGGCTCAAGAAAAAATATTGCATGAATTTTTGTACTACTAATATATTTTTTCAATATTTTTTATTTGGTGAGTAATAAACACTACACTAGTAATAATTTCTAGATCATTGTTATAAACTTGGACTAATATTTCTTAGGAAACAAAGGGTTAATATAATGGAATGGAAATGGACCAATCTAAATTTTCTTCCAATGGTATCTGGGTAAATCAGTGACTCCCCCTGCAGCATTGAACTAAAGAAACACCTGGTGGCTGGAACGAAGTTTGAGACTGACAGCTGTCTTAGCCAATCAAATTTTATTGAGTTACGGGCGGGATCATATCACGAAATCTTCCGGGCCTTTGCGAATAGCTTGTAATAGCATTATGTAAGCGAGACCACAGCGAGGAAAACCGTACCAGACACCTCTATTTGAACGCCTCAGGGGCGTCTGGAAGAAGGAGAAGAAACAGAAAGACCCGTGAACCAGAGCCCGTGGCTCGGTCGAAGGCTCAGACACATTGCATCTCACGTGGTCAGAATAAAAGTCAATGAGCAATAGACGTTTACAATAAAAAATAAATAAAATAAAATAAAAACTGCGTTAACTGTGTTAAAATAATGGCGATAATGAATTAGTTAAAGCAAAATTAACTCGTTAACGTGCCCGGCCCTAATATTTATCAAACCATACAACCAAAATGTACTATTAATTATTAATAATTTCACAGTGGGTGCAATTTCAGATATCACTACATTCTACAGGTCAGTAATGTGGAGAAACTAAATGTGCACATTTTTGGTGTAGCGTAGTGGAAAATAACACTACGAATAACTGGTTTCAATATTTGAGTTTCTTTTTGTTTCTCATTGAACTACAATATAATCAGAAAACTGATAACATCCCATTATATTTTCTAAATAAAAAAATAAATTATTTGATATCAATGACGACGTTCATACCTCCTCTTCTTCTGTGAGAGTCCTTTTGCCATTGTTCATTGGGAATCCACTGCCAAACTCTTTCGAGTGAATGTCGGCTCCATACTCCACTGTCACGTCCTCCTCGATGCTGCTCACCAACCTCCAAAACTCCCTCTCCACCAGCTCTGTGGGAACCATCTACAACAACAGGTCTGGCATCAGTCTCCAGCTCCTCCTATTGAAACTACAGTAACTTTTAGAGTGAAATACACTTACATGGACCGGCATGTTGAAGTAATCAGCTTTGAAAGCATCTGCCATTTCACCAAAACTTTGCAGAGTATATTCTCGTGTAGCCTGTTCAAAGCCAAAAGCTTCTGTGGGTTTCTTACACTCCTGGAAAACAAACAGTATTTTTTTATTCACATAACAACCAAACTCATGTATAATGTAACCTTTCGTTATTAAGTATATTGTTTTCCTGTTGGCCTTATTGGATAGAACAGATGTAAGTATGATTGAACAGCGAGAGACTGTTAAAAGGTTGTCTAGATAGAGCTGTTTGATTTGATCCATAATGCAGAGGCCTAGACTCCTTTTTGCAATATGACAATCTCTATTAAGTTAAATATTAGATATACACTACTCACAATAAGTTAGGGATACTGTTATTTACATGAGTGCTTTTCCTATTTGGTCTGAATTTTAATGAAATAATTAAAAGTTCCCTTTGATATTAGTAATAATGAATGAGAAGAAACACCATTTTCATTAGTTTAATATTTATTACCCCAGAAATTTAGACAATAGCAAGAATAGCCCCAAGTAACAGAAATGAATAATGTCTGTAGTGGGTGTTTCCACCATTTGCTACAATGACAACTTGACAGCGAAGTCTCATGCTCCTCACGAGCCTCATGATGTTGTTCTGAGGCAATGCGTTCCACTCTTCTACAAGTGCTACACACAGTTCTGCCAGGTCACGTGGGGGTGGGGTATGATCATCCAGTCTCTGCTTCAGCTGGTCCCAGATGTACTCTATGGGGTTCAGGGCAGGAAACAGTGCTGGCCATACCATATGAGGCACTCTGACTTCCTGAAGACGACCTGTGACAATTCTGGCATGATGTGGTGGAGCATTATCATCCATGAACAGAAAGCTGGGGGTGTGCTGGCGGAATTGGGGGATAATGATGGGTTCTATGATGTCTCTGAGGTAAGAACGTGCAGTGACTGATTCATCTACAATAACCAAATCTGTTTTGCGCTGACTGGTGATGCCTGCCCAGACTGTTGCACCTTCTCTACCAAAGTGAACCCTGGTGACCATGTTGACCTCGGCATGTCGCTGACCTCGACTTCTCCACCAATGCTGACAACCATTATTTCTGTGCAAGGTGACCCGACACTCATCAGTGAACAGGATGATAGACCACTGCTGCATTGTCCAGGTCACATGGTCTTGTGTCCACTGCAAACGTTCACGGCGGTGTCTTGGTGTCAGTGGAATCACCTGCAACGGTCGTCTGGCATTCAAGCCAAAGTGGTGGAGTCGATTGCGAATGGTTTCTGTCTGGAAACCCTGGTACCCCTCACATCTCGTAAATGAGCCTGCAGCTGTGTGGCAGTTGCATAACGATGTCTGAGTGCATAGGTCCTTAGTTACTGGTCATCGTTGCGATCTGTCACTCATGAGGCTCCTCTCCTGAGTCCGTCACAAACTCTGCCAGCAGTTCTGTGTCTTGATGCTAAGTCTACTGATGACACTTTTACACACACCAAGCTCACGAGCAACATCTGACTGCCTGTCACCGACTATGGCTAGGTGGCGCTGCTCGTCTGTTAAGTGATATTTTTTGTTCATGGCTGTTTGAATTGTGAACTTCAGATGACTTGACAATACAAGCTTTTTATACCCACAGAATGTTGAAATTGATACCACATTGAAAAGGATTTTTGGCCCCAGTATGTAAGGCACACTGTACACAGTGAGACTATTACTTGGAAAACCCAAAATGAGATGTGTCTACCACGCCAATACCATTGCCTCCCTATCCCAAAAATTTCCGAAGTGAAACAAACACCGTGTATATGACATTCACTGACTCTCTCACAATATCCCTAACTTATTGTGAGTAGTGTATTTACTCCATGTGTAATGTGTATACCCTTTAATTATTGTTCTATTTTGGCTTTGTATTCTTTGTTTTAAGATTTGAAGACCTCCTTACCTCCTACACAGGTTACTAAGACCATTTAATTTCTATTATGGATTAAAACCTAAAAGATAGGAGGAATAAATAGCACTTAAAACTGATAAAGCACTCTCTACCAAGGCCACCTCCAGTTTGGTCATTTTTGACATTCCTTTTTATAATAGAAGCACAGCCAGACTTGATTGGCAAATAATCACAATGTGTTGAGAGTAGAGCCCGACCGATATGGATTTTGCTGTGGTCGATATGAAACCAATATAATGGAAGTTGGAGCTGCCGATAGCCGATATAATCACCGATTATGTTGAATTGTTTAAAAAACTTAGGTTTGGCTCTGGTGGATTTTAAATTGGGTTTATTTAGGCAACATTTATTGTTATTCTGCCTCTTTACATCATATTTACAGACAGTAGGTTGACTTAATGTCATTTTTGCATCACATTCTAGACACTAGTGATGGGTATTCCAGTTCTTTTTAGAGAACCGGCTCTTTTGGCTCGGCTCACTAAAAGCTGCTGGTTCTTTTGGCTCCCAAGTGGCTCTTCAGATTGTTTTGTTGCAAGCAGGACTAAAGCACGTCTAAAGCAGGACTGAATCAGGACTGAACCAGGTCTAAACCAGGACTGAAAAAGGACTAAACCGGGACTTATTTATTTTATGCTAAACTACAGTCAAATATGCTCGTTTTTTGTTTTTTGTTTTTAATCCTACGTACACGCAAAGTTCTCAAAGTTTCGTTTTTAGCCGCTGCCGCTGTCATACCACGAATCTGCACGCGGCGTGAAGAGAAAAAAAGTGAGAGAAAGAGAAAACACGGCTCCCGTCGTTCCCTTTAAAGAGCCGGTTCTAAGAGTCATTTCGTTCGCGACGGACCCATAACTAGTAAAGAAAGTAGCGCTATCAGCCTTTAGCCGTAAATACGTGCGCGCTGCGGTAATTAATTATATGCGCAAATGTCATAATTCACACCTCTATTCACAGCTCATTTACATATCAGTGCAGGTCCAGTAGCAAATATACGGCCAATATAGTCACTTTAGAACAGACCAATAGAAAACAGTCTGTTTATGTGCGGGAGCTACAGCAGCTAAGCCATAACAAATGACAAAAACTAGCTTCAGAGTTGACATATTTCCAACACTCACCGCTCATACAGGCTCCTCTCACATCACAAATCTGCACTAATAAATGTCCTTTTAATCCAGACTCAAACCGATTGTCCGTAAAAAGAATATAATCTCAGTGTTTGGATCTGTGTCTGCAGGTGTAAACAAACACACGTGAGCGACGCAACTCTGTGGTGTGTTCAGGGACAGTACGGACACACACAGACAAATGACTCCGTAGATAAATACTGATGTGGAGCCACATATTAGGACATTTATCTGTCTGTAAATTGGATTAAATGAACAGAATGTAGAGAGTCTAACCTTTATAACGAGGTATAACATGCCCATGTGAAATATCTGCCCCTATCAGCAAGCATCGGCCGATAGCCGATATGCCTAAATGCCATATCAGCCGATAATATCGACCAACCGATATATCGGTCGGGCTCTAGTTGAGAGTTGACGTCTCCCGGTGGTGGTAAATAAACTTCTCTTATATCTTTTTCTAACTATTGGGCTACTTGAAGTATTTCTACAAAAAGCCCATTTCTTACCTCTGCAACACATTTCGGACAGCGCCATCTGCCCTTTGGGAGGTCAGTGAGCGGGGGTAAGAGACAGAAGGTGTGGTAGTTGTCTTCACATCCATCACACAGCACGAGTTTCTCATCGTCATCTCCACGACCGCACATGCGACACACAAAGGAGTCCACCTGTGAAGAAACATGGATTGTCACGATGCATACCTAAAAGAGCATATAAAGAAATACCGTAAAATCCGGACTATTGAGCGCACCTGAATATATGCCGCATCAACTAAATCTTAACAAAATTTTAAAACTGTACATATATAGGCTGCACCTGAATATAAGCTGCAGGTATCCATGTCTTCAAGGACATTATTAAGTTCGGGCCATCTGCTTTTATCGCCTCTGAAAACTTTTGTTGTCTTTATGCACCGAGTCAGTTCGTCATGCTGCCATCACCAAAATCTCACCATCGACTCATTGATGCCGAGCTCATGTGCAGCAGCTCAATTTCCTTCTTCGACAGTCCCATCAATTGCCGTGAACTTAAAAGCTGCAATATCTGCATTTCTTTGTGTGTTTTACATGAGAAGGGTGTGTGCATGAAGCACAAAATAACTGTTCAAAAAACAATCAAACTAGAAACTTCCTTGGAGCATCACCCCCGTCTCTCCCCGCGCTCTACGGCGTGTGACTCCTGCGTGTCCTGTCTGGTTTTATATCAGTGTGTTGGAGGATTTCAGCAGATTTCAGACTGTCTCAGGAGTGGGGCTAGTTCTATCAATCAGGTATGAGTGGATGTTCGGCTACTGAACCTTGAGACGTTTCTTCTCGTCATTTACGCATATGGTTAAGACGTATCCCCCCTCACTAATGTTAATTTAGCATCATAACTTATTTTATCACATGACCATAAACTATTTGAGTGTGTTGACAATATCGCTAGCTAGTGTAGAAACTTCATGTTAACCCTGGATCCATGTGTGAGGCGCACAGACAGTGGCGCTTTCTGCACTCAGACTGCGCGTATCCGCGATGTTGCCAAACCATAGACTGTATATATGAATGGACAATGTGCCAAACAAAAAATCCGTCCATATATTAGCCTCAGGATTCAAAGTGAGAGAAAAAAGTAGCGTCTTTTAGTCCGGAATTTATGGTAATTGCTAGATTAGGTGAAATTATTTACATTCTGAATATTAATCTTGGTTTGAGTAGTTTTGACTGAGTTTGTAGGCCGATTTTTCCCAATTTTTCATTTACTTGTTTCTTATTTCATGTCAAATATCTGTAGGTCTTAATAATATCTACTAATATATAAAAAATGTCTTGACCAGAGGTACAACAGCACAAGCACAGGCTAATCTGGAAAATTGTGATGGCCAAACTAATTGTTAAATTAGCACTGCTAGTAGTACTAATTACTAGTGCCTGAGAAAACTGAAATACTAAATGCCAAGTCATTTTACGACATACAACTACCAAGCAGTCAAGTCTCTCCACTGCTCAGCTAAATCTTACCGAAGTTGTGTTGATGTTTTGCCGAAGCCTCATAGTCATTTTGGCACGGTCATCGGGCCCTAGATCTTTCTCCTCCACCGCCTCCTCTTTCTTTATATCTGGCTTGACTGTGACACTGGAGGGAGGAGGGGAGGGGCTGGGGTCACTCTCTTCAGTCTTTTTTTCTTGTGATACATCAAGCTCATTCTTGACTGCAGCATTGACCACAGAAGGGGACGCGCCTTCCTTAATGGTAATCGTTTGAGGCAGCTCTTCTAAAAAGGAGAAACAAACTCAAAACATTTTTCAATTCTAAAACCAATTTAAAAGGTGCACTAAGCAACTTTTCTAGTGGAGGGTCTGCCACCAGATTGTCTCCATCAAGAGGCTTGGACTGTTCCACACACAAGCTGAGATACAGGTCAGAGTGAGTCCAGTGGAGAAGTGACCATGCTCAAAGTAAGCATTCTTGTTCTTTTCAAGATATTATTAGAATAATACAAACATCTGAAGTTGAATAAATGACATGTTTAATTCCATACTATAGAACATTTCAGGCAAAGCAATCTCCATGGAGACAAATAGGTGAGAAAAGTTACATCGTGTACCTTTACAAGTATACATTTTGTAATTCATGCTAAACATAATTTAGATTTTAAGTGTACCTTTTTTCTTAATGCCTTTGTCTCTGGCTACAAGTCCAAGTCCCATCATTTTAGGTCCTGCTCCGTAGATCTGTAGTTTTTTAAGCTCTGGGTTTTTCTCAATGTCCTCCTCTGTTGGCTCAGGCTGTGAAGAAAGACAAATACTTAAAATGTTTCTATATAAATCATCCATTCTGCACAAACAAAGCAAGTATTGCGCGGCCAAGTGCAAAAGTAAGTTCTTGAACAAGACAGCAATGCACCACAAGGGGTTATACTAGGTGAAAAGAAAAGTGAACCATTTTACTAGAAACTGAAAAGTGAAAATCTGAAAGAAGAGCGCCCACCACCAAAGCCTTAAACACACAGATACATCAGCAGTTTGATGTATACTGAAAAAAACTCCTATCGCACAATATTGAAGGCCACAAAAGAAAAATGTATGTTTAGTAACCTCCTATGAAAACAATCTTCATATTATGTCCTAATTTGTGTAATTTAAATTTAAGTGCAATAAGGGGCACATGCAGCAGTATGAAGGGCAGCTGCAGGGAGTAAACAGCCAGGCAATGGAAGCATATGTAATGTACACAGCCCAGACAAGTACAATCACAGTGAGCGTCAGTGAATTGCACTTAAATTTGAAACTTTTTTTCTCCCCCCCTCAGTGTAAATGGCAATTATTTAAGTTTTCAAACAAGGGGAACCAGTTATCTTAAAATCTATGAAAAAAGATGCAGAGTGTACTACGGAATATGCTAACAGTTGTTCTAAAATACACTGGCATGTGCCCCACAAAACACAGAGGGTGAGCCATCGTCTACACTATTGAAATTGTTGTTTTGAAAGTTAATAAAAAATAAAAAAAACTTAAATATTGAGTACATAATCTCTCTCTAATAGAAGTACAGTAAACCTTGAATTGTCAAACATTGTTATCAGGAGACTGCCCCAAAATATTTATAAAAAAATAATAAATTAACATTATTGTCAATATGGCCCACCGTTACCAAAAAACATGCTATCTTAATATCTTATGTTTTATTGTCAGCTAAAGATTTTCAAGAACAGCCATGACGGTGTTAATGAAGATGATGTTAATAACAAACACATTGAAACAATCAGACTGGTGTGAGCAGGTTAAGAGAGGGGAGCAGAGGGAGCAGAAGGGAGGCCCGATTGCTGAAGAGGCAGTACCGCAGAGTGGAGCTCAGAGCCTGTGCTGAGAGGATGAGGGGCCACATCCTCTGGACCCTGCAACAGGAGACAATAACAGCAACAATAAACTAAGACAAGAGGACAGACGACAGAGGAGGGGGCGCTTACGTAGAGATGCTCATCAAATACACCTGTGTTTCAGATAGCATCACAATTTATCCATGGGTTTCAGAATGATGAAAAAGACAGACTATTGGCATATAGGTATCCAAATTAACAAAATATTATAGCTTAAAAGTATTAAAAATGTCATATATAACAGAAATCCTAAACCCATAATGATTAGATCTGTAGAGTAAAGATAAGATGGGTTGAGATGAGAGGCAGGTAAATCACTATTGTTAATGCAGATACTTGGTGGAGTGATAGATGACATTTCACATGACATTCTTAACTGCATATAGTTAAACATTGAGCTGGAGGGCAGGTCAAAATTTTATGGTAGAATTTTGCTTTTGACCTGACTGGTGGTTAAAAACCTCTAGTTAAGACAGCGTCTATTCACATGAAACAAAAACCAGGAAAGTCCCACTAAGATTTGTAATGGCACTTTCTATTGGGCATTTTTTAGTGGTAGGAGAAACCAGAGCACCCTGGTGAGTTTAAATACAAAATGTTTGTGTACTCACTTGCCAACAAATAATTTGTTTAACTAGGGATGCCCTGATATGATACTGGTATTGAATATCTGTGCCAGTTACAAAAAAAAGTTGGATTGGATATTGGTTCAGCAGACATTTTTTCTCTCTCTGGATCAGTGCATCCATAAGTTTGACATTTGTGGATTTTCAGTTTGGTTCCTTTGTGAACAGTGAATCTCCCATTGAGTTATACATGCATCATACAGGCTCTTTCATCTGAAATTATATCAAATTATGGAACATGAATGCTACCTAGAGAATAATACATTCATCAGGAAATGGGACATGTTTTGGTGGCAAATATGAATGCTCAGCCCGATAAAAATTTACGCAGATTACTATTTTGTTTTTTTTCCTAATATACATTTCTATTGAAAATGGCAAAATGCACTGGATCCTCCTGCCCACCATCTTAAGAATGTGACATCACAGTCAAGAATCTAAAAATCAATATTACAAGAGACTTTTACTGTATCTGCACTTTTGGCTCAGGCAATAGTGCAGGTTAAAAGTACAAGGTATGTTTATTTTATGGTGCTAATCTATTTGCTTAAGATGCAGATGAAATACTAACCTACGTTGCAATTACTGAATTTATGAGAGAATTTTGAGAAAAAAGTGAGCAAAGGAATAGTGAAATGTAACAGACCAACAGAGAGCAGCGTCAGTGATAACAAAATTCAGCCACAGAAGAAGCAAGCCAGGGCAACGAATTAAGTGCAGCTTTGGTTTACTGAGGAGCATGTCAGGTATAAGATAAATAAAAAAATTAAAAAAAATTATAATAATTCATTCAAAAAGATGCATGAACTGAGGATTGGGTGTCTATAAACAAAGATGCTCTAATACTGAAATAAATGTTAGTAGCCTACATTAGATAATAATCATAAAATGCAATCATTTATTTTGAACTATGCTCAACAGCCATAACAAGTTTAAAGAATGAAGGGACAGACATGTGAAGCAATGGCTTTTTAGTAACAGTCAATTTCCCTACCAAGTTTTAAGTGAGTAGATATGACTGATCAGTACATAAGCTATGATTTGCTTAGCTGAAACTTTCTTTTATAATGAATCATGATATCAAGTCAGGTGACATTAAGCTGGTGGATATTTGATAGCTGTTAAGGATACCAGCTCCTAAATTTTTTTTATGCATTTCAACTCTAGCTCAACTGACAGAAACACAAAGGGTGAATGACAATGCTGTACTCACATCTGGTTGACAGCGGTTGGCACGGCGACCGTAGCTGTTCATTTTGGACGGAGGGACAGACTGACGGAAAGGGATGGAGTGGGGCTTGTATTCTTTATCCACTTCCTCCCCGTCATAGTGCCTTGGTTTGCAATGCTATAGAAACAAAGGAAAAAGTTGAAGAATCAAGTAATGAAAATTTCTCTTTACATTTCTTATATAGTTGTGGATAAAACAATGACATGTTTTTTATGCAAAACACATCAAAGCAGGGTTAAAATCTCTTTGCTGAATATTAACAGATCTAAACTTGGTCTATACCACCGTCATGCCATGGCAAAAATATTTCTAAGTGAATAAAAAGGAATTTGACAATTTGATGTAGCCTATTTTGTCATGTTAAAGTCATACCATCAAACTGGAGCCGGACTGGAACATTTCAAAAGGATACACAATCCTTTCATAATGTGATCGCAGAAGAGAACCCACATTTTTGCCTGTGGGATAGCCAAGCCTCTGGGCCACACGAGCCCAGCGGCGCTCCTTACACACCATCTCAAACCCGCCTTCATCTGTTACAATCTGAAAAACAAACGACATAGCACGTCAACAACTATATAACAGGACAAATAAAAAACACAACAGAAAGAGGCACGAACCTTTGACAAACTAAATAAATCAACAATGCGCCTTTCAATATGTGGGATTTTCAGTGAGGATCCCTGAATCTCCCAGTATCTTGCAATGCGGTCCAAATAATTCAACTTGACCCGTGTTTCTGCCTGAAAGAATGGAGAAAGAAAGTTAAATATACAGTATAACTTCTACTTTAAGTGAATTGATATATTCATTACCTCCAACTCATTT
>NW_026571515.1:30622703-30982703 GCF_026225935.1 Boleophthalmus pectinirostris | reverse complement strand
AAGATACTGCACATGTAAATAGTCTTATACATGTTTAATTAGGCTTTGAACAATTCAAACTGAAGATATATATAAGTATATAGTTTTTCATCTTATGGCTATCGACTTTTCTGATTGTGTGTTGGCGCATTTCAAGTGTTCCTGTTCATAGCTCCAACTACATATGGGGGAACCTCAGGTGGAAGTAGCAAAGGCGAAGCAGGCTGCGTTTCCTCTTGTCCACCATGCTGCTGCTGTTGCTCTCGGTGCGCAATGCTTTGGTCCGGCCTCTGGCTCTGTGCTCCATCCGGTCGTCTAGGCGCTGACTCCGAGACCAAGTGCGGCTCACACTACGGTACTTATCCGGTTGATAGGTTTGGATTTGGAGCTGCCCACGGTACCTGTCGCCCCAGCCCCCGTCACAGATGGCGCCTGCTGAGGCGGCCCGGGGTGCTGGGGGGGGTGAGGGGAGAGAGGGGTAAGAGGGGTAAGGGGGGACGAAGGGGGGGTAAAGGGGAGTGCGGTGGGGGGGGGGGATAGAAGAAAGAGGAGGGTACTGGGGCAGATACGGGCCGGCGGAGGCTGCGTGATGCGCATTCACGGTAGCGGAGGGTAGATTGTGGGGCAGAGTGCCGAATATGAAGTGTGTTTGGTGGCTGGAGTGTGTACCCGGGTGTGGTGTGTGCACGTGTCCGGGGTGGGTTTGGGAGTGTGCGTGGGGGTGCGGGTGGGAATGGGACAGGGTTAGTGGAGGTTTGGTACCAGGGCCGCCTCCCCCTCTGACTGAGTGTGTGGGCTGCACGTGGTACAGGGCCAGGGGGTTCTGGGAATGCTGGGAGTGAGGAGAAAGGGGCGGGGGACACCCCACCACCATGTTGCCGAAGCGACCCTGAAGCCCATGCTGAGATAGCTGGGAGAGATGGGCCAGCTGCGGGTGTGGTGTAAGCGGCGGCGGGCCGAGGGGGGGCCGACAGGGTAGCGGGCCTCTCTGTAAGGTAAGAGGGGAAACTCCTTGTAAAGGTGGTGTGATAGGTTGGACGTGGTAACGATGGTGATGATAGTAGGGTGGAGGTGGCTGCACGGTGTTCGCGTGACAGTACTGTGCATGCAGGGCTTGAATCTTGGTAGGCCCCCCCTCTAGTTGGCAAAGAGATGATGGGGAGTGAGGAGGGGGCCCCCCTGTAGTCGGTGGGGGGACAGGTGCGGGGTACGGTGGCCCCGGTGGAATAAGGGGCCCAGGTGGTTTGGCGCGCTTGCTGCCGAATAGTGAGCCCAGGAAAGAGCCGCTGTTGTTGCTGCTGCTCCCCCCAGGGCCGCTCCCCGCTCCTGCTCTCTCTACACTGCTGGAGACTCCCCCAACTCCTGTCCCAGCAGTGGTATGTTGCTGCCCCGGCCCACCCCCCACCCCCGTTCCGGGGCTCAGGATGGGGCGGTGAGGCCGGAAGTCTTCTGATCCATAACATCCAGTGACAACCCCAGGCACTGCATAACGCTGGTGCGGCTGTGGGCTGCTAATGACAGAGCCCTGGAAACATACAGGAGCAACATGTACTTAGCAATACTTTATAACTCTGTACAAATCAGGACAAGAACATGCCGAAACTATTACATCAGGTACAGGCAAACAGACAAGGTACATGGCAAAGCATGCTCAGAAAGATTAGTCTTTTAAAGGGAAGGGCAGCTTTAGAAGAAAAAAAGAGCGACATCTTATCTTGAAGACTTACTTCCATGGTACTGTCCAGAGAACCAACACTGTTCCTGCGGCCACGCTTCCCTGCTCCCCAGCAGGAATAGGAAAGATAGTAAAATGTGAAAGATTGCATAGGGCAAAGAATGAGAAAGTTTAATGAAGGTATAGGATATATTTACAGATAACAGAATACCTAATAATCACCATTTAACCCAGTGGTAAAGAGGAAACAGTTCATGAGGTGTGAGGATGTAGCTGTCTCACCTGTCTCGGAGAGGTCCCTGAGAGAAGAGCTGAGCGCAGTGCGTTTGAGGCCCTCACCCATTGAACAGTTGTCATCAAAACTGGTTCGTCCTAAAGAGCCATTAACAACTTCGCTCTTCAGGCCTACACCACCCACCACACCTCCAGTCAGCAGGCTCGGGCGCATTACACCTTTCTGTTTCTCCAACTCAGCTGTTAAAGACACAGGATGTATCAAAGAATGAATTAAAATATGTGTAAACCAAACCCACCCCACACATTTATCGCAGTGAAACCAAAGTGCTAATAAAAAATAAATGAATTGATTTCCTCTAATCAATCTATATACTCAAATTTCCCTGCAAACATGATATAACCTCGACAACTACAGCTTTTGTTTTGATTAACTATATATTTGTGATAAGCAAAACATACGGGCAAAAAACCTTCCAAAAAATCTTAATTTTTACGATATTACACTATTTTCTGATTTGTGTTATAATGTTGTTTCTTCATCCAACACATACACGGAACTGTGTTTTGTTTATTTCACACATGTTTAACAAATAAATCCTGCATATTTGATCGATCCTGTATATTTAGAGTTCTTCAAGCAGTACTCTGTTCCACCTTGTGATGTCATGTTGTCATACAGGAAGTGTTTATAAACCCCATACAGCATCACTCGACTTTTAGCCCTGGAATTGCCAATCTCTACTGAACAAGAAGTAAAAGATAGCTGTTAACTTGAAAACCTCTGCTTCGATGTGGTAACAATATATCACATGCTCACAACAGTAAATTTTTGCATAATAAAGGTCCTGTAAACACTGACTTCAATAAATTAAAAGTGTCATCTGCACTTCAACCACTAGAGGGAGCCGACAGCCCACCCTGCCCATGCTTACATTCCACTCGGTATTTCTCCATCTCCTGCACTTCAGCGATGCTCTCCCTGAGGTCACTCACAAAGCGAGTGCGATCTTGCTGACTGGGAGCCATAAAGACAATGAGAACCTTTCTTTCTCCACCCAGGACAGCTGAGGTCAGGCGAATACCGTGAGGGTAATCTGATTAAATAAGGGAAAAAGGGAAATAAAATGTGTCTAACATTGCATTATGTAAATCCTACATGACTTTTTACAAGGCTTACATGAATTTTGGAACATGTGCACTTGCATCTCAACCAAGGGGAAAGATTGTCTGAAACTATAAGTGACTGAGGTTTTCTTCTTCTGGAATATTTTGGTCACCTGTAAAAAAAAACAAAAAAACATGGCTAGCTAGGTTTCAGACTTCGCAACATTGTGTTAAAGAGGGGGGCTGGAAAATTACTACTGTTACAAGTAATATGTAGATTTTTTCTTATCATTGGAATGGAGATCAGTTTTATTTCTTGGTTTAGTTACAATTTGGATGTAGTTGGTGGGAATTTATCACCTTATGGGGACTAAAATCTGTATACACACACCATGGGGACCTGTCTCCCTTATAGAGACAAAAATTATTTAATATCAGATACAAGATCATTTAATGTTAAGGTATGGGTTGAAATAGATTAAGGTTGGGATTTAGGTTAATTAGTAGTTTTAGTTATGGTTAAGGTTAGGATGGAAATTAATGTAAGTCAATGGAATGTCCTCAAAAAACATGGAAACCCAACATCTGTGTCAATGTGTGAGCGTGAACACAGCCATAGCATGCCACAACTCACCACTAGGAGGTCATTGAACAGAAAGACCTCTCGCTGGTGCACCCCTGTCCTCTGAGGTCGGTTCGGATCAGGCACCTCATAGAGTTGGCAGCAGCACACGAGACGACGATGTGGAAGAGACAGTACCTATGCGCATAGGAAAGACTTTGAATTATGGTACTAAACATGACAGTAATAACTGTCCCACAACACTAACTGCCAGTGGTGGAAAGAACTTGAATCACTGATTTATTATGGATTTAATTAATTGTTAACACTTGTTAGACCAATCAGCAACATGTACATTGCTGTTGCAGCCCACTACTACTACTGCAGTTGCTGCCACCAATAGGTTTGGCTCATATGACAATATTTTGGCCTCTAGTTTTTAAACTGAGCCAAAGGTTAGACCTATTTTAAAGTAGCATGCACTCTTTGACTGTCAAAATGTGCTATTTTGTCCTGATTGTTTGGTATTATGACTGCAGTTACTGGTTCTATGCACATAAAAATAACAAATGAGCTAAGATGAAATGATCAGTTTTCTATTGACACAAAGCGGTGGCATTATTCAATCACAAATGGTGTAATTGTTGTCATTTGAAAGAGCTTAATTTATCCAAAACATTAATAATTTGTGCAGCCATTCCTTAAACAATGGTAAGGTTCTACATTAGTTGGTATTAGTTTTCATAATCAGGAAATTGCCCAGGGTAATATAGCCTGTCCATCTGAAATTATGACATTGAATTATAGAGAAAACAGTGCTTTAAAACTGCTGAACTGCCAGAGTTATTGCCATCAAGATAGAAATATACTTTTACAAATGTTGTTACTGTCTACCAATGGCATTTGCAAAGTACTGAGGGAGCTACAATGCGCACTGGCTTTTTTCCCACTATGACTCTTTCCACAGCTTGCACTTGGGACACATGGTCGTCATTTGTCCGGAGTTCCCATTTCTGTATTCGCTGGTAGATTCCAACAAGCAAGTCTCTCGGGATATCCTGACCATTGTCTACACCTTGGGAAAAAAACATTGAAACAGATGAACTTTCTAAAGAAAAGGACAGTTATTAAGACATATATAGGCAGTGTTAATTAATCACCTCTGAGATTCTTGATGAAGTCATCTAGTTTCATCTTTCTCTCAGCTTTTACATTGGGACTGTACATATCTGTGTTGAGGAGGATTATGGCAAAGGCCAAGATGAAGATGGTGTCAGGGTTTTGAAACTGCCGGACTAGGGTTGGATTGCACACACAGTACCTCTGACTGCAAGACAAAAAGCACAACATATTTTAAGTTTGAAGAAGAAAACTTTGCTGAGTTTCAGATGACACCACAACGTTCTATTATAAGTTTTTTTTTTTTTTTACAGAATAGTTACTAAGGGCAGCAAAGTGTGATTTTGTGATTCCAAATATAGTCTAGGTTGTTTTTAGACTGAGGTGAAGAATTTTAGACTATGTTTCATTTAGTGATTTGTCTGTTGATGATATTACAAATAAAGTACTTGGAAGGATGTCTATTAGAGATGGGCATTCGATGAAATTTTCTTAATCGATCGTCGGAAGAATTAACGATCGATTATCGATTAATCATTAACGTTTTTATATTAAAATTATCATCATTATTATTACTATCTGCACTACTAATCTGCATAAATAAATTCAACTTTACGACATATAAACCGTAACGACTCTAGACATCAATCCGTTTGACATTATAACGTGTTTAATTCATTTTTGTGCAACTCTCACAGAAACGAAACTTAAAACCGCATCGCTAATTTGCATAAACTCAGCGAAGATAAAAATACAGCTCTTGTGTCGCTGATGCGGTCAACTTCTGTCGGATTAAAGACATGACTCAGTGGAATACAGGTTAGTGTGACCATATTTGCGTTTGTCAAAACCAGGAAACCGTACGGGGGGTGGAAGGTGGGGAGTCGTCATCGACATTGCGCGACTCTCACCTGGTAAAGCTTTTTCATACTGGACACTGAAACATATGTGCTGCTTTGTAAACTGTGCACATGGACTCACACTTGTCCCGAACGCAACAGAAAGCGTGGAATTTCTTGTACAAATCATCGTTAAATACACATTTGTGCTTCGGTACGTTGCAGGCTGACCGACTGTTTGTGTTTGTTCGCTCCTTCTGAGTGCAGAGAGCTACATGTACGGACCCCTGTTTGGTCACGCTACGCACAGCAACCTACATTCGGTTTGTCGATTAAAATTAACGTAATCGATGAAATTCTTAATGATCAATTATCGATTAATCGATTAATCATGCCCATCCCTAATGTCTATATGTTGTTGTAATGTAATGCAAACCAGAAATGCAATAGGCTTAGTGTTGAATTGAGAATGGGCAAGTAGTACTATTTACACTACTGTTTTTTGTGGTTAGATAAATGTAGCAGGATATTGGACAATGACAAATCTATAAACATTTCCTGAAATCAAAGTTAGTTAAGAAAATGCTACATTATAATTGCTATAAGAATACAGACACAACCCCATCCTCTCCATTTAATAGAGAGACATTACTATATTCAAGAATATGAAAACATCTAATAAAAATACCCTTAGACTCACCTAAATGCTTCTATGAGTCTCTCCACTTTCTGGGCTTCTCCTTGAACTTTGATCTGAGCCTGAAATTTCCTCAAAGCATCATCAAGGTCCATCCCTGAGAAATCCATCTCATCCACCACACAGCTGTAACACAGAGGGCACATTCACCTTACAGTATCCCCCTGAGACCTGGCAACATTCAGAGCATATGGACCATAAGTCATGCCATTACAAATAATTTATAGTATGTGGGAGTAAAGGACAAGGTGGCCAAGGCTGTGGTAAGGTTGCCTCTGTTTGTACTAGTATACACACAGTTTAAACTATGGGAGTTTTGCACTCTGTATCTCACAATGTGAAAATTGTGTGTACTCACTCTAAAACATCTTTGTTGAACTGTTTTTGTCGATTTCCAAGAAACTCTCCAATCATTTGTCGGCTCAGGCCTTTCCGCTCCAGGATGAAGCGAGCAATGCCAACTGGAGTGTCTGATACAAACCCCCTTTCTATGAGGTACTGGATCCCTTTCTCTGGCTTCCTGTAGAAATAGTTTGTTACAAATATATTGTGTATGATTGCATAATTTAGTGCTAATTTTCATAGTCTTACTTGTTGAATAGATTAAGACCAATGCGATACTGCCGTCTCTGCACTACATCACTGTTGAATGGCGGAGAGTCCCAGCTATGGCGGCTTTCCCTCTGATAGGTCTGTTTTCCCAGAGGTGGGAGGGGCTCCCGGAGGCTGTCCTGGGATGATGAGCCAGAACTGCAGTTGACTGTCTCATTGGAGTTTGTGGTGGAGTTCAGGGAGTCATTGTCTCCATCTGAGCAACAGGGCTGTTCCAAACCACCAGGGGGCAGCACTGTGGAGGATGAGGAGGACAGCGGTGTGGTGGGGGGCTGCTGAGGAGAGGAAGAGGAGGAGGGAGTGTCGGGGTACTGGTGGTGGTGGATGGGGTGGTGGTGATGATGATGGGCCACTACCTGGTGAGGGATGTGTGTGGGGATAGGACGGCCTGTGGGCCTTGTCTGGCCCTGTGCAGCGGCTGTAGACGAGGGTCGCGTCCCGGTGCCTGGGGAGTGTTTGAGGGTTCCCTGAGGGGAGCCTGAGACCCCAGACTCCTGTTCATACACCAGCTGTCTGCTGAGAGAGCCACGGTCGGAGCGGTCGCTCATGTCCACGGAGCTGTCACTGGGCGGTTCGATGGTGAGCAGAGGCAGATGAGCTCCTCTCAGTCTATAGTCCCGACACTCTGTGCAGGGGGTGCTGCGGCGGCTGTTACTGCTCCCTCCCCCTTCTGTGTCCCTGCTGTCCTCCCTGCCCCCCACACCTGTCCCGGGGCCCCAGTACTCTGTGTCTGTACTGCTGGGGGCTCGGTCCAGGGACAGAGGGGAGGAGGGCATTCCATCATCCATGTAGAGTGTGACATCACTGTAGGAGGTGGCAGTGCTGTCTCCGTGCATGCTCAGTCCTCCCCCTGGACCCCTGGGTCTGTCCCCCAGCCCCCTCTGAGAGGAAGGGTTACTGCTGCTACTCCACACACACTCCCCAAAGTCTTCACTCAGTCCACCGCCTTCTCGGCTCCCCTCCTGCGAATCATTACGACTGGTGCGGCAGGTGAGGGCATCATCAATGGAATCAGCCAGTGACTTCACCTGGACAAAACACAATATTCAGGAGTTGGAGTCACTGACTATGTGTGATTAAACACAAACACTATTTATCTATGCATTTACTGTGTGTGATCAAAACGTGTTGATGAAAACAGCTATGGAAAGTATAGCTGACAGATCTAGTTTCATAGGTTCTGTACCTGCTTGGAGAAGGAGTCCTCCAGGTGTGTGTAGTCTCCGGGGCGGTCTGCGTCTGGGGAGTGAGGGGGGCCGATAGCCACACTGTGGGTGAAGCTTGTCTGTGTTTGGGCTTGTTGCTGTGGCTGGCGCTCGTCAAAGGAATACTGCAGTCTCATGTTGGACAGGATAATGCGGCGGGTCATGCGGCTCTCGGAGGCAGAGCTTCGGAGGCGTTCAAAGTTCTTGTTCATGCGATACTGCCTGAAGGCCGTCTGAATGGTACGTGCTGCTCTGCGACTTACAAATGATCCTCCATACTTTCTCTCCAACATTTCCACCTATAACCATGAACCCCATGTTCAGAAAACTGAAATATGATAAATACATGTTTTCATTATGTACCTTTTTATCTTGCAGATCTGTTGATAGCTCATAACTGTCTGAGAGCGCCTTGCATCTCTTGTTCTCCTCCTCCTCCTGCTTGCGGAGGGCCAAACTGGCTGGTTGGTGGCGAGTCCGCAGTGCCCAGGCCAAGCTGGCGGAATTGGCGGTGGGCACACATGTGGGCCCCCTGGAGACCGGAGCAGAGCTGTCAGTGAAGCGCTCAGAGCTGCGCAGGTACGGAGAGGGGCTGAACGAGCTGTCTTTGTGAGCACTGGAGTCTGGACACTGGGAGTCTCCCTCCACACTGTAGAGAGAAACAGGCTGTTAGAGCAGTGTACAGAGCAGCTGTGAACTGTAGAAAAGATAAAACTTACATGTACAGTTTCGAGTGGCGAGGAATTAGCCATTTCTTTGAGGAGCCCATGATTACAGTATTTTATGAAATAATTGTGTCTTAAACTAGAGTACAATCATTTATGAGGAACAAACTTTACTTCACGATCTTTGACTTTGCTGACCCCATAAGAAGGAGCTGATACACCACTATTTAATCCAGAGGTTGTCCTACTTACATGTATCATGTCACAGCATCTTGTTAAAACACTTTTACTGTTTTTTTTTTTTTCAGTTTGTCACACACAGCTACTGCAGTAATTTGAAGAGTTATTTGGTTGAAATTCACTTCGCAACAAACCAGCAACACAGCTCTGACAGGAAAGACCTGGTCGTTATGGTAACAGCAGGTGTAAAAAGCACCTGTAGCCTTGAGAGCACCACAAAACACAGCAATTATCACATTCTGTCACATTCACTGTCACTTACGCTTTTACTTTAGAATGCAAACGGATAAAATGGAAAATATAACAAATGATAACAATCTTTGGTATAAAAGTCCCAAACCTCTCCAGTTTTAAATAGAATCCAAAAATAATCCCCTTCAAAGTCTGTGTGGTTATGAGAAAACGAAAGTCACAAACTCCAGCCTACATTTCCTCCGTGTTTAAGCCACGCCCCTTTTGTTAATGGTGCCCAGCTGACCACTTCATAAACAGGCATGTGGAAATAACATTGTGTTGAAGTCAACTTACAATGATAAAGCCTGTTGAATTACACACACTTGTATTCTATGCCTCAATGAGTCTCAAGATAACTAAACATTACAAAAGTTTATTGGTAATGCTAGATTTTTTTTTTTTCATTTTGCAGAATAGTATTTGTACAATGCAGTTTGTTGACAGGATATCCTGAGACTGATTTTTTTCTCCACTTTGGACAGGTCCATTATTCTGCACAAGAGTCACATGGACCACTTTCATATGAGGCACCACAGGAATACAGGAAAGCAAAAAAAACTTTTACATCCAATACCCAAAGTTGTTGTTGTCGTTTTTTTCCATAAACCTTTCATTTACACTTTTAACAAAATTTTAAGTTCTTAGAAGCATACTAAAAATAATTATGCAAATTCAGAATATTTTTTCAGAATTCGAAACACTAGTTTGTTTACTTTCCACACAGTATTTCAGACTCTTGCAGACCAATAACTGTGTAAATCTCAAAAAAGAAGTACATTACAAACAAAAATATACAATCACATAATCTTTGACAAGATAGTAAACAGTATAAAATGGGGTCAAGAAGACTCCTAGGAACCCTAAGCTTGCATGTGTGTTAACCAAACCAACGGGCCATCGTGAAGCTCATAGAGGTTTTATTTTTTACTTTGCAGAATCATTTATCATTCCTCCTCCTCGGCTCCTTAAATAGAGGAGCAGAGTAGAGGGAGGGGGTTGCTTGGTGACGGTTGCTGTTGGATGCTCGTGGGCGTGAGGCGGTTGTTAGGATGAGTAGTTGCTATGACGATGTATTGACTGTGATCATCATCATAGTGGTGGGTGTTGAATATGCTCCACAGGTTGTGAATGGCAATTTGCACATTACTTATCTTGTTATAAAAATATTTCAAAGAACCTGAAAATACATTATATAAAGCTAAATAAAAAAACTAAATCACAATTCATCCAAACAATGAAGTAAGTTCTGAGGGCCTAAGAAACAATTATGATTTTTAGTACAATTTGAGGATACTTATTAGTGTCTTGAACAGAGATTTATAAACATGAACTTCTTTAGTGAGTGCTTCTGTAATTGGATTAAATTTGTGATAAATACTGAAATACTGGAATAGGCATATGAACTGACCAAACTAATACAAGAATTACATATATTTCTGAACATGCTTGTAATCTAAACAGCAAGTTTAACAGTTTTTCATACAAAAATAGTTCATCTTTTCAGAATCTGTATCAGAATAAATGTTATTTAAATTTTATTATTTATTAAATAAATGTTATGTATGATTTTTGACATATTTTGTGATATTTTTAAATAAAAAATCTGAAGAGAAATGAACTGCTGTTTCAAGGAGTGGAACACAGTGACTAGTCTATGCAGTGGCTCCAGGTAAACAGCAGTGGACTCAACATGACTGCAACTTCCTGCTACTTAAATTACAGGAACAGATGGTATTTTGATTTGAACTGAGCCCCATAAAAACAACTGTAAACCATGCAACCCAACAGGTCTCCTTTTATTTTTAGCCAACATTAAGCACCTAGCTTTTATGGGAATGGTTCATCTTTTTCTAATGTTGTGATTGACGCAATTCAGGATTGGCATGTGATGCTGTCTCCTGCCACGTTGATTATTATGCAAAATTCACTTTTTGGAGCTTTCTACCATGTCATAATGTTATTTCCTCATCAAAAACATGCATGAAGATGTTTTAGATGTGATCTATACATGTTTGAGTAATCTAGAGATCTCACTTGGGCCTTATTCATTGGACAGAGCATTGGACAGAGTCATACAGGCGGTATGACTCTGCCCAATGCTCAGCCCACAAGTCCACATCACCCATACTCCCACACGGCCATTTTCATAAATATACAGAAACATGATACAAAACAATACACTACAACTTCACAAATCATATTTGATGCCATTAATACCTCATTGAAATGTAATACCCACTCTTTAATAAAATCTAAGTAAATTGAAATACAAACTGAAATATCCCAATACATCTCTTGGCAAGTTTTATGGATATACAACAAAATAAGGTTATAGCAGGACACACACCAACCAGGCGTGAATTAATGACCATGCTGAGGTGAAGTAAAAAATCTGGCACCTGCTAGTGGGTGGAATATATTAGGAAGTGAACATTTTGTCCTCTAAGTTCAAAAGCAGGGAAAAAGAAACCATGGTTGGATGATTTTCAAAACACTGTTCTTGCAATGGTCAGTATAAATTGTTCAGAGAAGGCACATTGGTCAACTATAGATACTGGGAGATGTATGTGAGTGTGATGCTATTTTTCTTGATTACTTTCTTGATTACTTCTGATAATTCTAGTTGTAATAAGGTTAGGGTATATTGGAAAGCTGGTCATTATACAGAAGGTAATAACCCTGAAATCTTAATTGCAAATTAATATTGCAGAGTTAAAATTACTGTTGTGGATGATTTTTCAATCTAATGCTAAAGGTAGATTTACGTTATTTTACTGCTTGGTCTGAGAGATATGGCAACAAAATTTTTTTTCAGAATTCTTGTCCTTATATTCATCATTCACACATTTTGATACAATTGTATTTATTTTGTATCAAAAACAAAATTGTGTCACTTAACAAAATTGATTGAAGTCTGCTCCAAGCTATGCATAAATTATTAACAGAGGATTTCATCCACGCACACTCAAAGTTGATCATTCACCATCTGAAATGATTGATTTCAATTTAATAAAACGTTAAGCCTTAAGGAGGTCAAAATGTTGATACCTGATTACTTGAACTCTACCAATAACTACACATACTGTACATTTTAAACATGTCAACCTGTGACATAACATGCATGCTTCCTACATCTTTCACTTTTTGCCTGAGGCTATTGTCGACTGTGGACTGAGAGAGAGAAAGTGAGAGTGATATATGAGTTAAAGTTAGCTGTATAAAATATTTGGCCATTTCACAGCTGGTATCCATAGCTCATTATGTAAGATAGACTTCATCTGACAGAATTCCTTCATCAGTGCCAAGGTAGAGCAGCTCGTAAAGACCAGCCCACTACCTCAAAAAAACAACGACATTTAATTAGCACTTTAACAGATGGTAAGATTGTAATAAACAGCTAAGTGTGAGCAGAATGGAGGAGATATTGACAAGATGGAGGTATGAATGTGCGCTGTAAAGTGTGGAGAGGCGTCCCCCAGTTTGCCCTCATTTAATATTGATGTCCTGGAGTGTGCAGGAACAGTAGTGGGTCTGAAACAGCAGGGGGCACCGAGGCCCAACCCGCAGTAATTATGTTGACCTCATGAATTGTCTCTTGAATCGTTTACTCATGAGCCTTGTCTGACAGTAACAGATTATTAAGAAGTACTGTACATGATATTTACCCTCTTTAAAATGTGAATAACAAAATTAATTCATTTAAAACTTTTAAAGTGTGCCAATTATACATTACAATGAATTAGTTTCACAACTTTAAGAGGCCAGAATAAATTTTGCTGTTGCAGTAATACTAACAAACATGATCATGCCAGCAGCACACTTCTCAGAGGGCAAAACATTTTATTTAGATGTAAAGAATGCACAGTGGTCTCATTTCTCATATGTACTGTGACACATTTTGCTCAACTACATAACAAAACAGTACAGCTACTTAAAGTAGTTACCAAGCCTTAATTAATACCCTAACCCCCTTAAGTAGTTGCATGTCATTTAAAACTTAAAGGTCAGTATATAAACAACAACATGGCAGTAGCGGTTTCATTCTTCAATAATCAAAGCAATACAAGCAGAAATGATCAAGAGCAGTTCCTGCTTTCTATTCCTGATAAAGAAGAATCAAGCACTACATGTACATCTGTTCAAGAGGAGGTTGACCAAACTTCAACAAATAGAATCAAATAAACATGCACATTATAACAAAGTTAGAAATTCCAAAAGTCTTCTTAAAAGCTGCACTGCCTAACCTATAATTGGAGGGTAAAAACATCCCAAATTAAACTAAGAACATTTAAGGCCATACTGGGACATTACAGTCAAAGCAATAACATCCCCATGGGAACAAGTAAGTGGCAAATTCTCCATAATTTCAAAACACCTTTCAAATTCACCTCTGTTCATCTAAGAGTCAAATCTATAAACACAGAAGAAAATTAAACATTACAAATATCTCTAAGCATCAAATGTAGTCAAATATCCTTAGGCGTCCCTGCTACAATCAGCGAAAAATATGATTAATTTGCACTTTGATTGCGATCAGCAATTATGCACCAAGAAAAAGATTAGATTCTGTTACAAGTGCACGAACAAAGCTTTCTCTCAATGTTGCAGTCATTCAAAACACACAATAACATCATTCATAGTTGAGCATTTTCCAACGCCAACTCGTGGCCATTTCGCTGTCCAAAGAGGTGACACATTGCTGACTATACTCCCTCTGACCCTGCAGTTTTTCATGTCACAAATGAAAAGATAAAAGAACCTGTTTTGAAGATGAAAATGTTGCTGTGTTTTCTAAGCTCCAACTAATCTGATCTGCACCACCGAGGCACAGGAATCAAGATGAAGATATGGCTTATATATACAGTAGACAAACAACTGCACTTTCCGCTTCCAATAAAGCCCTAACACTATTACACCTCGGGCCTATTTGTCATCTTTTGTCGGCCCGCACATAATAGAGAAGGTGCTGCGCTTCCGATTGCAGTGTTGCTATTGCCACAGCCCTACCTGACATTTAAAGGTGCACTATGTAACCTTTTCTGGCAGAAGGTTCACCATCATGGAGATGATACTGCGTTGCCTGGAATGTTTCACAATATGGTATTTAATATAAAAATTTATCTAACATCAATTTTTTTTAATTAAAGGTGAACTCCAATAGAAAAGTTGCACAGTGCACCTTAAAAGATGTTTATATTGCTCAAAAATAAACAAGTAAAACATAAAATATTGTAACTTACCCTGGTGGTGTCTACTGCTTGTCTCTATGGAGATAGGAGTGTGCTAATGCCATACTGTGCAACTTTCCAGGGAAAGCACAGAGACAAGCAGATGGCTTTCAATCATAACAAAACTATGCAAATAAGTATGTCCTATTTTATCAAGTAATTCATTTCCTTGTTTCCTTTTGATAGCATACTGTCATGTCCTCAGAGGTGATAAGGTGTAATTGTATGTTATAAGATTGGTATGAGAGCTGTAATGTGAACGGCATGAACACGAGGTCACATGAAACTGTCAGCACATTTTTATTGTCTGATGCTATAAATTACTGCAATTAGTGGAACAACTGTGAGGTCTTTAGACATGGGTTATATCCTGATGTTTGTAGAACATGTTACTTTGTTAGTACCAGGACAATTACTGTGACTATCCAACAATTATTATTATAACAACGTCTATCACAATTTAAATAATCTAAACTAATATCGAAACTAGATACTCATTTTAGCAAGTACTGACACTGCAAAAATTACATGAAAAAGACAAAATTTTAGTGAACAGTTTTTTGAGCTTCATCAGAAATAGTATAAGATGTCATGGTAACAGAAAGAAAATACTATAATTTTGTGTTGAAAATTATGTATTACTAGAAAAGGTTCTAAAGAAGGTGTCTTATCTTCACTGTGGTATTGTAACAGGTACTGAGTATTGAATGAATTCCTTAGTATCCAAATACAGTATTGTGACAACACTAATTCCAACTACCACTGATGTTATCTTAGTGCAAAGACCTTCCTCTGATATTTCAACATTTGGTATTATTAAATTAACTGCAGTTATTAATAAAACAAGCATCAACTATTTCTATAGCAAATTCTTCTTCTGCTCCTACAACAATACTGTTAATGCCGGTGTTGCTACTAGTATTAATAATACTACTACTATTTCTACCACAAGTAATATTACTTTCTCTACAACAATTATTACGTCTATTACTTCTTATTTAATTTACTTGATTACTGAATAATTTTCCTTTTGAGATTTCAATATTTGGAAATAGTTTTGGTTTCATTTTTCAACAAGTTCAAGATCCTTGGTTTTACAAAAAGCTTCTGTTATCTTTATCAATATATCCTAATGTTCCTGTCATATAATACTACATTAATCAAAAAGAGTTCTTACCATGTTGCTAGCTCCACAGTCAAGGCCCTACTCAGTTTGAATGCAAGCTCTCTCTTTCCCTCTGTCTCTCTGTCTGTCTCTCTTTCTCTCTCTCTCAGTGTTGCCCTGCAAAGCTAAACTGGCCACATTCTCAACAGTCTTTTGACAGCCTCGCTCTGGCTCTCCTGCCCCCAGCACATCTCTATGACACCAGCTTCTATTACATAACAAACAAACAAGTCAGTGGATTCAAAACATACAACTGGGGTTCATTCATTTATTGAAATTATAAAAGGGAAGATGTCAGTCTTATTATGATTATTCAAATGTTTCAGTGCAATATTTCAATAGTTGGTGACAGCATGGATACAAGAATTCATAAAAAGGAGTATTTATGGGTTTCAATCTATGACAGCAGTCTTCTGTAACCATAGTAATTAAAGGTGCTTTATGAAACCTTTTTAATGGACAGACACTACCTTTAATCAAAACATGATATCTTTTGTATAGCGGAAGGTCCTCACAAAAACCTTCAATTTAGAAAAAAAAATGGAAACCAAGTTATAAGAAGTGGTAACTTGTCCCTGACTGAGCTTTTGCATAGCTGTTACTCAGTAAAACATAAACTTCAAGATGATTTACTCTGCAACAGCGTGCTATTTGGTTTTAACACATTATGAATACAGTTATTTCAAGTGTAAAAAATATCTTATCTTCAGTACAGTATTCTAGTATCATCTTAGTCTTATATAGATTTTGTTTTTGAGGGTGACTCATGGTACAAAAGGGAGCAGTGTCCAGGACTGTTCATTCTTCTATTGTTGACTTTGAGTATTTTTGTAATTTATAAAAGTTTGTAAGCATCTCTTCTGGTAAAACTGAAGCTATTTTGAACCTACCAACAAAGACATTCATTATGATTAAAAAGACCATATTACACTATTTTCTGACCTATGTTAAAATGTTGCTTCCTTATTGCGAACATGTGTTTTGTTTCATTCACACACAATTCACACTTGTTTAACACACAAATCCTGCATATTTAGGCTGAGTTCTTCTCTCAAACAGAAGACATTCGAATGATTTGGATAATTTCAGCCTTAAAAATTGCTAGTCTCTACTGAACTAAAGGTAAAATTTAGCTGTTAACATGCTGTAGCTGTTCAAAACTACTGCTTCATGATATCACAAGGTGGAACAGAGCATTTTGAGCTTTGGAGATAGACAGACTAATATTAAAGGATTACTCAAACATGTGTGAATGAAACAAAACACTCCAAATATGTTTTTTGAGAAGGTCACATTCTATCATATTTTAAAGCTCACAAGGATACATTTTTCACAATAAAGAACATTTAAAGAAATTATAGTAACACACGCATAACATTGATAACAGAACTCTAACCTGGTATTTCTCAAAACAAGTTCAGTGAGTTATGTTATGATACAGGAATGCAAAACTGGGAGGAAGGTGGTACATACTTTGCGTTTAGTCAATTATACAAAAACAAAACAAATATAAGATACAGTACATGTAATAGCCATAGACTGTCTGAAGAGATTTGCATATACAAATACTGGGTACATGGGAAGTGACGTGACTCAAGTCTATAAAAAGTCATGCAATCATGAGCAGACAACAGTGATGCTTTCTGACAGCTTGGTACAGTTTAAAATAGCAGAGGACTTGGAATGCCAGAAATGAGTGGTGCATCAGAAAATGAGTAAGAAGTAGAGGTATGTACTGTGGTGCATGTGCCCTCTGCAGCTTAAAGGTCATAAATTACACAAAATTGATTCTTGTGATTTTTAAGCCATGTTCGAATGTTGTTACATCATCAAAAACATACCTAGAGCTGTGTTTTGTTTCATTCACACATGTTCACACATGTTCGCACATTCCTTTATTATCTATTATCTGTTATTATCTGTCTATCTCTGAAGTTCAAAATGCTCTGTTCCACATTATGATGTCATGGGGCAGTAGTTTTCAAATTAACAGCTACAAGAGAGATGGGCAATTCCAGGGCTGAAAGTATCCAAATGGGTCTAGTGATGGAATGTTTAGTTTAAAAACACAGTGGAGCACTTCATGTATTATCACATGACATCACAAGGTGGAACAGACTGTTTTCTGTGTAAGGGAGGAACTATATATTCAGGTTTTGTATGTTAAACATTCGTGAACGAAACAAGTACAAAACTCCAGGTATGTTACTGATGATGAGAAAACAGCATTATAACATAGATCAGAAAACAATATAATATGGGCCCTTTAAATAATTGTTTTATTTAGTTTAAAATCTAATAATGTATTAGATTTCCTTTAGGTTGATCATTATTTAGAAGTGCATTTTCCACGGCTTAGTCTAGGGCTGTAGTCATTAAGTTAATTAAACGGTCAATGGTGCCTTGAGGCCACTACAATTTGTATTACTTGTCTAATAATGTTATTAAGATTATAAGGATTTATATGCACAATAACAGAAAGGAGAAGGTAAGGATTTTCTGAATAACTAATTGTTTTACATTTTACATTTACATTGTTTTACTCACATGCAGTAGTATTTTGAGTGCACTTACATGATCACATCATAGAGGTAATGTATTTTTTAAGAGCTTTTGACATGCCCCTTTTATTTAACCAACTGATTAACCAAGAATTTCTTTAGCTTATGACAGTCCTAGTTTAGCCTAATTTTAGAACTATCTTAGTCTTATTACTGGCCATATTTAGCACTTATTTAAGTCTGACAAAATCCGTGTTTAGATCTGGTGGTACTCGTTTCTCCAAAAACTATCTTTGGTGGTTTGGGAGACACTATATGACACAATGTGAATGAAAGAAAATCAAGGATTCCTCAGTTTGGTCAAGATCTCAATAAATGTGAAAAATCATAAAACTGTGATAATCCTTCTCTTAATTTGATAGTATGACATCGCTTGGAGCAATCAACAAAAAAATGGATACAGTTTTTGAACAGGAAGACTTTAGATATTGCAGCATAAGGACAGCATTATTTAAAGGTAAATGTCAACAGAGGGTCAGTGACGCCCCGAGCTCAGCGCGAGGAGGGGCTACTGCAGCCAGAAGCAGAGCAACAGAACTGATGGACTCCCTCCTCCTCTGCCTCCTCTCTGGAAGCAACACCAAACAAGACAGAAGAAAGAAGAGAGAAGAGACAGGAAATATAAACATACAAAGCGCATGAAAAGCACACAGAATGAAGTTTAACTGTAGAGTAGAGGTGGGTGATATTGATCAAAACAAACATGATATTTAAAAATTTTGTTGAAGACTGACTTGGCAGGAGACAATATTAATGTTGGCAGGAGACAACATTACATGCTAACCCTGGAATACAACAATCATAACATCAGGTAACCATAACAGATTATAGTTTGCAAAGTGCATGTCTAGTTTGAAGTTCAAGTATTGGAGAAAATGTGAATGGACTACAAAACTGACACGAGCAGTGTTGTCACATTACTAAAACTCAGATTTTAATTCTAAAGAAAAAAATATACTTTGCTGATACTGATTTCAGTACCACAGAGAAGATTAAAACACTCCTTTTTATACAATACAATTTAATAAAAAATATACACATATATATTTCAATATGGTCTTATGGAGGTACCGATATAGATCAAGACCATTCTAAAACTATTTAGAACAGGTCTAATTTAATCCTAAGTGATTTATTTCAATATCAATATTTATATAGTTTTCAGTACAATACCATTTCAGTTTTCAGTATCTGAGAATTTTATTTTATTTTTTTTTGACAAAACAACAAAGCAGCTTTTTATTATATAATTCACCAAATATTTTAATTCGGCATACCTTCAAAACAACCATAGATCTATTCCCTATTCCGATATTCTATCTTGTGAACGCCGATTTACTACAATAAATCGCCCACGTCTACATCAGTATAGTGTATACATTAATGTCACATCACTGGGATGCCATTAGGGGGCACTGTTGGAACATACACTAATGACGGTACAGATGAGGAGGGGGGTAGGAAGGGGTGGGGGGGTGAGACTCAGCAGGTTCAGTGTGACTCAGTGCCTCTCGGTCCCCAGCTTATTGAGGACGACTGCTCTGTCTCTATGTGTGAGTGAGGCGCCTAACTCCTTCTATTTGTCACATTCACGAGTGCTAAAAGACGGATGAACAAGCACTCAGCCAGCAGCAGCCAGGAAATGCCACAGACCAAATAATCACATACTTTACGGATGCATTTCCTCACTTATTTCAATTTTGTATTAATAAGCATCACTCACCAAGTGACCTCCAAAAACTTTTTTTGTTTCTTTTTATTTTGAATGCTGCCATTTATTTTTGTTCTTTGACAAGTCCAAGTCTGTGTCCAAGTAATTCTTCCTTAAGTATCAATTATCAATTAAAAGTATCAATCTAATTTTGTACATTTTGAGATAGTGAGACAGCATAAATCTAGTTCTGAATTCAGATTCTTAAAGGTCTTAAATTGCCCCTCGTGAGCTTTAAGCTGTTATAATGTTGTTAGTTAGGTTTTGTTTCATTCACACATGTTTGAGTAATCCTGATTTATTAGTCTGTCTACATTTCCAAAGCTCAAAATACTCTGTTCCACTTTGTTATGTCATGAAGCCGTAGTTTTCAAATTAACAGCTAACTTTTACCTTTAGTTTAGTAGAGATGGGCAATTACAGGGCTGAAATCATCCAAACGATTTAAGTGAATATGTATGGAATTTAAAAACACAGTGGAGCTCTTCCTGTATTACCACATCACAAGGTGTAACTGCGTAAATACAGGGGCTGTGTGTTAAACGTGTGAGGAAAATTATACCATAGTTCAGAAAATGTAACCATCTATTAGAATTTATCTTGCAAGTACAAGTAAAGTATTTAAAACAGTTTTACTGTTTTAAATACTTTAATTGTTCTATTTTCTTTATTGCTGGCCACATTATTCACCATGTGTGGGGTTAGGATGACTGTGTCATTGGAAGAAAGTAGTTTCAATATTATTGTTAATTTCAATAGTTTTCTGCATGCTGCTGTTTATACTTTAACTGATTGTTAAGGATGAGGAAATGGGTTAACGGATAAGGGACAGTTTAGGGTGTATTTTTGGGAATCTAAAAACTCGAAATATAGCTGGCCCTTACCTGTCTTCCTGTGATAGGGTGCGGTCAGTGGAGGGACAGCAGTACTGATGGAGGCTGACAAAGCTGTGCACAGTCTGACTGGAGGATAACACAGAGGCATGGGCTCCCCTGCCTGAGGACGAGGAGGGGGTGGAGGGGGCCGAGAGGGGCTTCCCCGAGAATGATTGCGGCCGGACACTGACAAGAAGCAAGCAAAGCATACAGAGGACAACACATAAAGACAAGTCCAGGACAGAGACAAACAGACAGACAGAGGTGAAACAGGTGTAAGACAGGAGTAAATAAGGGAGGACAAACATAAAGAGTTATTTCAGCATCAAAGTTCAGACAGCAGCAATGAGACCAGCACAAATACACTGCCAAAACATAATGAACACTGACAGGTGAAGTAAAAATAACGGTTTAGATTAGAAAAATACATATCCATAGTTAATTTTCGTTTGTAATGGCACAACAAAAATAAATATATGTACTGTATATATGTTGATAAGTGCTGGTAAGCAAAAAGTGAATAAAATGTATAAAAATACAATGTATTATATCAGACAAGAGTCTAATTACTGCTGTTATTCAGTGTAAATTTTTCTGAATACAAAAAAGTGCATGTAACTGATAAAATATTTGCAGATGCCGATATTTAGCTTTTAAAATCCATAGCAAGGCCCACAAATGTATCTCAAGTTGAAGTTTGGTATTGAATATCAATATTGGCCAATGCAAACTCCAGTATCAAGTATTCCATCCCTAATAAGCTCCTTACACCAATCTCCAACCACCAACATCAAGTCACTTTGCACTGAGGACACAGTTTTTAAATTCTTCTTAAACTATAAAAGTTAGATTGACAATCTCGCTGGGGAATCAGAGCCATGCTGGGCCTTACTGAGAAAATCTTTACACAAACATAAGGAGAGAACATGAAAACTGCTCATAGGCAGGCTTCACAAGGTCAGAAATTGAACCGGAGACCGTTCTTCATCCCTAAACCACTGTGCCGCCCACTACTAGATTATATTAGGCAACAAAGTAATGCACAGTTCAAACTAATCCCAGAGAGTAGGAAAAGTTGTTCAAAGGTGCTTAAAAACTCTGAGCACTTTGATGGATAATGCAGTGTAAGACATAATGTATAATATGGGATCATAGTGTTCTGAATATGCAGCACTTAGCCTAATGTCTATGTGGGATTCTAGCTGTACCATGTGCTGCGTATGAGTGAGGTGGAGCAGTGAGCAGTGCAGATTAGCATGTGAATGATAAGTTTGTGACAAGGGCCAGCTGCTGTCAAGGACATGCAGTATCTGTCACTTTTACCAAGGAAAAACTCACACTTAGAGATAATAACATAAGAGAGAGTGTGAAGGAACGTGAGAGGCGGTAGCACAGAAACCCCCACTGGTTTAGTGTCCAGCCAACATGGACAGGGTGAATAATGAAGAACTGGAAAATACGACAGTTTGTGAATCATCTGAATTCTAAACTAGAAGGAGGCTGCAAGGACAGACCACAGATAAAACCATTGACAAATCTGAAAACTAAACCAGTCTATGTAATGTTTCTAAGCAGGTTAGAACTTGATTGTCACTATGGAGATGTTATTACTTTGCTTAGAAGTTTCCAGAGGATGGCATTAAATGTAGGCCTATCTATGTTGCATCTATTGAATAACAGGTATTTTTAATGCTATTAAGATCATGCATTATTACTGTGAGTTGGATCACCGCTCAAGCAGGTAGCGGACCTTCTGCCAGAAAAGTTACATACCGAACCTTTAAGCATGCACATTAGACTAAGCAGGATGTTGCTGGGTTAACACTAACACATGTTGGAGGTAAATGCAGAGAACAAAATTTCCTCAGGAGATGCCTGCAATATCTGCTACCTTACCCTGTAAATACTGCATAACGCAGACACTTCATCTGTATTAAATCAACAGCAAGATATCCAACCCTGTTTTCTGGGGCACAGCAGAACTACATCAAGTTTTGTCTGCCAGCAACAAAAGTTAAATACAGTATGCTTTTCTTTTACTGACACCTTATACTTAAAAACAATTTTGCTATAGTAATCTTTCTCTGAAATAAGAGAAAGAGGCCTTTTGGTTTAGGTTGAAAGATATTTGTTGAAGAAACTGGAAACCCTGATTTTGCTTATATAACCATCTTGAGAAAGAAAACACAAAATGAAAACATCAATAACTTGGCTAACATGTTCAGTATTTTTGTAATTTAGAATAAATCAGATTTACAGTTATCAGTAAAAGTTATATTTGATTTGAACATGTTTACCTCACCCCTCCTTGAACCGTCACCTTATCGTGGTGGAGGGGTTTGAGTGCCCGAATGATCCCGGGAGCTATGTTGTCGACCCTGGTAGGGTCACCCAAGGCAAACAGGTCCGGGGGGACGGGTCAGACGAAGAACGGTTCAGAAGCCCCACATGATGAGTGCAACACAGAGGCCAGTTACGTCGCCCGGATTGGCGTCACCGGGGCCTCACCCTGGAGCCAGGCCTGGGGTGGGTGCTCGTCAGCGAGCGCCTGGTGGCCGAGCCTCCCCCCACGGGGCCCGGCCGGGCTTAGCCCGAAGGAGCGACGTGGGGCCGTCCTCACGTGGGCCCACCACCCGCGGGAGGAGCCATATGGGGCCGGTGCAGAGAGATCTGGGCGGCAGTCGACGGCGGGGGCCTCGACGACCAGATCTCCGGACATGGAGACTAGCTCTGGGGACATGGAATGTCACCTCGCTGGGGGGGAAGGAGCCTGAGCTTGTGCGGGAGGTTGAGCGTTACCGACTAGATATAGTCGGCCTCACCTCCACACACAGTTTGGGCTCTGGAACCCAAGTCCTTGAGAGGGGCTGGACTCTCCATTTCTCTGGCGTTGGCCGCGGGGAGCGGCGGCGGGCTGGTGTGGGCCTGCTCATTGCCCCACAGCTCAGCCGCCGTGTGTTGGAGTTCACCCCGGTGAACGAGAGGGTCGTGTCCCTGCGCCTTCGGGTCGGGGACAGGTCTCTCACTGTGGTGTCGGCCTACGGGCCGAACAGCAGTGCTGAGTACCCGGCCTTCTTGGAGTCCTTGGGAGGGGTACTAGACAGTGCACCGACCGGGGACTCCGTTGTTCTCCTGGGGGACTTCAACGCCCACGTGGGCAACGACAGTGACACTTGGAGAGGGGTGATTGGGAGGAACGGCCTCCCCGATCTGAACCCGAGCGGTGTTCTGTTATTGGACTTCTGTGCTAGTCACGGTTTGTCCATAACAAACACCATGTTCGAGCACAAGGGTGTCCATAAGTGCACGTGGCACCAGGACACCCTAGGCCGGAGGTCAATGATCGACTTTGTAGTCGTGTCATCTGATCTCCGGCCGCGTGTCTTGGACACTCGGGTGAAGAGAGGGGCTGAGCTGTCAACTGATCACCACCTGGTTGTGAGTTGGGTTCGCTGGCGGAGGAGGAAGCCGGAAAGACCTGGTAGGCCCAAGCGTGTAGTGAGGGTCTGTTGGGAACGTCTGGCGGAGCCCTCTGTCAGAGGGACTTTCAACTCGCACCTCCGGGAGGACTTCTCCCGGATTCCGGGGGAGGCTGGAGATATGGAGTCCGAGTGGGCTTCATTCTCGGCCTCTATTGTCGATGCGGCTGCTCGGAGCTGTGGGCGTAAGGTCTGTGGTGCCTGTCGCGGCGGCAATCCCCGAACCCGGTGGTGGACACCGGAAGTAAGGGATGCCGTCAAGCTGAAGAAGGAGTCCTATCGGGCCTTGCTGGCTCGGGGGACTCCTGAAGCAGCTGACGGGTACCGGCGGGCCAAGCGTGCTGCAGCCCGTGCGGTTGCGGAGGCAAAAACTCGGAGCTGGGAGGAGTTCGGGGAGGCCATGGAGAAGGACTATCGGACGGCCTCAAAGAGATTCTGGCAAACCGTCCGGCGCCTCAGGAGGGGGAAGAGGTTCTTCGCCAACACTGTTTACAGTGCGGGGGGAGAGCTGCTGACCTCGACTGGGGACGTTGTCCGGCGGTGGAAGGAATACTTTGAGGATCTCCTCAATCCCACCGTCACGTCTTCCGAGGAGGAGGCCGAGGCTGGGGACTCGGAGGCGGACTCATCCATCACCCTGGCTGAAGTCACTGAGGTGGTTGGAAAGCTCCTTGGTGGCAAGGCTCCGGGATTGGATGAGATCCGTCCTGAGTACCTTAAGTCTCTGGATGTTGTGGGGCTGTCTTGGCTGACACGCCTCTTCAACATCGCGTGGCGGTTGGGGACAGTACCTCTGGACTGGCAAACCGGGGTGGTGGTCCCTCTGTATAAGAAGGGGGACCGGAGGGTGTGTTCCAACTATAGGGGGATCACACTCCTCAGCCTTCCCGGTAAGGTCTATGCCAGGGTACTGGAGAGGAGAATCCGGCCGATAGTCGAACCTCAGATCCAGGAAGAGCAGTGTGGTTTTCGTCCTGGCCATGGAACACTGGACCAGCTCTACACTCTCCATAGGGTGCTCGAGGGTTCATGGGAGTTTGCCCAACCAGTCCACATGTGCTTTGTGGACTTGGAGAAGGCATTCGACCGTGTCCCTCGTGGTGTCCTGTGGGGGGTGCTCTGGGAGTATGGGGTCCGGGGCCCTTTGCTAAGGGCTGTCCGGTCCCTGTATGACCGGAGCAGGAGCTGTGTTCGCATTGCCGGCAGTAAGTCAGACCTGTTCCCGGTGCATGTTGGACTCCGCCAGGGCTGCCCTTTGTCACCGGTTCTGTTCATTGTATTTATGGACAGAATTTCTAGGTGCAGTCAGGGGCCGGAGGGGGTCCGGTTTGGGGACCACAGGATCATCTCTGCTGTTGCGGATGATGTTGTCCTGTTGGCTTCATCGAACCAGGACCTGCAATGTGCACTGGGGCGGTTTGCAGCCGAGTGTGAAGCGGCTGGGATGAGGATCAGCTCTTCTAAGTCTGAGGCCATGGTTCTCGACCGGAAAAAGGTGGCTTGCCCTCTCCGGGTGGGTGGGGAGTCTTTGCCTCAAGTGGAGGAGTTCAAGTATCTCGGGGTCTTGTTCACGAGTGAGGGAGGACGGAACGGGAGATTGACAGGCGGATCGGTGCAGCTTCGGCAGTGATGCGGTCGCTGTATCGGACCGTTGTGGTGAAGAGGGAGCTGAGTCGAAAGGCGAAGCTCTCAATTTACCGGTCAGTCTTCGTTCCTACTCTCACCTATGGTCATGAGCTCTGGGTAGTGACCGAAAGGACGAGATCGCGGATACAAGCGCTCGAAATGAGTTTCCTCCGTAGGGTGGCGGGGCGCTCCCTTAGAGTTAGGGTGAAGAGCTCAGTCACACGGGAGGAGCTCGGAGTAGAGCCGCTGCTCCTCCACATCGAGAGGAGCCAGTTGAGGTGGCTCGGGCATCTGTTCCGGATGCCTCCTGGGCGCCTCCCTCTGGAGGTGTTCCGGGCATGTCCCACCGGGAGGAGGCCACGGGGAAGACCCAGGACACGCTGGAGGGACTATGTCTCTCGGCTGGCCTGGGAACGCCTCGGGGTCCCCCCGGAGGAGCTGGAGGACGTGTCTGGGGTGAAGGAAGTCTGGGAGTCCCTGCTTAGGCTGCTGCCCCCGCGACCCGGCCCCGGATAAGCGGACGAAAATGGATGGATGGATGGATGTTTACCTCATATCCGGAAACACAGATAGGTCACGTTTATAAAATTGCCACATCCTTAATCAAAAAGAATGGAGAAAGAGGGAGAGATCTGAGAGATTGAGTAAACTTGAGTAAAATTGAGGCCTAAGTCTGGCACTCCAAACTAAACTGTTAAGGGATATTGATAATGTTGAGCAATTTGCCTTGGTCTAGCAATCACTCTAACACTGTATAAGGACTTTCTTGGAAGACAGGAGAGTTAAAATAATGTGTGTTTGTAGATATAATCATATAGGAAGACAGTTGGTTTGCACTTAGGGCACATGATAAAAAGTTCCAATTAAAAGAGAATGAGCTGTCAGCAGCTGCTTTACCATTGCCGGGTGTGAAACAGGGCTCCCTATTCAGGCCTATTTATAACAATTGCACTGACGTGGCACTGCACATTTGTAATTAGATACATTTCATCACAGCTTTACACACAGAGACGACCTTGCCAACAAGCCCGAGAAGTCGTGCAGCCTGAATATGCTGATAATTTTAAAAGTAAACGGAAAAAGAATAAAGATCATTATTATTACACTTAAGCACTGATTTTTCGTCTGAGTCATATGAAATTGAGTAACTCCACCAATCGGCCCAGTAATAGTGAGATTCAACCATTTTACAGCTGTGGATCGACTACAATAGACAAGTGGTCCATTTAGCTTTCAGTTAGATTACTTTGTGTTTAAACATCCATTCAGTGAAAGATGATAGACAATTATTCTCACATTGACAACACTGAAAATAACAATTTTCAGTCATTCAAAAGAGCAATGTGTTAACATGATAAAATAAAAGTTTATAAAAACTTTTCTGGTAAATAGTTTGCCACCTGCTTGTCTGCATGGAGATTTCATGGTTATTTCTTTGACTGAAATATTTCACTGTGGGGCTGAAGAAATTCTTGGTCAACTAAAGACGTGCTCTGTGCGTTGATTATTTGTCAAAAAGGGCACCCCATTTTATAGGGCTGTGGGAATGATGAATGCTCCAAAAATTATTACAATCTCATACAAAACACAACTAGAAAAGTATTAGAAAAATAAACAGCATCATCATAAGTGAAAAGATTATTCAGTCAATTCTAAAACTAACTCCATACATTGTCCTGTCTTGCTGTGGTTCAATAAATCCTATGATCTTAACAAATAAAATGTGTCAACTAATAAAAAATAATTGGGCGAATAAAATGCCATCAACCAATTAATCAAATAAAAGACTAAAGGATTACAACCGTACTCCACAGTATCATCTACCTTGCATTTATTCACTTGTATGTGTTTTTACTGAAGAAAGAATTTAAAAAACATGAATTCTTACTGAGCTGAGTCACCTCTCCATAGCACCAACCCATAACCCCCTGATCTGGTGGTGCTACTTGTCTATCTTGTATTGTGTCTCCCTCAACCTCATCCAGCTTGGGTCCTCTACCAGAGGCCTGGGAGCCTGAGAGTTCTGCGCAGTATCTTTGCTGTTCCCAGTACAGCACTTTTCTGGACTGAGATGTCTGTTGTTTTTCTTGGTATCTGTTGTAGCCTCTTCCAGTTTGGGGGTTACAGCCCCGATCACCACAGGCAACACTGATGCCTTCACTTTCCTTCACTTTTCCAGGCTCTTTCCAGCTCCTCCTTGAGCCCCTGTTATTTCTCTAGTTTCTCGTGTTCCTTTTTCCTGATATTACCATCGCTTGGTATTGCGATGTCCACCACACTGCTCTGTTTCTTATCCACCACTATGTCTGGTTGGTTCACCATCACCATCCTGTCCGTCTGTATCTGGAAGTCCCACAGGATCTTGGCTCGGTCATCCTCCACAACCTTTGGAGGTGTTTCCCACCTTGATCCTGGAGTCTCCAGCCCGTACTCTGCACAGATGTCTCTGTACACTATGCCCGCCACTTGGTTATGTTGCTCCATGTATGCTTTCCCTTCCAGCATCTTACACCCTGCAGTTATGTGCTGACCAGCCATTGGTAGGATGTTGTGTGCAGGTGAATAAAAATGTTTGTTCCCTCAATTTGTGGAACATTTGATTTGGGCTCATAATTAGGTTACAGCACCAAACTGGACATCTGGTTACACTAAGCAAGATAAGAATCATCTCTCTTAAAATGTTAATTACAACTGAATGCTATGTCAAGCAAACAATAATCTCATATCTTCAGCTATTGTACATTGATTTACAGAGGTGCTGTTACGTAAGCTTGTGCAGTGTGTGGTCTACTACTGCCAACATTTGTATTTTAGTCTTGTTAACCAGTTTCTCCAGCGGGGCCCATGCTGACAGCCTCATCTCTGCACTGATTTCTGTGTCAAGAGCTGTTTATGCTGAAATCCCCAAAGCACAAAAAACACTGCAAGATCCAGTTTCAAGTCTGTAATCCTTTCCATAGAGATGCATACCCACACTACAGTATTACTTTGTCATTAGTCAGTAAGATATAACAGGCTAGGATGGGTCAAGGCTGAAAGTATGGCTGAATGATGCTGGAAATATTTCTAATTGCAAATTTTGTTACAAGGATTGCAATAATGTTTGTGATTTATAGTGTATACACTGTAATTCAATGAAAGAAATAAAAAAGATCTAACAAAGGCTATTTTCCGAAATGTTGGATTTCATTGCTTATATTGATGTGTGTTACGGTTTTGGTTGATAGAGTGTAAAATCAGTATTCAGTTCAGAGTGCAGATTTCAAACTTGCACAGAAGCATTTACATTTGAAAGAACAGTAAAATATAAACTACTACACATACAAGAATCATATGCTTTTCGTAACACATAGAAGGCTATTAAAAAATAAAAGGACTAGCATGCTTTTTGTAATAAGACTCAAGGAATACAGAACAATTAGCTGCTTGGAATAGAGCTGGACCATTTCTAAAATAATAATAACAATGATAATAATGATAATAATAATAATAATAATAATAATAATAATAATAATAATACATTCTATTTGTGATTTATAAAACAAGCAATGTAATCGTGATTAGTTAAATCTGTGTTTTATTGTAGAATTCTGTTCACAGTTTACCTTTTAAAAACATCAAGGAGCATAAACATTTGAGAAAAGAAATATGAACAGAAGAATCGCCTACATTTCAGTGCATATTTGTAGAGGTCTTGAGGTCTAGCCATTTCTTTTACACAATAAAACAGGGCATTTTGTTGTTCGTAGAGGAAATTATGTTACTTCAAAAAGTGCAGCCTTTGCGTTATTTACGACCTTTCAAATTGCTGTTTCGATCTGATTGGGATTAATGTTGCACAGATAGAAAATGAAGGCACATGAGGAGTGTGTGGTGGCATGTATTTAAAGCAGTGTGCTGACAGAGGCTGCAGGCGAGGAGAAGAGTGGGCGGAGAGAACAACATAAGAGTGGGTGAGGTTGGATACAGAGGAGGCCAAGGGTGAAAGCAATGATGAGAGAGGAGGAGCAGGGAAGATTCAAATGGAAACAGGAAGTCAAGTCAGAGTTTGTTGAACCCAGGTAGCACATGGGGGAGGCAAGTGTGTAGGAGTGAGTCTATCTATAGGGCAGAGGAGGGAGTGAGGGGGCCTTATATGCAGGTGGCAATGACAGAAGATGACTTAAAATTTTTGGAGTGCTTTTTTCATATCTACAAGTGCTCCTTGACTTACAGATACAATATTTATAATATTTGGCTGTGAGCTCTGACACAAACAACTAAGGCTTGGCAATATAACAACCAACATACAGACTTTTAATTATTGCTGTTTACCAAGTGTAGTAGAAAATTTTCCTCCAAAGAACTCCACTCCAAACAACACACACTTGCAGTCAGAAGATTGGCTGTGAGCCTCTCAATAAAAGAGACCCATGCTGATCATTGACAATTAGAAAGGACTGAATCTGGCACAGTGCTATAGTCAAAGGCACAAAGAGCAACAAGTATCACCAAGGCCATCGAGATCCGGAAACATAAATTGGAATGAGGGGGAGTACCAACTTTCTCACACATGGTATACAGTTCTGAAGAAGTGGGACTGAATTTGTCTGATTGCTCCAAGTAGGAAGACAGGACCAAAGTCTCTTTAAATCTGGTGACCAGACATCACAGCAACATCACCTGACACTTCTGAGGTGATGTTGCTGAGGCAGCCAAAACTGTCAAAGTATGAAATAAACAAAGGTCTGAACATAATGATCTAAGCATGACTGAATCTCAATTAAAATTGTATTAACAGCACAAACCAAGAAATGAAAGATGTTCTGTATTGTCTATAAGATAATATTAATATTGTTGGTTTCTGCACTTTGGTGATGATTTTACAATCTATTCACTTTTTGTGCAAAACCTGAATCAAAAACCATACAGGCACATTTTAGAACATTTCACATATTTTTTCTCAAATATATAACATTAAAATACTAAATAAAAACAAAAACAATGAGAATTCCACTACAAGCAATGACTTTCAGGAGGGGTATTGTGCAAAATATTTTTTTTGAGCTTTTGACCATGTTATCTATATATTATATATATGTTATGTTAAAAACATGCCAGGTTTTATAGGTCATCCATGCATGTTTGAGTATTTTATCTCTCCCGGGTCCTATTCAAACCCTCCATATGGTTAGCAGATTCTATGCAATGCTCAGCCCACAAGCCTACGTCATCCATGCTCCCACATGACAATTCTCCATAAATAACAACTTGACAAATGTGATGTGCAGTTGTTTCATTAGCGGGATGCACACTGATTGTGTTGCGATAGTACTGTAAAGGGCAGGAGATTTAATGCAGAGCAAAGGCAGGGGAGACTCAGAGCAAACAAAACCAAAGTTAAAGTTATAAAGCATATTAACTCAAATGCTATAGAAATACACACTAAAACTGTATCTTGCTTGAGCAAAGCCCCCTCCTCACCTCTCTCAAACGTCCCTATTTGCATTTTTGTCAATAATTCTCACTCAAACTCCACGTTTGTGACTAAAACAGCGTATGACAAATGTTTGACTAAGTGGGACACATCAGAGGAGCCTCAAGTTGTGTTTTGTAGCCCTCCTTGTCTATTTCTAACACAAGCCTCCTTTTGGTTAGCAGTGCGGCTCGGATCTCCTGCTGCTTGGCAACCGTGCGGACTGCCTGTGTGGGCGTTTGGTGTTGAGTGCCAGGCGAAAGCACGAGGAGGGGCACAGTTACAGTTACGGCTTCACTGACTACGCACCCGGGCACCTGCTGTAGCCTGCGTGTGCTGCAGATGTGTGTGTGTTTATTTGTGCGGGATCTGCTCAAACTAAGAGGAAAACAATTACAGTGCATTTGAGCCTGATGTGGGAGACAGTAGACCCCCAGGGAGAAGAAACTTGAGGTTTGAGTGCAATCATTTCTTTACAGAAGTTTTCAGGTAAATTGAGAGCAGTGCCGCAAGAGCCATTGAAATCAAACTGAAATAGCAATTTAGATGGTTACATGGTTATCATGTATAAAACCTGCCTGCTAGCGGTAGAGGAAACTGAAACCTACGGAGACATAGGGAGAACATGCAAACTCCACACACCAGGAATTGTACCCATGACCTCCTTGCTGTGAGGCTGCAACATTAACTACTGCTCCACCATGTCACTCAAAAATGTAAGAGAGCATTATCATTTAAGACTGAAATATGAACTGTTAAAATAAAACAAAAAGCGCAAGTATTTTAGAACAATTTTTTGTTTGCATTTTGCTAATTAAGACCATTCAAATTATGTATTTTTTCTGTTGTGATTATAGATAATAAAATGCGCAACTCAAAAAGTATTCACAAACAGTAAAAGAACAATTTCAATAGTTGTCAGAAACATGTGATAGTTCCCATAACCATTCACCCCTTCTCCAGTGTGACCCCATCAAACGTCAACAGCCCTGGCTCTGTCTTTCACCCCGCTCTGGCTCCTCTCCTCCCACCCTCACTCTATCTCTCCGCGCTGCTCTGTCTCTCGCCCACAGAGTTCTTCACCACACACAGAAGAGCTCACAGCGTTCCCACGGTAACCAGTCTCCCTATTCTGTTCCACGCAACGTATTTGACAAACATCCCACCTCAGAAGTGCCACTTATCTGCATTTAAACAGCAAAGACAATGAATAAAGTCATAGTGGCCGCTAAAACAACTCAGGAAAACACGTCCTGGTTGATTGCTTGTGTGTTGGGCGGCTTGAAAGTGGGAGGGCCATAATTAAACCTTTGATAAACTGAATTCTCATAATAACAAGGCACTTATTTAGCATAATCTTCACACAATTCCCACTCATAATTCAAGGATAAGAATGAAAGAATGACTGATGTTTGTCCAGTGCCCGGGTCGACCACACACCCTCAGGGACAGCAGAGGTATGAAGAGGCTGAAATGAAAATATTGTATCTGCCTTGTGAACTGCTTCAGTCCTACAGTTTCCACAGCAACTACAGTAGATATCTCTCTCTCTGCTCCTGCACAGCCAAGGACGCTTCACTGTTCACTGTGCAAAACTTTATATCGCAACTGATCTTATTCACCATTTGAGACGAATACATAGAGTAACAACATGATAAGCAATATTTACAAGTTTCTTGAGAGTTCAGACTATGCTGGAACTGGTCATTCTTGTTAGAAGATGGAAAAAAGAACAGTTCTTTTGGGAGATTTGCCACCTGCTTGTCTCCATGGAGATGCTTTTGCTTGGGATGTTTCACAGTAATGCATTAACTGACTGAAAAAATAAAAATAAAAAAATTGCCCACTCACTGTAAGAATATGCGTTTTTCAGGCTACATGAGCAATCAAACACCTGTAAAACAAAATGCATAAGTTTAATGCCACACTGTGGAACTTCCCAGGCAAACATCTTCAAGCAGGTGGACCTGAAACAGAAAAGGCAGATGAAGGCATTTATTTTATTACAAGTATTGTCTTTCCACAAACCGAATCATAATCCAATGAGGTTCATTTGGGCTTCCGATAATTTATGTTATTAGGGTTTGTTTTTTTCAGACCAAGAGTTTGTTTTCATACCTGACAGTTTTGACTGCTCATCAGTCCAAACACTTCACAGCAACATCACGTGACCACTCCGAGGAAGACCACTATTGAGCAGTTGAAACTGTCAGGTATGAAAACAAACTCTTGGTCTGACTTATAACTTTTCTGGTAAAGAGTCTGCCACCTGCTTATCTCCATGGGGATGTTGTTCCTTTGCCTGTAAAATTCCACAGGATAGCATAAAAGTCATTTATCTCCATAGACTCTTCTAAACATTTGTGTTTAATTTGCTCTCTCCATGGAGTCATGCAGGTGCTGTGCCCTCAGCCACAAATCTTGAGAGGTTCTGTATAAAACTGATTAGACTGATAATTACCGCAACAGAATATTGAATTGCATAGATTACATAGAGCCACCTACAACTCTGCTTTCTGTTGTGGTAAATGAGGCCATCTGCACATAGACACCATCATATGTCGCTCTCTTCAAGGAATGCTATTATTGATTCCTTTTCACTAAGAATACAAAACCTGTGATAACTGTGCAGTGTGTCATGAGTGCTTAGTGACACGTGATGATTTGAATAACATGTGCGCAGCCACTCAAACAAAAGTGCAGCTCTGAAGAAATTCACTTTCCACCCACCTACACATCCATCATTTAAATTTACAACAGCTACTCAACAGCAATTAGCAGTTGGTCTTTTTCTCCATTTTAACCTTAGCATAGTCTTTGCTAAAGGGATAATTGTAAACTCCCACATATCTAGGGAAGTTGTTTTAATTTTAAAGTATCATATTGCATTTAAACTCAGGAATATGCCATGGACAAAGGACCAACCTTGGCATAGATACAAGTTACTACTTAGAGGTCCACTGTACAGGTCTCAGTGGAGGTCTTAAAGCTTTGCCTGGGATATTCCACATTATAACATCAAAATACTGTATACAGTATATCTGGCAATTACTAAATTACAGGTGATTTGCTTGCTTAAAAAGTACATGTACTTTTACTCAGCAGGGCAGCCTCTCCACAGATCAGACCTGTAATTTGGCCCTGGTGGCGTAACCTGTGTGTCTCTATGGAGATAGATAAACATTTTACATTTTCTTTATAGTTTACTATGACAAAATAATTAAGTGATTAGGTTAGATTTTTTAGATTTGGTCCTCAGTTTATTCCAGGTCTGCACACAGTGCTTGACTGGATCAGTGCCTTGGTGGAGGTCTATAAGCTCAAATTGTTATATCCTTATAACTGTATTATTGTTATATAATTGTTATATCCCTTATATCCTTTTTTTTTTTTTTTTTGCACAATTTTATTGCATAGTCTAATAACAATTAAATTTAGCTTTAAAAACAGGATGCATTTATGAGTTAGAATTATCCATCTGGCTTTATAATGAGAAGAAATATGTGCTATAAACGCAAAAAGCGGACGAGTGGTGAGGAAGAGAATAGCACAAAGTAATTTTTGCTGCTTCTCTGAGTCATATCTGCAGCAGTGAGGGGGAGAGGATGAGTGTGTCCGTGGGTATGTGAGAGAGGCTGTGAGGGTGGGTGGGGTTACGATACATGTGGAGCAAACCAACCAAATGAACCCCAACATAATAGGTTCACACTACACTATGCTGATGAGGGGAGTAATATAAATATATGGCTAAAACACTATTTAAAAAGGACATCATTTTTGATTGAATATGACCACGCTTAAAAAGAAGTATTTCAGCGCTGCAGTTTGGTCAAGGAGTTTGGGGGCTTCACATATGCAAAACTCAGGGTTGCAAGACTAATTTCAAGCCCAAAGAATTTCCAAAAGATCCCTTCTCAACACTATATCGCCTCAGCTAAAAGTGCTCTAAGTAGCTTTTCTGGTGTGAGGTTTGCCATCTTCTTGTCACCTTAGAGATGTTATTGCATTGCAATTGAATGCATTCTTACTGTGAGCATAGATCTGACACGTAACTGAGCCTTGCCTACTTGTATAATTTATAATAACAATATGATGCTATGGAACATTCTAGCCACAGCAGCAACATCTCCATGGAGACATACATGTAGCAGAACCTCCACCAAAAAAAGCTAATTACTGCACCAATTGAAATAAAAAATTATACCTAACTTTATTTCAGTTTTTGTTTCTTGTTGGTAGTAATTATAGTAATTATAACTATATCCGCAGGTCACAACATAGATCTGAACGTTATGGCATCACATGCACAAAACCAATTACTGTCTATCAAAGATAAGTAAAAAAGGAAGTGTGGAGAGCCTGAGAGGGTCCACTCTGGGTAAAGTGGAAGAGAGCTGCAAAGGATGATGGGACATGGAGGAGAGGGGACACAAGTGGATTCATCAACCTCTTGTGACATAAAAATTAGCCTCAAGAAGGATGTAGTTTAACATAATGGCAGATCCACCCCAATGAGAACACTTGAGCATGATATTTAGGCCACTATGCTTTCTAATGCCCTGTTTTTGGAACATACGCTATTTCAGTGTTGCCTTTTCAAGTGCATGAATGGAAATATGGGAAGGACCATAGGACAAGTGAGGCTGGGGTAACTTTAATACAACCTGGCACAACATATTTCATCATTTGTGTAGGTCTCTGTTTAAATAGGCACTGTTCCTAGATATGTATAGTTTTCAGATTCAGTTCAAATTCTGTTGTAATGTTTATGAATGTTGTCAAAGATATACGGCACAACTGAAGTATTACAATCATTTACTGAAGTTTGATCTTGATTGCCTGAAAAGATCAGAATGATATCTCTCTATGATTTATACAAAGAGACAGTCTGGACATCACACCCTTGTAAGCAGCCGTATTTGTTTTGATATGGACGACTCATGTCCCTGATTGGTTAATCCACTGGGCAGTCACACTTATTTGAACTCAGGGAGGTTCGACAATTACCTGATGTTCCACAATAAATCATAGGTATTTATTGAATATTATGTGAGTTTGAATTAAATGTTCTTTTGTGTGGGAATCTACAGTAGTGAAATTTTTTTTCAAAATATAGTTTATAATGATAGGTGCTACTCTCAGTATACCAGTGTCCCATGAACACTAATGTATGTAATGAAGAGACAGGTCTCACCCGTGCAGTGGCAGTGTCCTATCATCGCAGTAGGACGCAGCGTGACTTTAGCTGTCTAATAACGCACATCACAGGTGAATTCTGACACATGCTCATGCTCCCAGGCGCAAAGTAACAATTACCACGGCAGGAATGGTGGTAATTACAATGTGGTCACAATAATTAATCTTTCATGCACTTTGCATGTCCCACCCTCTGTGTGGGTCATACATTTTATACAGGCACATGCAGGACAACATTAAAGAACACAGGATGCTAGATTTACCTAAACAGATTTTAATTACATGATATGTGATATTGTCCTCATTACACCTGGTCCTGGAGCTGTTTTTTTTAAAAAATTTTATTAAGGAGTTGTAAAAATAATTATTTGCTATTTTTTCATCTGCCATTTGTGTACAACAATGAGTCCATGTACACAGTGGAGGGTTTGTGCAGGGCTGTCAAAAGGTCAAGTTAAATATGGCTAAAGGTGCATTGAAGGCACTCTTCCGTGCTTGGTTTCCACAATTTAAACATGATATTCTCCTGCAAGTTTTGAAAATCCATAAAAACATTGGTCTCATTCTAAACCTTATCAATGCTAAAAAAAAAAATTCTATGGAACCATAGACTGTATATATAAATGGACATAGTTAAATTAAATTTAAGTATTATTACTTTACAGTGTGTATTCCTTATACAGTGTCTTTCACTGTTTAGAAAACTGCTATATAAATAAAATGTATTGTTATTATGATGATGATGATGATTATTATTATTATTATTATTAACGCACTAGTGCCACATTCCAATTAGGAAGTTTGCATGCAAGAGCTTCTGGCTCCTACTGATCCTGTCTCCCATTAACTTACATTGGAATATTGTCACCTCTCTTTTTGTAACTGCTCATCATTTTGGTCTTAAAGTGTTCATATTAACCTGCCCTACATGATCCTGGTGTTTTTATTTTGCTATTTTGTTCATTAAAAGCCCTACTCATAAGGTCTGGCTTCAAATTCGCTCCTGTAACCATTAGCATCGCAGACTTCATTTGAGTGGAGCTGAACACTGTGAGTGACATTGCACTCGCTTAGTCCACTTCTTTATACAGTTTATGTATGGAACATATATTTTGCTATACATTATTTAAATGTGATACTGAGAGTTGTCCAATAAAATGTAAAAAGCATATTATGTATCCAAAGGCCCAGGCAGAAGATGTTAATAAGGTGCACTTGTGACCTTTCCCAAAAATATCACCATAGCACATCCAACACAGACTGCAGTTGACACGCATGGCATTATGGGAGACATCTGTGCCCAGACCTGCTGCTCACGTGGTTCACACTCACATTCAACATTCAGGAGGGTCAGAATCAGGCAAACATTTGTGACAGATGTTTTGTGCACACTGCTGGGAGATGATTTACAACAGGCAGGCTTATAGATGCAAAACAAAACAACAAAATCTGCCTATAGAATCAAATTGAAAAACTGATATCTACATGGGTTAAAGAAATCATTGCATTGATATTTTGATATTGATATTGATATTTTTTCCTTGTTTCAAGTGTAATTTCCTGTTTGTAGAGATACTTTGGTACTACTTTATAATAAGTACCTCTTAATTAGTCTAAATTAAGCATGAACAAAGACTTTCAATTTCATTATGAACAAATTGTTTATTAAGAATGTTTCAGCCTTAGTAGCTACTTAAGTACTTAATTACTTTTATCATGCTTCATTAAAGAAAATATATAAATATAGTGCCTGAGCCTGCTATATAGTTAGTTATAATAAAATAATGTTCATCTAAAGTGGCATAATAAAAGAAATGAGTCTGCTGACTTCCCCATTAGAAAAATGCAGTGTCCAATGGGAGATGACGTCACCGTAAATGTCATCACAACAAGGAGTCGACATCTCCAATAGATGCCTGCTGCTGCTAGTGAGCTGCAGGTTTTGTTTTGTTTGTTTTTTTTTCATTTGGACCAGCTCATTACACAACGCTGCTGAATCCCACAAATATCATTGATTAAGAAAATAAGTTGGAGAACAAACTAAGTACAGGGCAATGGACATATGCTGGTGGTGGTGATGAAAATGGAAGTTGATCAGAAATGTGGCATCTTGTAAATAGGCAATTAAAGATTGCTCAAACCTGCACAAATCACTCCAAATACAAATTCTGGTGAGTAAATTGTGGAAGAAACAACAATAACATGGACAAATAGTTGATTTTGCATAACAGGTCTGCTTTAAATCTAATAAGGTGTAGTTATTATAAAGCGGTACCAATAATTATTTTAAAGTGCAAGATACTTACTTATTTTTTCAAACCAGATATACCATAAAACAAACAAGTCTAAAATGTTGATCACCAACTAATACTACAAAATCACTCCAAAATTACAGCTATTTTTGTAGTTCAAATGTGTTGCCATAGTAAACACAGCTATAATGAGAGCAGAGGGCAGAGATGAGGAGACACAGACTACAGAGTAATGTGAGCTCTGGTCCAGGCTTCCCTCTCTCTACACACCAGCCTGTGACAGATGGGCACGCAGTGTGTGTGTTCTACCTTTTCTCAATTCGACTGAGGCATGCTGAGTAAGGTCGCAGTCACTATCACCCCCCCTGGCTTTTTCTTTTCATGTCCCATTCCCACATCACCCTTCTGTCTGCAAAGATTTAAAGCTAAATTTATGAATTCTGATAAACATTTTCATAGTCAATCCTCTATCAAAGTGAAACTCTGAGTCAGTGATTCAAACTAATAAACAATCAGAGATTTGTCAAAATGAGACAACAACAGTAAGGCTGCCTGTTAAAAGACTCCTGATTAAATGTGACACTTTATATGATGCGCTTGTCTGGGCCTGGACCAAAGTCAGCCGCATCCGCTACAGGCAATTAGCAAGAGGGCATCAGCAAGATCTACATTTGCAATTCATCAGTGTGTTTAGCACCCACATAAATAACTAATATGTGCTTGAGTCTAATGACTAAGGCACCCTTGGGGGAGAGGGGTGGGGGCACAGAGGCAGACAGCTGAGGAAGTGACAGCTCTAATCGATAGGGGATTCGGTCAAGTTGAGAGGATCATAGATGAGGGAATTGGGACTTTTAAAGGTAGATAGTCATCATCACAATAGGCAGGGATCTTGTAACTGCAGAAGGGACTGTTTAAGGGAAAACATAGTTACACAAGGCCTGCTGGTTTGTGTTCTCAACACTGCACTGTCATATTCCCTGTGTACTGAATTCACATGAGCTGCTGCCTACTCACAGAGCTTAATGCTTGCAGAACAAAAGCCAACTCTATTGGAGAGTGCCTCCATTTGCGTGTGTGTGTGTACTGAAGTAAAGGCAGGGACAGATGCACATGCTGTGTGCCAAAGCTGTGTTTGCAGCCTCTTATTTCAGGTCAGCCTTGAGATAGAAAGATCTTAGACAAGAAACATTAACACTAAAAGAGAGATGAAAGAAAGAACTTCTTCATCAAAAGAGCTAAAAACTCCAAAGTTGAAATCACCATGAAAAGGGCTCTACCCCATCTCAGATCTGCTGCATACTACTACACTCCCACGCAGCTCACCTCATAATGGGCCGATCATTACTCCAATCACAGCCCTGTCAAAATCACATGAAAAATCCACCCTTTCTCGCACTGTGCATATATTCCACTTTTGGGCTTTGGAGCCATTTCAGCCATTTATGGTGGTGACTACAGACTGCAGCTTCACCACAACTGTCATCCTGTTTTGCAATATGAACTGACATATCTTCCCCAGGTAACAGAGGCTCCAGTTTCTAAAGTCAAAACCCTTGTATGTGTCAATCTGACCACATGATGGTATGGTATGGCTGCTATCATAGTCTAGTGTGTAGTGAGTGTGAGCTGTAAAAGACTTACTTCCTGCGTATGGTGGCGCTGGAGTTGGTGTCCTGTGCTGTCAGTGCGCTCCAGGCGGTCACGGTCGGGGGGGTTGGAGCCACAGGACAGGCCCCTGGTCAGCCTGCTCAGGGTCCTGCGCTCTCTGGTCCCTGGAGCAGTGGGTGGTCCGGCTGTGGCCTGAGCGCTGGAGGTGTTTGAAGAGCCATGGATGGAGAGGGGCAGTGGCTGACTGTTGTGGTTATGCTCTGGGGGGTCTGGTGCGGCGGTCCGGGGGCTTCTCTCCTGCCTCAGATCCTGGTTCTCCTGGCTGACCCGGTCCAGCTGACCCTCCAGCTCCTCGATCCGGCGCCGTTGCGTCTCAAGGAGCTTGGCCTGGCTCTCAATGATGTTGTTGAGTTCCAGCAGGTACTCCACAGCGCGGTTTGGGCTCTCAGGGCTGGTCTCCATGATGGCAGCCCTTATCCCTCTGGGGCCTGGCGCCGCCACGGTGACGACCCCGTGGGGCGAAGATCCACCCCCCCCACCAGCCCTGAAGAGTGGGGGGAGGGAGGGACCAAGGCACGCTCTGGAAAAAGTTTTCTTTATGCCTCAGGTCTTTGTGAACAAGCCACAGCAACTAAAAGATTCACACTGTATGAATCTACATCATCCAATCACAGGAGAAGAAAGTGCATTATCCTGTGTTTGTGGCCATCAAAGTGAAGGGGAGAGTCCTGATCTCAAACAGAAGACAGATGTGAGGGTCAGATCTCCTGAAGTCATTTTAAGTCTGTGACACTTACCAAGAGAAGGTCAAGAGATTGGCACTATCATCATTAAGTACATGGCATTTGATGGTGAAGCTTGAAAGAAAGGAGCCTGTCACATAAATCATTTCACTAACTATCTGCTCTGACCCGTGACATTTAAGGTGTTTACGAGTCGCTTCAGAAAAATAACTTTCTGTAGCACTGGGGGAAAGGGGAAGGGGTGATGAAGGAGCGGCTCCAGCTGAGCTGTACCTCTAATAATCAGTCCGTGTCAGTCATTACATAACATAGAAAATTCTTCTCCCTCCCACGTTGAACATCCCCGCAGTCTATCATCGTTGCTTTCAACCCATGGTTTTCTGTGCCTTTAGCGCACGAAGCAAAAGCAAAAGTCACTTGCTAATAAGTTCATAATCGAGGGTTAAATTGTTCTCTGAGCTCCGGGAAAACTACATCCTATGGTAGCAAGTGGAGAGGTGTCCCAAAGCGCAGGAGTCTCTGCAGTTTTCATCCGAGAAGACTGTCGCGTTGCCGGTCACGAAACACATCCATCAGTGGTATCAGAGCTCCTGTACAACTTAATAAAATATACGTAATCTTATCTGCACTTAGATATTTGTCGATGTCCCCGCTTTTGTCTCAAATGACGCATAAAGTTGAAATGTTACTTGGCAGTATTCCGTCAAAAAGTGCAGCAGCGCGGCTCCTTTAGCAGTGGCGCACTAAAATGTTTTTATGAGCGTCTGAGGAGCTGACAGGCGCGTGCCGTGCGCCTCTTTCTCCGGAGCGCAGATAAGTAATGTGTACGGGAATAATGCGCATCCGGTGAAGGTTTTCAAAATAAAACCATAATGTGCCGATAACTACAGCCACGGTGAGTAGCGTGTTTTGGGTACTACAGTGAAAGTAGCCTAATGTTTACATTATGACACCTTAAAAAAGATTTTTTTATGGTGGTGGTGGTGGGGGTGGGGGCATCAATAGCACTATTATTTTATAGTGCTATTATTTTAAAAGTTTGGTTGGTTAATAATTCATGCAACTTTACGATGCTATGAAGTCCTGTTGCGTGCAAATAGAGCATATTTGCAGCACGACTGAGCTTATCCCTAATTAAAATAATTTTACATTTCACGAGTAGTAGAGGAGTCTGCGGCTGTGTTTATTGTGCACGAGCGGATTCACAGAACAAGCCCGAGAGGAGAGCAGTTATTTTTAGAAAGTAACTGCTGAAGTGCATTCATCTGGATGGGAGATTAATTTGGCCCTTAACAGATTTGTATTTGAGGTGATGCACGGAGCACCTAACCCGAGAGGTGAAGCTGGCAATCCGTGTTGTCTGAATCTATCTATAATCTATAGGAAGACTGCAGTGCGTCTCGGAAATGATGTTTTCCCGATTATATCATAAATGCACTCTAATGGCATTCTTATTGCACGGCAAATCTTAAGATGTTCTCTAAAAATAGCCTCAGTAAAAATCTGCTGCCATCTGCTGTCCAATGTTGGCTGCCTGCAGTTCAGAACGCAATAAACGACCACTGAGGAAATAGGTTCAGCACTTTATTTGCACTTTTATTAGAATGTGTTTACAGTTCCTCAATATAATCTCCCCAAGGAAATGAAAATCTAAAAAAAGAACATTAGCAAACATTATAAAATAACATATAGGCATTGAGCTACAGGGCTGTGTGGTCAGTGGAGCTGCCATGTTAACAGTTTGGGCAGCTGCAATCATTTATATGGAAGCTGTAGAAACTATGGCTTTAAAATATAGGCTAACCAAATATGAGGTGTAACAGTCACCTTATGATGCCAAAAAATGTCTTAAACACACTTTTAAGATGAGAACAGGATAGTAGCTTGTTTTGCTAATGGCTTCTCTCTAAATCGAAAAAACCTGAGTATTTCAAAAGATAGAAAATATCATAGAAAAATAACATCTCACAGTATTATTAAGTCTGTGTCTACTACCTAACAGAATTCAACAATGGGAAAGCATAATTTATAAGCTAGTGTTTGTATTTTAGATGAAGCTAGATTTTGGATATTTTCCAGAAAGGCCCAGTTTTGGCATTAGTGAAATTATTTTTAAAAAAGCCCGCCCACCTTTCATTTACCATATCTCGGAGTAAGGGTATTCACAGTAAGAAATCAAGATAAAATGGTTTGTGTTACCAAGGCAACAGCGATGGGCACAGCATTCCTAAGAATCTGTTTTGTTCTGAAACACATTAGGATAATTACAAATATGCAAACCAGATGCATATTTTTGGCATCTCTTACTGAAGTGAACGCCATAAAACATCCTATCCACAACCAGTAGCATTATATAAATCTCTCATTTTACAAATAGGCCAGAAACAGTAGTTGTTTAACTTTCACAAAAGCTATAGATCCATTTATGGTTCATCATGACACAATATTAAATAATTTATATGAGTACTTATTTTATTCTGTATAGATATAGTGCATATATATTTGTAATTAAGGGCTTTCAAAATATGTACAATATTTCAGTTCTCTCTGTATATACACCTGCTTAATAAGGGATTTGCATTATTAGATTTTATATGGAGATATTCAGACACACAGAACAACGTTACAAGTCAAGGCAAGTGTCTACATGTACAACACATAGAGACAAACGTGTTACGCTCAAACCAGTGGATGGCTGATAGTCTCATAAATTGCATTATTATTGCTCAGTTTTGGGTGAGGTATACATCAGCGCAGTGTCTGTTCAGTGGGGGGGTTGTCAGTGATAGAGTTATGGTAAGAAGTTGGCTAAAACCAAGTTGTCTTAAAGGTGCACTACATAACTTTTCTGGTAGGGGTCTGTTACCTGTTTGTCACTATCCAGATGTTCTACAGTATGGCATTAAACCTGTCAAGCTTATATTCAAGTGATTAGAGATATTTTATAGCAAAAAAAAAAAATTATGCATTCTTACTCTGAGTAAGCTCACCTCTGCATATATGTATATATATATATGACCTGTAACTTGACCTGGCTGATGGTGCTTGTTTCCATGGAGATAGATAAGTTTAACTCCATACTGTTGACCATTTATAGGCAAAACAATAACATCTCCATCGAGACAAGGAGATGGCGGATCCTTCTCAGGAAAAGTTATGGTGCACCTTTAAAAAAAACTTATCCTTGAAACATCTGTGAGGGTATAATTAAATGAGCAATGTGTTAGAACAAGACTACAGTGTCACTCTCTAATAATATTATAAAGATCTGCTAATAGTCAGCTATAGAAGGCACAGATATCACTTAGAAAACAGGAGACAACAATAAAAAACATCCCTCTTCCAAACGGTGACCAAACGACAGTCCCTCTTCTTCTCTGTCAATTGAAGCGTGATTTCAACCAGGAAGATGGAATTTCCAACCTCGTTCCTGTGCTTCCAGAAATATTACTTATCTGTCAGTCAATCAAATTCTGCTACCTTTCCATTTTTCCATCTATCAAGCTATCCATATAAATGTACCATCTCTCTTATCATCCTTCCTCCTACTATTTCAGTAATGTACCAAAATCCTTCTCTACAATAGTATCTTCGGCCCAGGGGGAGATGTTATCCTTTTACTTCCATTGTAGAGTATCCTTACATTAAAAAAAAAATCACAGCAAGGGTTGCTCAAATATGAAATTATAGAAATTGTAATTATTTTAAACGATAATTAACATAATGTCAAAATGAACCTGTTAGAGGTAGTATAAACTGGTTTTAATTTGTCAGTAATGTATGTAATTTGTGTTTTAAAAGCCATTCTAGCTGAGTGGCTTTGCTTCAGATTCAAGGGCAGAATGACTAGCCATATTTTTCAAAAGAGAATTTAAAAGTGCACTGCAAAGCTTTTATGGGAAAGGGTACGCCACCTGCTTGTCTCCATGAGATGGGAAATGTTATTGCTTTGCCAGGAATGCTCCACATTATGGCATCAAACTTATCCATTACCATGGAGGCAAGAAAGTACCACCAGTGGCCCAAGTTCCAGATCTGCAAGCCCACTCACAGTAAGAATGAATGTTTTTTTCAAGGTATTTTTGAGCAATAAATATACCTGTAATTAAATAAATGCTAGACAGATATGTTTAATTCCCTACTGTGTCACATTCCAGACACAGCTGTTTCCCTAGCTCACCATCCACCAAAAGCTAAGCAGTGCACCTTTAATTACTTGAATAATAAGTTCAAAATGTTAAGTCTCTCCTGGATGAAAGCTCTGCCGCCTACCCTCCTTTATCACCTGTGCTACTCTCTGCTCACTGGGCTGTAACCAGGGTCCTGGTCTCAACACAGTCCTGTTCACCCTCCTGTGTCCAGCTGCTGCTGTGGTGACCTGCGAGAGACCTGAAATACTGGCTGCATCTGACTGGCTCCCTCCTGAATCTGACTCATTATCCCCCTGGTGGCTAGCAGAGGTGAGAAAGTAAAAGAGCTCTGTCTGTGACACTTGATCCTCCTCCACAGCAGGTAAAGGCATTTTTAAAAACTCTTCGCTCTCTTCTCTATCTCTGTCCTCCTCTTTATCCACCTGACCCTGTTGGAATCCAGTCTCCTGATCTTCATAGTTTGACCATACTGACTCACATGCACTTTCTGGCCTTGGTATCCTTCTTAGCTCCCTATTCATTCCCATTAATGGTCTATACTGCCCACTTAAATCTCTGAACTCTTCAACAGAAACACTGTCAGTCTCTTTTCCTTCATTTTCACTCCATGACTCCTGTTTTGGCCAGGGTAACTTTGAGGTGGGACTGGGAATAGGCAAAACCACATCTTCCTCAACCTCCTCTCCTCCTATATACTCTTCTTCTACCTCAACCTCCTCTTCCTGTGCAATCTCTTCTGCTACCTCTCTTTCAAAAATGTCATTAACCTCTTCTCTCAATACCTCCTCACCATCTTCCTCCACCTGTTCTTCAGTCTGCCTCTCTTCAACCCTTAACCTCTCCTCACTATGGGTTCGCTTCTTCCTGGTTTTGCTCCGGCCTCTCCTTTTTGCTCTTGTTCTACTTCTGTCTGAATCACTGCCACGGCGACTCCTAAGGGCATCTCGGGGTAAGCTTTGTGATTCACGTTTCTTCCTCCTGCTCCTCCTATCTTTTTCCCGTTCGGTCGCCACGGAGACTGGACTTTGTAAACCTGAGTCTGCCTCCCTTCTTCGTCTGCTGCGTCCTCTTTGACTTTTGTCCCGTTCATGTGAAGACTTGATTCTTCGTTGGGGTTTGGAGCTATGTGCCCTCCTCCTCCTCGAGCCTACTGCAGCCAAACCCTGCTCCTTGGGGTGACGCAGGGGCGAGAGGGAGCGGGTCCTGCGCTCACGGCCTGTGCACACAAGCAGAGCACAGTGTAGTCTTAACACAGGTACAGTATAAGAGCTGGGTATTATGTAATGAAAGCTGTGAAATGGAAGGTTTTATAACAGCTTGTGTAACAGCCTCTTCTGTTTTAGGATTTTTTTTTTACAAACTGTACAGTATATCAAAGGTGTTTGCTCATCTGGCTCATCTGGTGGTACTCCTCTGCAGTTCTAGTCTTTTTAAATCCAATACATTTTGTATTTACACTTAAATCATGTAAATTGGTGTTTGGTTGGTTGGTCCTGGTTTATGGATTTTATGATCATTTACTCTGATAGTGATTAGCCTATTTTAGATTTTGCCTTATTTATTCTGGCTGTCATTTTGATCTTTCTACAGCTATAGTCAACTAAAGAAATTCTTGGTCGATTAAACATGGTCTGTGCATCAAGTGTACTAACAAAAAATGTACTATATTGTATAAATCATTCTCAAATATTTACGGAGGGCTGCGGTGGTATGCAGGCTTCTTTTGGTGGTACACAGGATCTTCTACAATTCAAACTATTCAATTTACTATGCAACATTGTCCTTTATTGTGGTAGTTATTGTTTAGAACTACAGTAGCAGTGGTTAATCCTGTTTTATATCGTATTTAGTCATTGTTTAAACCTGGAACAGTCCTGCTATTGACCTGATTTAGATCTGGTTGTACTCAAAAGTTTAGATAAATTCTTAGGTGGTACTTGGTATAATTTTCGAAAACCTTTTGTAACAGAGAGATAGATAGATGTTATGTATATTAGACTGTGAGTATGGCTTTATTATTCAATATACAATGCTTACACAACATTGACTAACACCTCACAGCCTGATTAAATTAAAAGTGTAGTGTGGGAGCCCATAATGTAAATGTAAAGGTTGTTCTCATATACTTCAAATAATTAGCAAAGTATATAAAAACAATAACTAGATATGTTTATAAGATACATTCACTTTCTGTTATCATGTTCTGTAAATAGTACTGTTTATGCAACTGCTTCTGTTGCTATAGAACACTCATGGACGACTGATTGCATGAGCATTTTACAACATTTTTTTTAAAGGTGCACTATGTAACTTTTCTGGTGGAGTGTCACACACCTGCTTGTGTCCATGGAGATAGTATTGCTTTGCCTGGAATGTTCTATGGTATAGAGGCTCACAATATGAATTTATGTTTTTCAAGCTATTTATGAGCGATAAAAAACACCCATAGCTGAATAAATGCAAGATAAAGATGTTTAATATTGTGGACTATTTCCAGATAAAGCAGATATAACATCTTCATAGAGACAAGCAAGCACTGGTGGCACAAAAAACATTATATAATGCACCTTTAAATATATTTAAAGGGTGTTCTGTATACTGGAAACTACGTTAATATTTCTTAACTATTTTTACAGTAACACTTGGATTTGTTTGTCAACTGTAAAGTGAACAGCAAAAAGATTTAATTATCACTTATTATTGTTTATGTTATTTATGAATGAGGAAAGCGATGGAGGCAGGGCAGAGGAATGCAGAGAGAGAAAATGGGAGAACTAACAGGAACCATTACCAACCGCGTATTCTCTGTCCGTCCAATGACATAGAAGCAAGGCTCGCCCAGCTTGGAGTTGGTCATACAAAGAGACAAGCTAGAGAGCTCCACTGAGAGAGAAGGAAGAAAGGGAAAGGACAGGAAACAGAAAGCATAAAGAAGGTAAGAAACCATAAGAAGAAATGAACCATGAAATTAAATTGGGGCAGAAGGCGGGAAAAGCACAAAGCAAAAGCATCAGTCCCAGTATTAGTAACAAGCAGGGGTGGATAATATTGAAACACATTTTTAAATAATTATCTCAACGATATTTAAGCAATGCGTCAGAAATGTGCTAAGGTGTCCCTTTTAAAAATCTAGCTTGAAGTGAAATTATGACTGTAAACTAAGTTGCATACCCTTGTTTGGAAAATTACACAGCAAGTTTCTGTAGTTTAGTTCCATTTAATCTGCCCTTTTTCAGTCTTTTTAATAGTTTCATATATTCATATACATATACATATATATACACACACACACACACACACACACATATATATATATATATATATATATATATATATATATATATATATATATATATATATATATATATATATATATATATATATATATATATATATATATACACACACATATATATATATATGTATATATAATATTTAAATCAATAATTAATATCTAGGAACCTTTACAAAAGTTTACAAATGATATACAATAAATGTGACTTAATTTGCATATGCCCAAAACAACAATTGCAAAATTATCCATTTTCCATATATCACCCACCTCTAGTGACAAGTTCAAAGAAAGGTCACCCAGAGGAAAACAAGCACTGTAAAAAGTTAGTTGTGTTGTATACCATAGTCAGGCACGTAGCCGTTCCCTCTCTTCAGGACCAGGTGGATTCGGTGTCCCCCTCTTCGGATCTGCTCCACGGCCTGACTGTGGGTCATCCCAACTGTGCTGTCTCCATTGATCTCCACCAACTGATCACTCACCTGAAAGAACAAAAGAAAGGCACTCCAAAAATTTAATACTATTGCTATTAAAGTGGAATCACTGTAGTGATAGTAGTATTGTCATAGACTCATAGAATATTAAGTTGTAAAACCAACATTTTTATTGCATGAAAGTAGAAACAAAGATAGACCAAGATATTTCCTTAAATAGATTTATAATTAATTATGTTATTAATTAGTTATGTTTAGCTGCTTTATTTGTAATGTGATTTTAATGTCTTTCTTTATATGTAAAGCACTTTGAATTATTTCATGTAAAAATTGTGCTACACAAAATAAACTTGCTTTGCCATGTTTTTAGTCTGAATGTAAGCATATCATGCATCATTTATGCTGGATATTTTATTTGGCATTAATAAAAACATTTTAAGCAACAGACCGTCCCGCCTTCTGTACGTTGCATGGAGAGTCCCCCCCGTCCCGTACGCACGCAGACAGTGCACCCCCGCCCCGTATGCCATACAAACAGCACCCTCCATCCCGTACGCTGCGCAGACAGTCCCCCCGTCCTGTACGCTGTGCAGAGAGTCCCCCTTGTCCTGTACGCCGCACAGAGAGTCCCTCCTCCTGTACGCCGTGTGGGCTGCACCACTAAAGCAGAACTAAACCAGGTCTAAAAAAAGGTCTAAAACCAGAACTAAAGCACGACTAAAACAGGATTTAGCCAGATGCCGCCGGACCGCGCCTCCTCCCATACGTAGCCCAATTCGTTTCGCTTCTCTGTGTTTGATAGAGCTTAAGAAAGCAAAGGTTCCCATCCTGTGGGACTTGCGGGCAGGAACGGGACAAAATATCACAGATATAGGCAGGAGCGGGACTGAAAATTACAATTCTTTGTGGGAGCGGGACTGCACAATGCGGAAGCGGGACTGAAAATTCTGTCCCGAGCACACCTCTACCTTTCACCTTTTTGTTGAAAATCAAACACCTAAACAGGACCATGAATGCTTGTATTGTATTGTATTGTATTGATCACCGACTCCTGAAAATATATTGTTTAAATACATTTTGTATTTTTTCTTGAGTTTTCAGACTCTTAAACTTTTTTGGCAGTGTTTGCATATGTGCATTGTGTCTCCATGTATGTACATGTAGAAAAGCCCCAGTGTGATGTCACTGCAAAATATCAATAATAAGGTTTGTATAGTGCTACATCTGAAGTGTGTATTATAAATTGTCTTTGTGATCAATAAAGTAACTATCTATCTGTAAAATATGAAACAGAAAGACTGTCATTGTGATAATGTGTTGTATTTGAAGGCCAACCTGCATCTTCTGGCTGCGTGAGGCGGGACCACCCTCCATCAGAGCCAGTACATACAGGCCCATGTTGTACTCACTGCCCCCTCTGAGACTGAAGCCGAAACCTGAGGGGCCCCTGTCCAAGTCCACACTGTAGTACCTCGAGTCGCGCTAGGAAAATACATTCAAAAAGGACAAATTAACTAAATGTGTTCAACATCTGTATTTTCATGTAAGATGATCTATTAATAAATACAATGTAGTATGGGGTTACCTTGGGTCTTGACCTTTGACCTTTTCTGCCTCTGTGACTGGAATCAAACTCATTGGATTCTGGGTAAGTGGAAGAGTCTGAAAACATAAAAACGAAGTTTCATTTCATAGTTTGAAGAGTTGTTGTGTAACTAGGTCAACATTACATATATACAACTTAACGAAGCACATTTTTTGTGTTGACATTTTTTTTTGTTAAAGTAAGCAAGAATAGAGTGTACTTCACCCAACACAGCATTTTTTTCTGCCTGTTTCTCACTATGAAGATACTTTGCTTGTAATCTTCTGCTGTATGTCATTAAATAAAATAAGTCTCCAAGGAGACAAACAGGCCAAGTTACAGGTCAGATCTGCGTAACCACACTCACAATAAGAATGCATGTTTTCCAAGGTATTTTTGACAGGCAAAATAATAATGTTTCCATGGAGACAAATTAGTACACTTTTAAACTGTATATTGTAACTTGTACACAAAGTATTATTTGCAATGAAATGTGGATATTCAATGTCTTTCTACTATTCTTTGACTTGTAAATTAATGTAACTTCATTGAGTGGATGTGTTACTCACATGTACTGGGCCTTGGTACAATGGTGAGGCGCAGAGTGTTCCCAGCCCTACGCAGGATCTGAGAGAGCTCTCTGTGGGGCAAATGGACCACGGACCGCCCTTCCACCGCCTCTAATCGGTCTCCTGGACGAATCTGCCCACTTTTGGCTGCAGGACTGCCCCGGCGCACCGTCACAAAGCGATGGGGCAGAAGAGAGGCTGCTGAAAAACACAATAAGGAAATATCTAATGAAGCTGAAGAGTGAATTAGGGCTGCAAAACTTCTCACAGAGAGTGATGGGACAAGATCTCACAAGATCTCTCCAACTGTCATCCCCATGGAGAGTTTTTTCTTTTTTAATTTGCCCCAAAATTGACACCAATCTAAAAAGTGCATAATGATAATTCCATATTAAACATTTGTTTTTTAACTAAAATAATGCATAAGGAGTATGTATTTAGGTCAAAATGTCATCTTTCATCAAGATGATGTCTTTTATCATCTCAAGAGATTTATGTCTTGTCTAACTGAAAATTAAAGTGGAAATGAATAGTTCCAATTTGAACAATCAAAAGAAACATGAAATTCGACACAACCAAAGTCTGCATTTCCTATATTATTCTAACTCTGTCACGTGTCCATGATTGTTGACCTTCCCGTCTTTCAACCAGATGTTTCAGCGACATGCCACCACAGCCTCTCCGTCTCTTCTCTTTCACCACCAACCAAATATCTATTTCTATGCACCAACGCAGATATTTCCCCCGAACCACAACTCTTTCATCATAACATTACTGACACCCCTACCTGCCAATGATTATCCATCACACCACACACACCATTCATTTGTCGGTGTAATTTAGTCTGTGCTTGTTCAAATACACCTTAAACGTAACATTTGCATTCAAAAGCACTACTCATTAGCAAAACTGCTTTTAACTCAACAGGCCAACAGGTCCAACTGATTTACCTCACAGCAGCACACGCCAGATTTCTTAAAACATGTTGTAATTAAGCTTCGGATTGTTTTTGGCAGAGAGTGAATGCCATAAATTAGACAAGAAATCTTTCTTCTTCCAGCGTCTCCTTGAAACAACCTCCTCCACCTCATCTCGCCCATCTATCAACCTACATCTCCATTCGCTGACACACCACAAACTGTTATCACTGCTCATTTGTCTTAGAGCACAAGTCAGTCCCCAGAATCCTTTTTCCCCAAATCTGTCAGACTACTGTGAATTTTTAAATATTTTTTTAGGTAGTGTATGCATGTAAGGTGAAGTAACATTACCAATACTTGACTATAATTGTTTATTAGCAGTGAACAGTCAATGAGGCCCATCAACCTATATTTCCATTCATTTCCTAATCTGTCAGAATGTGAATTTTGAAATAAATTTTTATCATTATTCTGTTTTACATGACAAGAATTACATTTAAAGAAATATTTAGTTCTGTGGTTACATCATAACTGTGTCTTGTATTTATTTATTGGGATTTTATGTTTTATACATTGAAAAAAATCCCTTTAATGTATTTGAAAGCCACAATATGCAACTAACCTAAAAACTGACTTATATAAAATAAAAGTATATCTTTTCAAACCTACAAAAACATGCATCCTTACTCTGTGGGCTTGCATCTCCACAAACCTGCCTAGAGGAGGCAAATGTTAATTTGGCGTTTGCCTTCTACAGCATGGAGTAAAACTGATTTATCTAGTTTTTAGTAGGTTTTTAATTTTTTATTTCCATTGAATCATGCAGATGACATGCTACCTCTGGAAAGTTACATACTGTACATATAAATAAATAAATAAACCATAAATAAATGTAGGCCTAATTTGGGCTTTTAGTGATTTTAGGAGAGGATTAACTCATTAATCATTGCACTCCACACTCAGTGGTGGCAAGCTACTATTGTGGCCACAGCTGCCCTGGGGCAGACTGATGGAAGCAAGGCTGTCAATTTGTGCCATTAGTCCCTCCAACCACCACCAACAAATCACTTTCGTAATAGGTCATGTGGGTGAAGTGTCTTGCCTAAGGACACAACAACGGTTTTTGCCAGTGGCGCCCCCCTGTGGCACCTGATTTTACCAGTGGTCTCCCACACAAATACTATCCAGGCCCAGCCCTGCTTAGCTTCTGAGATCTGACAAGATCAGGCTTTGGCAAACTGATATGGCCACTAGAGTGGTACTTAAAATTACAGTTCAGTTACAATACATGTATTTTAGTCCAATTATTTGGGTTACTGTTTTAGCAATAAACATCAAGAATCAACCAACATTTATTGAGCTAGTTCTTAAATCTATCAGACTAAGGAGAATGATTTAATAGACTTCTTCCATTCCAAATGTGTTCTATTTTTAATGATGGTGGATTATTTCAAAATCCTCTGTGTTGATTTGAAAAAAGCACACACATCACTATTTTGTGCTTGTGGAACCAACTGTTCTTTTAGTCTGGGAAAATATAATCTTACCATGTCTGCTGATAATGAGAAGATGCCATTCTACCTTTCAGCAGCAGAACTGTGTTTCCAAAGCTTTTCTTCAATTTATTTCAGAGTAGAAAACAGGTTTAATCTTGTGACTTTGTGCAAATGTGGAACACCAAATGAATGTTCACTGTCAGTTGCCTTTATCTGCTTAAAATTTAATACAAATTCTTACATGGGTTCTTTTTATTCTCTCTCATTCATAATTTAAGTTACTAGAAAAGCACATTTCACAGGGTTTCCATGTTTTTGTATGAAGACCTTTCTCAAAGTAATTAGATGGGAAATTATACTAACATTAATAATAACATTTTAATTTAATTTATTAAATTAAAATGTGGTTTAAAGCTCCTCTTGGGTTTTTGTGACTGGCATTAGTTTCAGTATTATCATTTATTGTCTATATTTACTTCAGAAATATATCACACATTTATGTATGTTATTATACAAGCCAGTACAACTCAGGGTGTTAAATTGCTGAAGGGCAGACTCTGCACTTGTTCTCATTCTTGTATGCGTTCTTTATGGGTAAAAAATATATATTTTAGTTTACTTACATGACTTTGAAAGTTTGAACTATTTTTATAATTCATCAAATATGAATTAGACTCAGATTAAAGTGTAGTAGCGCTTCTGACTGAACAGTACCTTCAGTTAGCATCAGGAATTATGCTGACATCAGCTGCAAAGTATCAACTGTTAGTGCTTACCCAACCCTGGTCAGTGGTAATGAACAGTGAAGTTTAATCCAGTAACTTCCCAGAAATACAGCAACTCTTTTCTATTAACAGAGGCAACCATGTAATACTGAACATTTGTGATCCAAAAATCATAGAACACCTTAATCATCTTACATTTCCATATTTGTACAAGTATTGTGATAAAATAATTTTATAATTTTAGGTTATTCTGTGTTTCGATGACAGCTGGCTCATCTTGACTCCTGCCTGCGTCCTTATATAACCCAAGTCATTTTGAAAACCACCAGTCAGCTGTGCCATGCAGCCTCTTATATATCAGTCGATATCCAGGAGGGGAAGAAACATGCTGAAATAGCGTCTCTGTGCACTTGCCATCATGAGGACTGTAATTAAGAGGTAGAAATATGTCAACAGGAGTGACCTCTATGTCAGTCATACCACAGTGACTATCTAATTAATACAACCTATAATTCACAGCCTAAAACACACCATTAGGGCTGAACAATCAACCAAAAATTTAATTGAAATAGCTGCAATTGCAAAATCTGCAAATGTTTGAAAGATGCAGTGTCCTCTGAATTTTTTTTTTTTAAATCACACAGTCACAATACTAAACTAAACCTGGACTATACCAGAACTAAACAAGGACTTGAATGGGAACAACTGAGGACTCAGACTGGTCCCAGGACCAAACCAAGACAAGTGTGAACACTGAATGCACCCTAATTTTCCTGTTATAGATTATTTTAAGAAGAAACATTATGATTTAACAATTATTCATGAGTATTGACACTATGATCAAAGAACAGTGTAAACCTCTCCCCCAAAACCTTTCATTATGTTCAGAACAAATTGAACTGAAATCACAGTTATTTCTTTTTAGCTCTTATAAATATATTGTGACCTGAATAATCATGATTATCAAATTTCAAAGTTCAAAAAGTTTATTGTCAATTATCAATCAAATCAATCAATTATCCAAATGTCATCATCCTTAGTCTTGTTGCTTAAACCTGCCTGTAGTTTGGACATTTTCAGTTGTTTAATGCTACTGGACATAAACAATAAGCAATGCAATCATGTAATGCAATCACAATGATATATTTTCCATATAGGCTTAGCCCTTCACTCCTCTCCCCCTTGTCCTAATCTGAATGACCCAAAAAGCCGAGACAGGATGGGGCAGCTTTTCAAATAGTCCTCTTAGCATAGCACCAGATCAACAGCACTCATAATACATATGTCATAAGCACGTGTTAAACCTTGCACACACAGAAGCCAGGGACAGATGCAGATGTACCCAGCACGTGCAATCCTATTTAAATACACAAATGCATCCAAATAGAGTGCTGTTTAAAGACTACAGTCTTTCCAGGGTATTGTCACTGCAGTGTATCCCACCAGTGCTGCACCCGTCACAGGCAGGCAGACCCCTCCCCAACATCATAAAAATCCCCCTTTCTTCTGCAACCCCAAGCACAATCACCAAGAGCTGCAGACAACACATCAACCTGCAGGCAGACTGTTTATGATGCATGGTTTGTTACTGAAATTATGCACAAAATCACCGGTTAGAACATGATCTATTTACTCGAGAAAATTTCATATAATGCAAATATAGCTTTCTAATGTTGCGCTTAGATGTAACAGACATGTAAACAAAGCCAATACAGCAAAGTTTGGTTGACTAGCTAATCTATGCAGCAAAGTTTCACCACTTGCATGTAAAACTATCCCTAGCAGAAACAAACTTTAAAGAGCTACTGATGAACTAATAGTGCATTAAATAAGCAATACAAAAATTATAATTACGTTTGGATTCCTTCACAGTTTTCAAAGCAGACTGTAGTCGTTCCAGCATGGCTTTTGTTTGGCTCTCAAAGACAAACAAATAAAAAATCCAGGTGGCAGAGGGATGCTAGTATTCACATGCAACACTGAATGACAGGTTAACTATCCCCCAGCGGCTTGTCCCACTGTTGCTCCTATGCGCAGCAAATGTTCACTGTAGCATTTCTCATCGGGCATTGGGGGGGAAAGCGGTGGACGAAAGGAAGGAGAGATAGTGCCTAAGAGGAGGGAGGGAGAGGAGGAGGGAGGGGGGCAGAGTTTAATCTTTTGAAAAACCAGACTGGATGCTTTTACTGCAGAGTGGTGTGAGAGCAGCGGAGAGAGTGGGCAGGAGCTGGAGGAGTGGAGGGATAGACAAGAATAGAGGATGAATGAAAATATAAGAGAACAAATGAGCAGCAATATGTGATGTGGAAGCAATGCTATTAATATGGACAATGCGAACAGACAATGGTGTGATTAAGGTGATGGACTAGATAGAGCTATGTCTTTGTACAGTGGAGACAGGTGTGTAACGTCACGGTGAAACATGTTAAGACAGAGCATAAAGAAAATTGAACTGCATTATAGTGGGACCAGGGCTGCCAACATGAGGTAATAGATCATATGAGTGCTGCGGTTAACCTGCTGCTTATTGGCACACCTCTTAAAGCTTAATAGGACGTGCCACACTCTCACACGGGACATAAACAAGCATCGTACTGTGTCAGGTCAATGCAGAGACAAAGATATGACAGGTAAGGTTACCATGAAGATTCTGTAAATATGCAACAACATCAAAATAAGACTGAAAAGTGTAAAATGTGTCAAATTCCTTTGTATCTCATATGCAGAATATCTAACAGAAGATGAATAACCTATGAATCAGAAATCTCCTAATACACTGTGTATAAGATACATGCAGGATTCACAGCAATGGACATTATGGTTTATAGAAAACATAAAAATATATAGTGTCAAGTGCGTGGATAAAGATAAATTGTAGAAATGGGGAAAAGAGCTTTTTAATACATGTCTAATTAAAGTGTATTTTACAGTCTAATGCACTGGTGGTTATCACACCATTGTAGTAAAGTGGTGGCTAGTTCAAATAATTAGTTATTAATCTCTCATGTTTTTAAGCAGTAATAAAGCTGTAACATTAGTGACTTTGCCCTGGGTGCTGCTGTAATGATGTGGAAAGATCTTTTTTAAAAAAAACTTCTAAAGGCTAAAACTGCACTGGACCAAACTTTATATTTTAATAAAACTAAGCCTCTGGAAAAACAATTTTCAAAAGAAAGCTGATGATGCACTCATGACTCAGTGGTGGCCAGTGGCCATAGTGACCACTTTAATATGTAATTACCTAAAGGGAAGTTTGGCACAAGGACATCCAAATAAAGCCATTTCAGTGGGCAGGTAACCAAATGGTTTGGCCATAAAACCCAGGCTTCAAATTCAGAGCCATAAAGATGCCTTTAAGGAGCAGAACTCACCTTTGCCATTTTCCATGTCCTGAGAGGCGATGACGAACCCAAAGCCCTCTCCCGGTTTTCTCCTCAGCTCAACATCAAACCCTCGGAAAGGCCGTGCAGCTTCACCTGGCCTCTGCTCAAGCGCAGGGTCAGGCAGGGTCGCACCATCGTCTTCCAGGCCTGTGCTCTGCCAGTCTTTGGGCTCCATGGTCAGGGTCACGGGTATGGACTCCAGGAAACTGGTGCTCTGGATCAGAGAAGAGCGGGAGGGGGCGGGGGACGGAGGGGTACTGTTGCATCTCCGGGGCAAAGGCAGACAGTCGGGAAACACAGAATTTTCAGAGGCCACAGGGGGAGGAGGGGGACGCAGCAGCAAAGGGGGCAGTCTCCGAGAGGAACTAGGGGAGTGGTAGATACCTGTGATGAAGAACAAAATATTATAAATCCATAATTCTTTCATTGAAGCTCTACAGAAAATGTCATCTAGATTTTACTGTGGTTGTAGATTGAAGACAGTAGTATCCCAGATGACATTTAGAAAAAGTAGTTTTATAAAAGTTTTATAAAAAAAAATATGTGGCTATAGATGTAATTGAAGACATAAATTAATGTGTAGGTACAAGTAGAAATTATTATAATAGAGACAGAAATTTAATCACATAAACTTTGGAACAACTCCAGCAAAACTAGTGTAATTGTTTAGATGAAGCTGAAGGGGCATGTTTACAAGCCAAATTATAAAAATAAACTTGTGACTTCCTACACACAGAAACAGCATTGTAAATTATAGTCTGTTACTGTAACCGCTATAACTTCAGCCCACATATTATTAATTGTGAAATATTTTACCTCCACGATACACCAGTAGAATAACCTCTCCCTGTTTGGTGTGTTCCTGAAGAACTGTTTGTATCTAAAGACAAAAGAAAAAGAAGAATAAATTAAAACCTGTTAACAGAAAAAGATAAATTATGAATAGTTAAAATGCAACATCTTCTTGCCATACCTGTGCAACACTTAGGCTCTGCACATCAGCACCATTAATTTTGACAATAGCGTCCCCTGGTTGTAAGGAGTTGCACTGCACCCTGTCCAGGATTCTTTTCACAATAGCTAGCCGTCCTCCCAGTCCCCCTGCCATCATGCTAAAACCAAGCCCCCTCTCTCCTTCAGACTGTCCCAAGACCACTGGCACAAGCTCCCCTCTGCTCCTATTGTCATGGTCACTCCCCAAACTCATTCCCCCGATAGATGACACACTACTGGGACTAGCAGAGGGGCTGGGCATGCTGTGGTACCCATTGACATTGGTGTAGTGGGGACTGTCTGGTGTTGGGGGTCTCCTGGAGTGGGAGGGGCTGGGTCGGAGCAGGTGGGATGTCCTAGGACCACCGGGCGAAGATGAGGGTCTACGTGGCGACGGGGGCATAGGCAGGCGGGACAGCGTACAAGTGGACAAGTCACTCTCTGATGATTTGTATGTCCCGTAGCGTAAAGGGGGAGGGGGAGTTGAGAGGGAATTATTGTTGTGGTTCCGAATCATTGAAGCCCTAATGGGAAAGAGAGACAATGAGATTTAGTATACAATTGCTGCAAAGTTAATGAATAGCTATTGCATGTAATGATTGTATTATGCAGGCAATATAGAAATTTAAATATGGAAATAGCCTTAAGCGACCTAAAACTAGTAAAAGCGTTGAAAAAATGTCCACTGACGCATAATTTTATAGGTTTTACTTGGGCATCCATTATCTAATAACTTTAATGTATGTGTAACACTTTGGACCTTAATTAGCCTGAATAATACATGAGCAAAGACTTAATTCATAATGAACCATAATGAGCTTATTAAGAGGGATTCATTTTTAGTAACTGTTTAATTTAGGCGAAATGTACACTGGTTATATACATATACTTGATAGTTGACGTGGTCACTAATATAATTAATCAAATTTGGTATTTATGTTGGGAACAATGGGGATGGATGTATGGGATATAAATATGGAATATATATATATATGTGTGTGTGTTTATATATATATATATATATATCCCAACCCAATAACTACTTGGTCAGTACTGTTAATTACTCTGATCTAATGTATTCTGACAGTGAAGATGTTAAACTTTATGTTCTTTCAGTTTTATGTGTATAGGCCCAATAATTTCAGAGATACTGACCTACTGAACTAGGGCAAAACTTCTGGAACCATTTCAACAGCAATTTCTACCACAGAACTGCATCACTTGTGTGTCATTACCTGTGTGATCCTATAGCAGAGACCACCTCACTGTCACTCTGGCTGGCCAGGGTGGGGTCAAAGGACTGCAGTCGGGCTAAACTCCGCACAGATCGGGGGGGCCGCGGGGGTGAAGAGTGCACTGCGTTGCTCATACTGGATCTCCTATATGAATGCCGGTAATATGGTGCATTTCCATTGGTGTCTAGAGGCTCCATATAACTGGCTTCGCTATGGATTCCATTGAAGGTAAAGTGCTGGTTCTGGGGGGTGGGGGGACGAGGTAGGTGGTTTAAGGACTGAGGTTGGACTGTGGTGGGGGGTACGATGGGGTCCCCGTTGTCCATCATTCTGGGCGGGGGTTGTTTGGGGCAGCCGTCTGGGTTATAGAGCATGGGGTATCCTCTTCTGATCTCAACATCTACTGTGTGACCCACTGGTACTGACTTAAGCATTTCCACCACTTCCTTATGGGACATGCCCAAAACGCACACATCATTGAGGTACACCAAGATGTCAGCTATACAGGAACACAAAAGAGAGAAAAAAATACATATATTATTGTTTTTATTATCATGTGAATCCACTGGTGCAATAATTCTAATCAGTTCCCAAAACATAGCATCATAACATCATAAATAGTTCCCATGACAAACCCTTTATTAAATTACTTACATACAGGTAAGTTCAGACCTTTTGTCAATTAAAAAGCGAAAGAAATAAAGTACAGGTAAGGTTTTGGCAGCAGTCTTGAGAAAAGTAACTCCCTACAGCTCACATATTATTGTACAAGGAGATTCTGTGTAAGATTTTTTTCTTGTTGAGTCAAATTAACAAATACTGATCATTGAATATAATAATTATTGTGACTAATCTTGTGTTATCCCATTTACTCCTCGACTTCAATTAAGGAGTCCATATTACATTATTTTCTGGTCTATGTTATAATGTTGTTTCCTCATCACAAACATGGAGTTATGTTTTGTTACATTCACACATGTTTAACACACTAACGCTGTATATTTAGGCTGAGTTCTTCTCTTCAACTGTTCCACCTTTGACGTTATTTGGTAATACAGGAAGTACTCCACTGTGGATGATTTCAGCCCTGGAATTGCACAATCTCTATTGAACTAAAAAAAAAGGTCAGTAAAGGTAGTTGTTAACTTCAAAACTATCACTTCATGACATCACAAGGTGGAACAGAACTTTTTGAACTTTGAGATGTAGACAGATTAAGTAATAAAAGGTTACTCAAACATGTGAATAAAACAAAATACAACTCCAAGTATGTTTTTGATTAGGTAACATATTATAACATGGCTTAAATCTCACAAGAGTAAATTTTGCATAATATTGGACCTTTAAACCAATGTATGTAAGAGCAACTGTTGCACAGGTTGCAAATGTGTCCAGCTAAATGACTGTCACAGTTAAATAGCCTGCTGGCATAACATTGCAAGTTGCATTATAATTATTATTTTTCCCAGTTCAAAGACTTTATTGTCCCTTAATGAGAAATTTAGATCTGAACTGACAAACATGTACACATGAAATAAAAACAACAAAGAAAGTTGTCAATGATTGTAATCTTTTCTTGTGTCTGTTTTTTGTAATTAGTTATTTATGAAATGTGGCATTCTCAAGTTTTCAAAGCCTTATCCTTTTGCTTAAGTGTGCAGATAAATGTGTTTGCAAATGAAATTGTGTGTGTTTTGTGTACAAATCCACAGCACTAATCCTTTCTAAACCAGCCTATTAACAGATATGAACTGGATCAGCCGGTGCCCTGGCTTATCACAGTAATATCTGCAGCCCCAGCGTGCGCGCGCATGTGTGTGTGTATGTGTTCTGCATATGTACTTTCCCATATGCACTTTGATAGCTGGATTAGCAGTAGCTCGGAGGATTAAGAATTGATTGTGATTGTAAACTTGATGCAGGAGCAGGGAAAATTTATCTAAGTACGATAATGAAGATGGCAAAACAAAATGCTATTAACATGAGTCTTTATCATAACAGAACATTCTATTTAGGTGCAATGTGTAATTTTTCTGGAGGGGGTCTGCAAACTGTCTCCATGGAGATATTACTGTTTTGTTTAAATTGTCCGCAGCATGGTATTTAACTAATCTGCATTTATCCAACTACAGGGGTTATTATTACTACAAAAATTCTTAAAAAACTTCCATTCTTACTGTGAGTGAGGTCTTCTCTCTACATATTTAACCTATAATTTGGCTTGCAAGTCTCCACTGAGATCCATAAGTTTACGGCCATATCGTGGAGATATTCCACGGTATGACATACAGATAGACAGGTTACACGTTGTACCTTTAAAGTTGCACTATGGAACTTTTCTAGTGGAGGGTATGCCACTTGCCTGTCTCCATGCAGATGTTATGCTTTGCCTGAAATATTCCAAAGTATTCCATTAAATTTATCTATCTCCACGGAGACGAGCAGGTCACAGTGAGAATGCATGTTTTTCAATAAATAAGCAAAAGGCCTTTAATTGAATAAATGCCAGATATACATTAATTCTCACCTGCCCTCCAACTCAATTTGTTAAGCTGTCACATGTACCTAGCTTACAGACATGGCATGATAAAGCAGATTTCATGAAATTAGCTAGATAAAGGACCTTGCCACAAACATATATGTTTAACATTTCTGCATTTTCTTTGTGTATTTAATGAATAGGACCATATTTTGTGACAGTAATATAAGAACACAGATTGCTGCTTTGAAAGAGAAACATGCTCTCTTACTTAGTGCCATCCCTCAAATTTTCAAACTCTGGTGCCCTGATTTAAATTCAGGAAGCAGTTTTGTAGACCTTAGTACCTCATTAAATTTTTACCTGTTTTGAGAGCAGAGGGGCCATTGGACGTTACGCTGTAGACTTGAAGAAACTCTCCTGCATGGCTGCCCCCCACAATATTGAAGCCAAACCCTCTGGTACCCTTTATGATGTGTGTGTGGACTGGAAAACCCCTGAGCTCCGAGGGCTGATCTGTGAACCCTGGAGACAGTAAAATAAATGCACACAAATTACCATCAATTATTATGTTTTCACGGAATGGAAGTGATTTTTTTTTTTTTTTAGTAGAAGTGGTGCAACAGACAGACAGATGGTAGAATTATTACTTTACCAAAATAAACAGGCAGTGATTGGTTGAAAGACTGCACTAAAAGGAAATCTATTCATATCTTTAATCCAGTTGACTGACCCAGCTTAGTTATGCTAGATAAATATCTTGTTTTACACTTTTCCTAGTTAATTTATAATTTTACTGTACTTATATATTAGACAATAACATACATATTTGCATATATGATTTTCAGATTCTTTTTCATATACTTGCTTTTAAGCCTACTGTCTGTAGCCAAATTATAGATGACAGTGCCTTCTACTGGTGACAGAGCTGCACTGCACGTTTCAAAGATAACTACATTACTACAGTATCACAGATGGCTTTCTTAATTTACCATCAGTCATGTCAAATTAACATATCATATCCTATTTCTCCCACTAACATCTTTATTATGTGACCAAATTATGAAATGCTGCCCACTATCACATGGTCGGCACACATTGCCGTGCCAACCTCAGTCATTTTGGCATTTTTCCAACGGCTCCAAGCTTCAGTCCTTAATCACGTTCCTGTTCATCTAAAAGCTCATTCCATTTCATTTGACTCAAACAAGCTGGCTGGGTGCGTTACTTCCTTGATAAATATGTAAGCTCCATTAGGCAGTGGAGCAGTTAAATGTGTCACTAGTGTTCCAGTAATTACATCTGCAGCAAGACGCCAAAGTCACAGAGGAACAAGGGGCCCACTCACATTCGTTTCTGTAGACCGTCTCCCTGCTCGGAGCTCGAGGACTCTGCCAGCTGCTCCTCTTTGGGATGCTGCTTTGAGAGACAAGAGGGAAAGAAAAGTCACCCTCTTCACAGACATAATGGCAATGGGGGATTATATTGCGCTGATATAGAATACACAATAGTGATCAGACTGGATGTTATAAATAGTCTCACAAGTGGTGTGCAGCTCATCTGTGTTCACATTAGGATTGTCAAAAAATCAGTACTCAAATAATAAATGATACAAGCTAGAGTCAAAACTAGATGCATGTTTGTGCAGGTATTGATAGTAATGGTCTTCAGAAGCAGGATGATGACCACACACTTAAGATGCACTATGTAACTTTTTTTGGTGGGAGGGTGTCATCAACACTTGTTGACATTTAGATGTTATTGTTTGGCCTGAAATACTCCACAATATTAATTATTAAACTATCTATGTAGAATTTAAATACTGTTGGATTTATTGCTCCAAAATACATTAAAAATTAAATTTTACTGCAAGGTAACTGAACTCTATATGGATGTTTCCTGTAACTTGGTCTGGTAGTGACACCATGTCTCTGTTGAGATAGATAAGTTTAATGTCATGCTTTGGAAGATTCCAGGCAAAGTAACTCTAATAATATGAGTTGAGTTACATTATACTGTATACAGTAATGATTCTAATGTGGAGATGGAAAAGGAGACAATTAGCCTCATTTTGAGGCCTTCTGTGAAAGACAAACACTCACTCATTGTAGTTGGATTTTCCAGGGTCGCTGAAGGCCTGGTCCCACTGGTCAAAGATCATGCCCCGGTAGCTGCCCCCCCTCCTGCTGCCCCTCAGGCCGTTGTAGTTGTACGTGATGCGCCCATCCTCTGCACTTGACGCCCGCCGCCGACTGGGTGATCTGTGACTGAAGGGGGCGCTGCTACTGACACCTGCTGCAGTGGACAGACAAACTTTATTATAAAAACAGACTAAATTAATCTCTTTTGTGTTACTATTCTTTAAAAGCCTATAATGACTGGACATACTCAACAGTATTTTTGAATACAATATTTTTTGTAACTGTTTAACATGAAATCAGGATTTAACATTTGACTTAATGCAGAACTGCGTAATGATTTGTAAATATCTAGATGATTTGATTCTCTATAGCTCAGAACTTACAGTACTAAGAAAAAGTTTCCTTCTGGTGCAAGTAAACAAACAATTATTTGATATTAATATCTTAACCAGTCGACATTAAGGTGAGTAATCAAGTTTACTTTTAACTTATATTATGATTATGATGATTAATACTACTACTAATGCTAATAATAATAATAATAAGAAGAAGAATTTCCTTCATCTTGACTGCTATAACACCACAACCACTTCACAAGTCTTCCTTATTTGTCTTAGTGATCTTTATTTATTCTTTCTAGAACAAATATTGTTTTTACAGAAACATAACAATGTGTGCATATGCGTATACTGGCAAGTCTTTGAAGGATGAAGTCATGTGAAAAGCCTGAGATCAGCATCTTAAACAGCTTTGTCTTCTATCTGAAGAGTGTGTAACCGTGAATACCAACTATACACTGTAAAAATGAATATCCATTATGCAGTATGTAACATTTTAGTGGAGGGTCCGCCACCAGCATATATCCAGGAAAATGTTATTGCTTTGTCAAGAATATTCCACAGTATAGATTAAAAGTATCTATCACATGAGAGACAATCAGATCTGTGGAGAGTCAGAGTCAGTTATTGTATTTTTGAGCAATAGAAAGTGTTGTAATGAGTAAATTCAAGATGGATATGTTTCATATGTTTCCAGGCAAAGCAATAACATCTCCATGGAGACAAGTAGGTAGCGGACTCTATTCATAATTGCAGTAAATATAATTTGATGTAAAAATAATGTACAAATTGCATCTATGTCTATTTTTTTTATTTAAAGTCACAGTATGTAACTTTTTAACAATTTTTTTTTAATTGCACTGAAAAATGTATAATGTTCTCTTACTCTGAGTGGGCTTACATCTCCACAAACCCGACTCTTATTTTGCCTGCGGAGGGCATCCACTTGCTTGTTTCCAGGGAAATGTTGTTTCTTTAGCTATAATCTTTAACAGTATGGCATAAAAATGATCTATCTGAATAGAGAATGTTCCAAAGTATGGTTTTAATTTCTATGGGTTTATGCAGTTACCTTGCCACCTCCAGAAATTAAGAGCAAAAGGTCTTGCGAGAAAATTTTATTTGTCAAGTCAAATCTACTCATCTCAGGATAAAATGTTCTTAATTCAAGTACCTGTCCTAGATTACTTTTTGCATTATACAGAGCACAGGTATCTTTTGGGCTACTGTCCTTGTCAATGTCCTTCAGCATGGATCTAAATAAAGTTAAAAATACAGTGGGACGTCCTATGACATACAAAAACACTGATCCCATCCATCCGTTTGGATGACTCAGCAGCAGGCAACCAGTCCCAGGTCTTGCACTGCAAAAATGTAAGGTAATGTCTTAATAATATTGACTTTTATAAAGACATTTTGTGGAAAATATATATTCTATAGTGTTTTTATCATTACTATGGTATTGAAATTGATATTGAATCTTTTACTTTGTATGTATTATGATTACACTAGTAGCAATAGGAAAATTATTTAGTTTTGAATAAATATGGATTGAAGCACGTTAGAAGACATTTGAAACAAGTACAATACTCTAGGTCTATCAAAAAATGAACTTAATCAATTTAAGATTATCTGCATTTAGTAACTAACTGATCTAGACCATCCTTTTTTGCAGTGTGCAGCCGGCTCCTACCTGTGTGTTTGTTTGGACTGTAACTATCTGGATCAGTGCCTGCCCCTCCCCTCCCACGCGCCCTCCTCTCTCTCTCGTGCAGCTTTCTGGCGCCCTGCCACGCTGCATCCTTACTCCAGGCCTCCCATACCACTGTCCATGTCACTGCTGCGCTCTTTTGGCCTAATCTAATCTCTGACACACCTTCTGTTCAAATGCTCTGCTCTACTTTCTCTTCAGTGTCAAATCAAGCTTTAAAGAATAGATGTGAGTTAAATGATTTATTTACGTGGGTCCCTCTGTTTTGCAGTAAATATATTATGTGGTTTGGGAATAAACTAGAACATGAACGTGGAATATGCAATAATCTTAGATCATTTTAAATGTACTACCATGATAGAAACTAGTGTAAGCGGGCGACATGATACTATAATTTCCTCCACAAACAACAAAATATCTTGTCTTATTCTTCATAAAGTGCTAACCCTGTAGACTCTGTACAAACATGTTGTGCAATGTGATTCTTGTATTAGTTTATCAGTTCATAGGGCTATTTGAGTCTTTTTGTCAATTCTCCTAGATGTGTTTAAAATGTGAACTTTGAACAGCATCAAACTATTTAATTACAAATGACACACATCTAATTGCAATCACAATGCTGGTCAGAAAAATAACAATTAGATACTTTTCCCAAATCATTCAGCCCTAGAGTACAACCTACTGTGTTGACGCTACTATTATTCTATACACAATCATAATGGTTCTGAGTATTCGCAAAAGGTCACACATCTCAGATTTCCAGTCGCATAATATTCAGTTGGCTTTGTTTGTACCTGAAGCTTGATTTGTTTTGCAGCAATTATCAGGTCAACAATATTTCTCTGCAGTCTGTACAATATCACTAAGTCTTTTATAGAACTTAACTTTCCCGCAATGATAGATCACATTTTATAACTCTAAATAATACATATTTGTGGAATATCTATATTTGTTTGAGGTGATTCAGCCATAATTTCTTTGCATACAAAACACCACTGTTGTCAGCAGAGGGAATATGCAGGATTACACAAACATGTATATGACCAAACCTAAATCCAGGAATGTTTTTGATGAGGAAAAAACATTATGCATATGTACAAAAGGCCAGAAACGTCAAATAAGTAAAAAAAAAAAATTTGTTTTAGCTAAAGATCTCTCTGGTACAGTGTGTCCTCCCTTCATTCTTACCTCTCCAGAGAGGAGAGTTGTACAAATGGTCTTTTTCTTTTCTCAGTTTCAACCTGCTAATACTGCACATACTCTCCCCTCCTGTACTTATGCATGCCGCCACACACATCTAATCCATGCATTACTTTTGGCCCTTGTTTGCAGAACTTGGCACTTCATGACCTTGCTCTGGAGGTAATCCAACGATCAATGAGGCCACAGCCCCTCTGAGAGTTTGGAGCATACTAATTGTGCTAATGATTGATTCATTTGAGTATCAGAGAGCCAGGCTATAGATAGGGGGGGCACTGCAGCCTTTATATGTCCAGTGTGCACCCCTCTTCAGTCTGTTGATGTCCTTTTGCGGGGGATGTCAAAGTGACAGAAGACCTGAAAGATTGATTGAAATCAAATTGAAATTATGATTGGAAGGGTTGTAATTAGAAAATTGCTAAGGCTGCAGAGTTAAGGTAATATAATGTCCTCTTCAGAGAACAAATTGTCCCATAACCCATATAACCTCTATATAACCTCCTAACCTTGTAGTTTAGACTAGGGCTCAGTCCCAAACCAGTATGGAATCTATTATTATGCAAGATAATTAAATTATTATTTTGCTGATATAATGTCCTCTGCAAAGAATCAATGATCTCTTCTCTATGGGGTCTTGTTATATAGAACCTGCTAACTTTGCAGTTTAGACCCTGTAATCATGGACTGAAATTTATATGATTCTTGTATGGATTTAGCAGTTAATATTTCTGTTTATGTTCCAAGGATGTGTTATCTCAGTTTAGATCTGGTTTCAGATAATGTTGTGCAATTAATAAAATGCATGATTGTGATTTAAATTATTGCTCTATTCAATAATAAATGTTGTAATCAAAAACTTCACAATCTGTTAAGAATGATATGAGGGCTTGTTTTTCCTCTCAAAACATGGATCAAAGCCTTTTTTTCTGATCTACTAATAACTGAACTACTAATAAATATATTAGGCCTACACTTCCTCTACAGGTAAATAGCCCTGATGTAGACTCAGTCTGGTCCTGTTCTTCTCCTAGTTCTCCTCTTCTCCTAGGTCCAGTACAGGTTTAGTCACAGTTTTAGAGTGCACCTCTACAATGAACTCTTTAAACAGAATCTAACAATTAAGGTCAATTTGAGTGCAATGTTTATTACTACTAAAATAGATGTCACAGGTGCAGGTGCACATGCCTGACAGACCCGAGTCCTCTTCACTGTTGTCATCATCACCAGTCTTCTCCAGGTTGCTAAGTGATTTGCTGCGTGTGCGAAAGTTTCGGAGCAGGTTTCGATGCTCCTGGTATGTAATGGGTGGGCTGTCTGCGCTGATGTGAACAGGGTGTGGGGTACCGTAATAGTTTCCTGCAATGTAAAAATGTCAACACACATCTGAAAAGGACAACAAATCTGTCATGGTTACTGAGTTTGTGTTCTCAGTTCTCATTTGCTCAGTGTCTTTATGGTGGGATATAAACATTTATTTAGCATAAAGCTTCAATCTCAGACCATTTCAAATCCTTTTAGACTTATGCATGTGCTGTTATGTGCACTGGAATAGGCTCCTTAAGGAAATATCACATCATCCCATCAAAATGCTGGCATGCAGTTTAAGGATTATATTTAAATAGAGACTAATGGTTGCCTGTAAATAATTTGTCAGTTCAAATTTGTTGATGTTGTCAGTATGAACAAGCCAAACTCATTTAAGCCAATGCTGATGGATCCAGCTCATACTGAGCCCGATCTTGCCCCCAGTCTTAGCACGAAGCGCAAGTATTAAGGAGGGGGTGTGTCCAGGTGGGGCTGTATTTCGCTGCTGGAGGCTGGAGTGGGACGATACAAGTATGTATTTGGTGACGGTATCTGAACCAATCTGTGACCGCTGTGGCATTTAAAAGCACTGCCAGTGTGGGTAATGTCTGCAATCTTTACTTCATTACAGGCAGCAAAGCAGAGTGTGGGGAAAAGTTATACATGGCTACAATAAAACAGATCCGGAGCCCCGCAATGCAAGTACACACCAGGAGAAGCACCAGGAATATAGAATTTTGTGTGGGCCGTGACAGAATTAACTGGGTTTGTGTTACCAACACTCCGCGCACGTGTGCCCCTCTCACGCACGCGTACCACTGTAAGCCCATGCACGGCATGCACACATCAACCTTTTATAGTTTTCTCTGTGTCCGTTTAAGACCAGTGTCTGTCTCATGCGCTTCCCATCCCACAGCAGACCTGCTGCTTTCTTGCTCTCGCCTGTCCCGGCAGTCCGCTACCACGGCCCAAGAACGTAAATGTAGCCTATCCAATAATGAACTAAAAAAGGACGTTTATTTCTTTAGTGTGAGACAGCTGGGGTTAGGGCTCTGTTCTTTGGCATTTAAAGCAGTTTCTCTGGAGTCCTGCTGATCCTGATCGCTTGGCTGTGGCATCACGTCAATGTCACAAGTCGCAGGTGAAGACAATACTCACTGGTGCCATTATAGTCTTATAAATTATGGATGCTTATGCGGCAAAGCTATTTAATCAGAGGGAGGACACTGACCTTTAGGAAGGGGGTGCCTCAGGGTCTACAACATGTGAATAACACCGTGTGACATTAATACGGATCAAGAATGTCTGAAATACCACCTGAAAAACTGTTTGATTTGATATTATAGTACTGTATGATGGTTAACTATAGAACTATGACAAAGGAATGATTTTCAGATATCATTTCCATGTGCTTGTCTATACTATAAAGGTCTTTAGGTCTGTGTCATGCCAGACAGAGCATCAACACAAACTGGTGCCTGTCTTTCTTGATCCTTCTCACCTTTAAACTTGCCACTCTCCAGCAGAGCTCCGGACTCCTCCAGGGAAAAAAACTCCTCCACCGACACAAAGTTGTAGTCGACCCCAGATATCTCTCCCACCCGGGGCTGTCGGGTGGTGCCTGTGATGGAGAAGACAACAGGAAAATATCACCTCATATATCAAGCACAAGTAGATTCACGGCTACACTCCTCCAACGTTGTTGATTTGTTGATTAATCAGGACCTTTTCCTCTCATGAGCTCATGACTCAGCATTTAAGCAAAACAAGTCAGCAAACTATAAATAGTGCAAACATTTGAAGGGATTAAACACAAATCAGATCACAGCAAAGGGCATTCATACATAAAAACAGATGTGTCACTTGTTTAAACACTGATGATAGATTTTGTTGCAGCTTTAAAGTGTGATAATGTCATAGTTTAGTGTTGCTTCTTCATAATGTGTGGATCAATATGAACTCGATTAAACATTTATGAGCTACTGGGGACGTCTTAAAGTCTTTCCATCACCGTGGCGACGATGCAGCAGTCACATGATCAATGGTCTGTCACTGTAACTGATTTACATTGACCTTGATCTGCAAAAACATCAAGAAAAGGATTTTCTTATTTTGTGGAGTGTCTTAGTAGTAGTCTTTAGGAAACAAGAATATAACAAAGTCTACTGGCAAAATCATGATATCAAACTTCATAATATATAATATTAAATTAAAAACGTCTGGTTCTGAATTGTTTTATTTCAGCAAAATGCATAATATGCTAACTGACCTACATACACTGTGATCCTTTGTTTGAGTGCAGAAACAATTGATATTTACTTGATTTGTCAATATTTTGTAATGTAATCAAAATTATTTTACTGAACACTTGTTATAACATTTTTAGATAATAAGTATGACATCCTGAGTTTATACAATGAGTTCAGGGCTAAGTTGCTCCCCATGCAGTTGGAATGTGATGTGTTTTTCTTTTATTCCTATTTACAGAATCCCAAATGCTCTTAGAACAGGTGTAGTGATTACACACCAGCTCAACAGTTTACCCAAATAAAATCAATTCATACAGTTGTTTGGGCATTGCATTGGAAAGAAGGCAAAAAGGATTCAAATTAGGTCTACATTGGGCTGCTCAATACCTATTTTGTCATATCCTGCAGCCACCATCCCCTTGAGATAACCAAATCTGAGCCTATTTGGGTGAACACAATATGAGGAATCATGCTTAGCAAATGTGAATCTAACCCCTGGTTGAGTGGACACTGCTGGTGTAATAATGTTTTTTCTTGTCTTGTCAGTTAATGTTGTACTATGTAACTTTTGTGATGGAGGGTCTACTCCCTGCTCAATGAAGATTTTATTGCTTTACCTTCAGAGCTCCACTGTATGCAATTTAACATTTATCTCCATTGACAACCGTAACCATATGAACCAGGAAAAGTTACAGGTCAGATCTCTGTAGAGGTAACCACAGTAAGAATTAATGTTTTTCAAGCTATGTTTTGCAACAAATGTATGAAGAACCATTCCAGGCAGAGTCTGAAAGGTATAGTGCATTGCAATTTTAAGTATTAAAGTAGCATATTAACAAGAACTAGAGACAACCCTAAATACTACCAGAGAAAATGTAGCCTACTAGTAGAAAGTACACAAACCAAAGAAGTAATGTCTGAGGTAATTTAATAGATTTTTACAGATGATTCTACATTAAGAACAAGTCTGAACACGTAGTGTGAAAGACGTCATGTTTTTATAGCTGATTGTCCATTAAGCCTGCGCCTTTTCATTTTCAGAACAAACTAAGGGCCACACGCATTGACCTTGAGTAATTCCTTTCTCCCAAGACACAAAATGAAGCGAGCCCAAACTGAGGACAAATTTGCGTCCTTCTGCTTCATGTGAGGACAGAGGGGCTGTAGGGGAGAGGCACACCCACACAGCCCATAAAACCCATGATTAATGCACGGGACGTTCAGGGAGCAGCTTGGCCAGCCACAATGACACACAGGACTCTATACTGTAAATACAAAAACCCACTTTGCACTGAGGAGCATTCATAAAATACTACAGAGGGGGGCAGGGAGGCTCATGGTTGATTGGTTAACAAATTAGACACCATTTAGGGCACCATTAAAATAGGTAGTAACAGTTCATAATATTGTTGTTCCATCTGTGTAAATAAGTTCCACTATACCACAGTCAGTGAGATTTCTAAGGCTAACTGTCATGTATTTTCTGGTAACTGCACAGGTAGTCTGGCTGCAGTTAATAATAATATTAAAGTTCTATATGTTCTATATCATTACAGTAAACTGTTTTCAGTTGGTAGGACCATGGTATAATCTGATTTAAAAATTCAGAACAGTGTTTTAACGCAATCATGAATTAACATCATTCCACTATACTATAGTGTTCTAGACTCCGCACCAGTGTTGCTTGTTGTCTTGTTGTTTAATCCTTATGTAACTATAGGCTGAGGACAGTGTTGCGGAAAAAGATTGCTGTTTCCTAAAGTAAAAGGTGAAACTTGTTTTTGATTTAAAAATCTATTTTTATTGTGTTTTTTCTTATAAAAAAATGAATGATGAAAATGTAATCTTCTCAAGTCTTGTAAAAAAAAAGTAAAATATACAGTGTATAGTTCACTCACGGTGTAACATCAAGTTTTAGTTTTTCAATGATGTTTGACTGCATTGTTCCAAAAAATAAAACTATGTATTAACTGGCTTATAGAAAACATAATGTAATGTGATTTCAAGCTGTTGGTTAATGATTAATTGATCAATTGATTTGTTTTTTATTTTGAGTTTGTGTCAAGAGAGAAACAATAATCATACACATACTACATATGCATTGTAAACAACAGAAAAGCACATTTCTCAAAAAGGAGTAGAAAGCTAATTAAAAACTTATAACTTATCAATTAATAAGGCTGCCAACTGAAAAGAGAGAGAACATCCTTTACACTGTTAACCATGGCCAAGGGCTGGTGTTTAATCTTTTGGTGTATCTTGGCTCATTTCATTTTAAAATACATGAACAAAGCCAAAACATGAGCTGTGTTAATTACCACAGATGCTCCAAATGGTAATTGGGTTTTTTGGGATAATGTGCCCCCTGTGGAGAACCCCATAATAAAATTTATCACTAATTTCAGCTTTAAAGTTAAGATGCTGTTCTCTACTACACACACACACACACACACACGCCCGCACGCACACACACATGCACACGCACACACATATATATATATATATATATATATATATATATATATACATGTATTCTTGTTAAGCATAACTGTAACACGTCTATGAAATCCTCTATGCAATCTCTATCTCTATCTCTATGCAATCTAAGAGTTCAGTGGGGCCAAAAGAAGATTTTAGGAATTTGTTTTGATCAGTATCAAATCTCACAAAAATAATTCAAAAGGATTATGAACTACTACAACTATACTAATACTATATTTAAAAAAATTGTTTCTATGGTTGACTGTGATTTTTCTTGCAAGCACTACATTACATTATATTTGCAATTTTTATAAAATAAAATGATCGAAGATTCAAAGTTCACATTTTAAACGTGTCCAGAATAATTGCCAAAAAGACTGAAATAAGAATGGACAAACAAATCACATTTCAGAGCATGTTTGTACATATAAACTACAGGGTTAGCCATTTTATGCAAAATAAGATCATATTTTCTTGTTTGTGCAGAAAATTATCATACTTCAAATATTCCAGCCTTTTGCTAACTGTGTCCATTCAAATTGCAATTTTGATTCAGTTGCGATCAGTTTTGCAACCCTAATGGCTTCAAATACATCCAGTGTGAAAAAGTACATTTGTCAGCTGTCCCAGTCTTGAGCCCTCGTGAAAAGCTTGACTTCCTCTCCTCTCATTAGATCCTGTCTGCTGCTCTTTTGATTGGCCACTATCAGGCGCCACGCCATCTGTGATCACCTCCACTTTGCACTGTGCACAGAGCTCCACATCTGCAGGAAATAACCAGTCACCCACAGGTCCACTCTTCATGCCTCAATACAAAGATTTACCGCTATCTATTTTTAAATAAAGATCTCATGGCGGATCTACTGATGACTTTTGACATGTACGTAATTCTTCTCTCGCCCCAGGACTCCTGAGGCTTCTCCAACTGATGTGGCATGAGGCAGGCTCTCATTATCTATGCGTCCTCTATGGAGAAATATACGGCATGTCAGCGGGAGGGAAGAGGGGAGAGAGAGGGGGGGTATTGACATGTTCCTCATCTCCGTCGGTCTCCGTGGGCAACGCTTACTGATCCCCCGGGAGAGGCCTGAGATAGGGATTGAAGAGGTAATTACGCACACGTCCCATCAACACCCAGAGAGGGCTGTCTGTCAAAGTCTGGCCTCACAAATACAGCTAACAATGACATACAGTTTGGGAGGAAGAACCGCTGAATTATCCCAATGACGAGGTTTCTTATCTGAGTCATTCCGAAGACAATTAGAACAGTCTTTTATAGAGCCGTGACATTGAATCATTGAAGGGCACATCCACAAATGGTTACTCAGATTAGAAAGCTGGAGTTCAGAAAGCTAATTTGAAGTTTGCTAAATCTGATGATTTTTTGGAGGGACGGAGTTGGTGACGAAAAGATGCACACGTAACTCCCAGATGGAAGCATTAGCCGGAACTTTTCTATCAAATACAAAATATTTCCATATGAAATTTGCAAAAAAGAAAATACATGAATGCTGAATCTTATAATTGTTAGTGTCTTTTGAACAGGGTTGAACAGGTCAAAAAATTTAAAAAAAAACTTTCCTCAGTAGTTTAAGAACAGTCTTGTTCTATATCAGAACTAGTATTATTATTATTTTGGGTGTTTTACTGTAAAATAATAATAATAATAATAATAAAATAAAGTTTATTTTATTATCATTGTGGTATCAAAATTGGTAGCCTTTTCCTTAGTATAGAAATCAAGTTTGAAATTTTAGTGCACTACTTGCGATTTGTTTTAAGAGTCACTGTAGATTCGACAAGTGGCTATGGAGCCAGAGGCAGAGAGAGTGTGGAAAACTGAATATTAATTGTAGGCTTTTTGATTTTTGTAATTGATTAAAGCTACAATAGTAATTACATTTAAGTTTGATTAATTCCACAGCCCTATAGAAAACTTGTTGAAAAGCTCATTGTAAGTTTGCAATTTCAGATTTTTTATGATGAAAAGAACGACCACATAAAACTGCAGAATGCCACTAAGGCCACCACTCTACCTCTCCTCCTCCTGTTCCCTCTTTGGCACTGAGAGCCTCTTGGTTTTAATTTAATTCCCCCTCCAGATTATTGATACAGTAGCCCGCATTCACTTAATTCAGCCATTCATTTCCATTTTTATGCGCTGCTGCAGCCCTCTGACGGGCCTTTGTAATGATATTTCTTGCATCAGAGCCAAATGCAACATCACAGCCTCAGTATTTTCAAAGGGACTCAGAGGTTGTTGTGAGCCTCTCCCTAAATAGCACCAAGCTTCAAAATGACGAATAAAGTATTTTCTGAAACCTGTTTACACTGAAACACTCTGCAGCTTAAATGATGATTGATTTGAAAGGAGACAGTGTAAAGTAAATGCTATAAGACCCCAACATCAAATAACAGCATGGTTCAGGTCATTTGCTTAAATGGGATGAGGTTAGAGGTGGGAAGAATGTCACTAGTGTTGTCACCATACAAAAATGTATTAACAAAATTTTGATACATGATACTGATTCTGATACTGATACTACAATGATACTTTCAAACATTCTTTCTTTAGACAATAAATTTTCAACCTTAAATCTTAGTCTTTACTTTTATATTACCGTCTTATATCTGTTTAATCCCTCCAGGTAGTTTCTTTTAATTAATTAAACATTTTTAGCATCTGCTCAAATAAGTATCTAGTTTTGATAGTAGTTTTAGTGTAGACTCATATCTGATTTTTAAATGTCACCTACAAGATATTAAGAAAATTGTTACATTAAAGATCAGTATTTGTTACATATTGAAACCGTTATCAATTTATGTAAAACCAATAAGCTGCAAAAGACTGTATTTGAATTAGTAACTGACTTAATAGTTGTGGGCGATAGATTCTAATCAAAGACATTTTCACAGAATTTTTTAAGACTTTCCATATTATCTATACTTTCTTGTTGAGTACTATTGTATAACAACAATTGTACTATTGTACTTTATTCAGATGGGACATGGTTTGATGGCAGAGGACATCATGTGCATATGTGTGTGTGCGAGAGCGTGTGTGCATGTCTGTGCGTGGGTGCATATGTGTGCATGTATGTGTGTGCGTGTGTGCATGTGCGTGCGTGTGTGCGTGTGGGGGGGGTGCATGTGGGTGTGTGCGTGTGTGTGTGTGGAGTAGGGAACAGCATCTTACTGTCATCTCCAGCGGCTGAGAGGATTACAGAGGGACAGCTGAGCCTGACTTTGTTGTCACTCATTCCAGTCCTTTGAGACAGACAGTGGCTACAAAAGGTTACCTAAACACTGGGCCTCTAATGCAGGGAATACAATGTTATAGGATGATAAGGTGATCATTTAAAAAACATAATGTTTACAATATATTTAAAATATATTTAATGTATAATGACCATGGTTAAAACACTGCTGCTTGTATTATGTCTGGGACTAAAGCTACTACATTCAGAATTAGACTGGTGGCAGCCCAAGACCAGTACATACATATATATGTATATATATATATATATATATATATATATATATATATATATATATATATATATATATATATATATATATATATATATATATATATATATATATATATATATATATATATACACACACACACATATATATATATATATATATATATATATATATATATATATATAGATAGAGATGAGAGAGAGAGAGAGAGAGAGAGAGAGAGAGAGAGATCATGTAAATAATATAGATTATATCATACATTGCAAGTGGCTGTTTCCAGAGAGAAGGTGATGGCATGACTCTCTCGGATAGGAGGCAAAATTCTGTATTGATTAAGTGGAAATGGAAAAAGCATATGTTAAACCTGACTGCATATGGCAATGTTCATTATTTTTTGAAACAACAACCATATTCAGCCAATACTAAAGAAATGTATGCGAAATGTGCCAAGTTAAGATTCAAACTGCAAAAATATTACTTTATATTCAAGTTTGAAAATATATAGTTTACTTTTAATTTTACTCTTAATTTTCTCTTTTTTGCATCCAGATATATCTCCTAGTCCTGCACAAAAACATGGATGGAGACTGGCCTATCTTTGGAGCCTCCTCTGAGATTTGACCTATGTCTTGCCCCATCACTGTTGTGTGCAGGAGTGGCAGACTGTCCTGCATGACCTAGTTGCTGGACTCAAGACAAGATTAGACCACATGGAAACAACATGGTTTAGGTCTAACCAAACAGCGAGTGATCTTTCTTTCAATAAACCAATAAACAAAGACAAAACAATATAGGCAACGCATGCTGGTAAAAGAACAACTATAAAACCCCCTGAGCTTGGTCAAAGTCAGTATGACCCAAAGTTACAGTAACATCACAGCGTAAGGATTAAGATAGTGACAGATGTAGTTCAATAGGCATTGTACTATTGCTTAACCCTACCACAGAGACAAACAAGAAATCACAAATTAGGCCTGAATGATTTGAGAAAATATATAACTGTGATTTTTATACATATTGATAGATATTATATAACGACCAGTGTAACAGTAATAGATTAATTGCAATTCTATCAATGTATCATTCAACAGATTTTGAACCAAAGTTCTGTTTTACAATGTAGACTATGGGGATAAATCACTCATTTACCAGAATAAAGTTTAGGACATGCTGTTAATTATGGTCTTTATGCAAAAGCAGCAATCATTTTGGAACTTAATATTCAGTGTGTTTCCATGAGATATTATCATATCTAAAACCTACTTTGAGTTCAACAAGCATATACTGACATGCATGTTATATATGCATTTGCATGTTATATGCATGTTTAGATCTATTTATACATAGACTACCAAAATAACACAGTGAATAGCTCATATGTTGAAAATATCTGCTAATGTCTAAACGTACAGCACTTGAGAAATTGTCCTTTTCACACAAACACAAAGAGGAAAAACCTGCCCAAAGTGCCTTCAGAGCAAAACCTAAATATTACCTAGGGGTGAACTTGATCAGCTTGTTATCCTCTATGGGCAATTAACTCAAAGGATATGTGTGCATAGATTTACAAACAAATCTGCTATCGCAATCACCAATTAACACCACGACTAGCACCTACTACCAACCAAGATGTGTTAACTGCAGTAATGAGGCTTCTGAAGCAAGGTAAACTGGTTTATAGTTTATAAGAGACGATTCAAAGATTGAACATGTATTTACTAATGAGGAATAAAAATAGTACAACCTAAGAAAATTTGGCCTTCCAAGTTCCCCGATCTAAACCAGGTCTAAACCAGTTCTAAACCAGGTCCATGTAAAATACCAATAGAAAGGCCTGCTAAAGAATTTAAACAAGCCAGAATAAAGATTAATTTGGCTTATATGTTCTACAAATGAGAAAGGAGTTATTTGGTTTACTCACATGGTACAGCACGGAGGTAGAGGTTTTCTCTGATCACCTGCTGGAGCTGACTGTCTACTGAACCCGGTGTGAAGCATTTACTCAGAAACAAACGCAGATCTTTACAAAATGAGGAGCCTGGAAAAAAGAAACAAAACATGAGAAATAAATGAAGAATGATCCAATGTCGCCACCGTCTCAAAGGAAATTACTGGGATATACCATACATGCATTCTTCCACATCACACATCCTGAAAGGTGTTTATTGCTACATGGGTTTCAAATAGTGCCCACAGGAAACCCACCCAGATTCAGGGAGAACATGAAAACTGAGTGAGAAACACAGGACTACCCAAGCTGTCAACTAGCTAAAGAGTGTAGAGGAAATATACTCAATGAATATACCAACTTCTCTATAAGAAGTAACTCGGTTACACGATTACAGTAATTTGGTACAGTGTTTGTCCATTGATCAAAAGGTCCGAATCCTGCTCTCAAACCTTTTATACTGAGCCCACCCAAAATAGCTGGCAACCATCTTAAGACCCCCACTACCTTCCTAGCAATATTAGGGTTAAAATAATGAAAATGATTCTAGTGAAGGTGTATGGATTTAAAAACACAGTGGAGCACTTTCTGTATTACCACATGACATCACTTGGTGGAATTTCAGTTCAGTGATTTCAGTTTGAGAGAGAAATTCATCCTAAATCTGTGAATAAAACAAAACAAAACTCCAGGTATGCTTTTGATGAGGAAACAACATTATATCATAGATCAGAAAATACTGTAACATGGGCCCTTTAATGTAAAGCTCTTTGGATGTAAAAATGTGCTGTATAAATGTGATAATTTATTAATATCTAGATTTTTCTTCTGGATATTTCCTATGAAAAAGCTACATTATTCAAACAAAAATCACCACATCGCCATATTCTGATGTGACGACTACCAATTACCTTCATGCATATACATCATGCATACATAAGAAGAGAGTGAGGTTAATTGCAGCAGACACAACAGTTGATATGGCCAGCACAAGGAGGCAGATCTGATACGGGGGCTTCCTGTGATCTCTTAATATAATTTCAGGAGCTGTGTGGCTGATGACAGGTCACTTGCTGTTATAGATGGGCCCAGAGCCGCTGCAGCTTGTCACCGTGACAGACGACCACTCAGTGGTGCTTCCCCTGCCGGCCACCCCCCACAAGGTGCCCCCCTGCCCCCTGTCTGCTCCTCCATGTGCCAATACGCTGTGGTATTAAAGTGAGTCACAGTGGTAGAGCTATATTATGGGAGGCAGAGGGCTACACACATGCCCTGTATTGCTGGTCCCATATGGCCGCTGTCTATGAGATGGAATAAATAGAAACATTGGGTAGTCTGTGGGGAACAATAGCTTCTGTTCACTCTATTATAAACTAGATGCTATTTTCTGCATTATTAAGGTAAATATTTCAAATTCTTCAGGCTGTATCAACTTGGATCAAAGGGCAAGTATGAAGAATTGTGTTTGACCAATGCTAATACTCATGTTTTAAGTTCATCATACAGTCTATTGAAATTTGATCAAGATAGGGGCTGTTACATTTCTGTTGGTAATAGGTGTCTTAGCCTACGCCAGCAGATGTATAATAAAACCATAGCTAAACTGGACTGCACCAGACTGAATGGATAACACTATCACAATGTCTTGAGGGTTCATGTCTTCTCTCTGATTACAACTCTGGCATCATGCCTCTTTTCTTCAACTCTTGGGCTACTACAATTTATTCTACAACAATATGGCTGAGCAATTCATTGAATTTTAATCAAGGTTAATGTTCAGTCATTTCTAAGTGTCAAGACAGTTAAGAAGTTAGATTTAAAAGTGAACTATTTTCAGTTGGTGGGACTATGGTACAAGCGGATTAAACAATGACGAACAGAGTTAGACTGATTTAACGCACCGGCGTGGAGTCTGTAACGTGACGCGGATCATTACTGAAATAATAGACCTGGACACAAGTACATGAAATCAAGCTCAACAATTGTGAATTTTCCTAAATAACACTAAAAGGCACACCATTCTTGACTAGCCTGTTACCTCCTTCTCTGCACTTATGTGGAGAGAATGGGTCTTGCATTAGAGCGAAGAGACCTGTAGTATGTGTGTGAGTGAGAGGATGTGTGATACAGCAACCTGGTGCGTGTAACCATCCATCACTGTCTAGGTTCAGGCAGTCAGGGCTGTCCGAGGAGGCATGGGCAGACTTCAGGAATGATAATACATCTAACAGTGGGCGGAATGGGAGCAAAGGTCTCCATTTACACCCCTGTGGCCAAATCAGCTATCAATCTCGCAGGCAAGGCCATTGGGTGCTGCGGTTAGGTGACACCCACATGACATATTGCTCTGTTCGGAGTCAACAAATTCATCCGTTCCTCTGTGCCCCCCTGTTCTAAACATCAAGGACCCTGAGAACCTGACAGACAACTATATCGTCACCCTCATGCGTCATTTGTCATGGCTGGTTTTGACCTCCTCGCCACATATTGACAGTTCGCCTTGACACTTGTGGACTAACTGACCAAAACCTATCAACAGAACAAGCACATAATTAATAACCAGTGGATTGTTATAGAGTGACATATAAGGCTCAATTGCTTTGACAAAAATTGTTTAAAATTTTGAAAAATAGAGCTGTGTGTAAATATTAGGAATGACAACATTACTCAGTTAAAGGGCCTATATTGCACTATATTCTGATTTATGTTATAATGTTTTGTTATAACAAACGTACCTGATGTTTTGTATTGTTTCATTCACATATGTTTAACACACAAATCCTGCATATTTAAGATGTGTCCTTCTCTCAAACACCTGCCGTAATACAGGAAGTGCTCCACTGTGCTTTTTAAACTCCATATACCTTCACATGAATCATTTGAATACTTTCAACTCTGGAATTGCCTATCTCTACTGAAGTAAAAGCAAAAGATAACTGTAACTTGAAAACTACTGCGTCATGACACGACAAGGTGGAACAGAGCATTTTGAGCTTTGGAGATTTAGACAAAGTAAATAATGCAGGATTACTCAAACATGTCTAGAATTATTAATATTTGAGAGCTGACTGAAACATGAAAAGCTAAACTAATACAAGAATCGTGTGCATTAGTGTATCAGTCTAAAGTACAGGATTAGCCATTTTTCAATCAATAAGAACTGATATTTTGTTGTTTGCAAAGGCCATAATATTACGTGAATAATTGCAGCCATTGAGATTTGCAAATCGTGTTGATTTAAATCACGGTTTTGAATCTATTGCGATTAATCTTGAGGTTTAATATATGGATGCCAACTCGACTGACTGGGGGAACAGATTGTTTTGGGTGTTGTCTGATGAGGCAAGTGCAATGGTGTGCAACAAGTTAAAGTGTATGAGGCAGGAGGCAGGGAATTAAAATTGAATGCATTTTCTCAGGCAATGTGCACTGAATAAATTAAACCAGAGGAAGTATGCAGAGTTTCCCCACACATTTTCAGAGGGTAAAAGGTGTGATCTGCAAGTAACAGTTCAGTTGCTTTTACATTAGCAGCATATCAGCAACCACTTAAAGCTTACTAAGTCAAATTGTTTTATTTACTATAAAAACTATAACCACAAACACAATATTTTTATGTTTGTAATGATTCTGATGTTAATATTATGAGTTAAAGGGTCTATATTACACTATTTTGTGATCCATGTTATAGTGTTGTTTCTTCATAAAAAACATACCTCGAGTTGTGTTTTGTTTCGTTCATACATTTAACACACAAATCAAATGCAAACACTTTGTGATGTCATCTAGTAATACAGGAACTGCTCCACAGCGTTTTAAACTCCATACAGACTATCACTAGAATAATTTGGATTATTCCACACCTGGAATTGCCAATGTTTACTGAACTAAGTAGCCATGAAAGCTACCACTACATGACATCACAGGGTGGAACAGAGCATTATTAGCTTTGGAGATGTAGAAGACTAATAATAAAGGATTACTCAATCATTTGTGAATGAAAAAAAAAACACAATTCTAGGTATGTTTTGATTATGTAACATCATTATAACGTGTCTTAAACTCACAAGAATCAATTTAGTGCAATATAGGTTATGGCTATTAAGTTTATTCCATAGAGAAATTTCTCCTCTACATTTGGCCCATGTAGTTGTCTGGCCAGTCAAAACCACATGCTTTGACAAACTTCCGAACCGTATCCTGTCTGTCAGAGGTAAAAGAAGTATAATTTTTTTCTGGATGATACAAGAATATTTGAGATCTGGAGCTATGTTTGATCAGGGCCAGGTTGGTTAGTCACTACCTAACTGGGGGGTTAGATTATTGATTTTAAGTTAATGAGGGAAACAAGAGAAAGCCCACTCAGACATAACCTATCAATGTGCATTCTAGTTTTAATAGTGAAATGAGTCCATACCTGGTGGGACGGTCTTGATTCTTACGGGATGCGGGCAGGTGTTAAGCACCCCTCTGACATCTCCCAGCGTCATCCCGAGCACAGGTGTCCCGCCAATCTCCAGAATGATATCTCCCACTGTCAGGCCTCCTCCTGGTGCCGAGGTGACGAAGGGGAACTCTCCATAGTCTGCTCCTCCGCCCACTGAAATCCCAAGCTCCCCCGATGTTCCCAATAGCGGGACAAAGCTATCCTGCACTTTGGACCGCCAGTGCTGCTTCTTTGTCACCGTTTTAGACATTGCAAAAGAACTGTAAAGGAAGTACAGAGAAAAAATAGAGAGTGTGAGACAAGCGCATGTGTCAATTAGGGAAGCTAGCTCAGTGAAAACATGCTGTGACTTTATGCAAGAAAGGTGTACCGCGTTTTTTTAACCTCTGGCGGTTGGATGGGGTCTAGTTGGGAGGGGAATGGGGAGAGAGGTGAGAGAGGCACGGGCTGATACAGTGCATTGGCAACTGAGATGTGTAAAAGTCATGAATTATTCCAGCTCTAAAGGTTAGGCTACTTCAGCACTATACAGAGAGCTGCTTTTGTTTTATGCAAACAAGGTACCGACAATCCGAGTGCTCAAGGCTGACGCAGTATTTTTATGTAAACAGGCAACCAACCGAAGTGAACATTCCCACACATTTCCAGTCACAAGAAAGGAAAAAAATCGAGTTGGAGTCAGATGAAGACACGGTTCACTGAAAGCGTGCACACAATTTGACAAGCTAAAACAAAGCACCCAGAGCTGTGTGGTAGTTAAAAATCATTGGTAGAGCTACAGTGATGCATGTTGCTTTTAGCCAGACATCAATTTTATAGATCCACCTGCAAGACAATGAACAATTATCCTATTGTTTTCAAAGGCTGGACAGATGATTCAATTGTCTGTGCTCCTGTACTTTGTATGTATTAGCAAGGCAAGAAGCTCAGTCTTAGTTCTTCAGTTGTAGGAGACAGGGGGTGACTATAAATAATAGGGATGGTCAAAATATCTGTATCAGTTAATTTTTTTTTTTCAATATCAATGTAGATCCAGCATTTAGCATCAGTTTGTTCAAATCTGTCCCAGTCTCTTAATTTGTTAAATTAACTACAACTTAACAACAATTTGTGGGCCTTGCTGTAGAATTTCATATCTTGATATTGGTAAGAGGTTCACTACTTTTCAGTTAGAGGGTCTGCCACATTGTCTCCAGAAATTTCCACAGTATGGCCAGAGTCATAACTCAGGGGCAAGCATTTGACAGCACGACAGCAAGTTGCAGGTTAGATTGGTGAAGAGGAGAGAATGCTCACAGTAAGAATACATTTCTGAAGGTACTTTTTCAGCAGTAAAGCCTGTAATTGAATAAATGCATAGATAGATTTAATGCTATACGTAGAACATTCCAGGCAAAGTAATAACATCTCCATGAGGAGAACAAGCTGATGATGGGCCTTCCACCAGAAACGTTATGCAGTATTTCTTTTAAGTCAAATACACAACAGCAAGAAATATACTGGATATGGGTATGGGCAGGAAAAATCCATATGGGCCATCCTTTGTAAATAACATCCTTTTGGAGTGACATGCTTCATATGCAGCAGCAGTACTGGAGTGTGGGGACAAGCATGGAGCTGACACGGTGAAATCGGCTTTGATTTGTCAGAGATGTGACAGCAAAGACGTCCAGAGAGACCCACGCTGCTCCTGTGACATTATCACACACACTGTCACCTTGACGCTGTCGGCAACATGGATTGTACAGACAGACAAGGGAGCAGGATCATAAATGCAACATAAGCAAGTGGAGATAAAGTTATGCTACCATTATCAACATAAAATAAAGAATGGGGGGCCAAAATCAACAAAAATATCACTATATATTTTTTATCCTCTTATTTTTGCAATCAATCAAAATGTCAAAAATGACTATGTTTCACAAACTGTGAAAAGACTGCAAACTCCAAAAGTGCAGAAATATCACCTCATATCCCTGTTGGAAAGATTACACGTCATGTTTCTTTCTGTTCTGTTAATCAACTTTTTCTACTTTCCTTTCTATTACTTTTTATTATTAACAATAATAATACATTAGTCTTACACAGTGCTTTCCCAGTTGCTTCACAATATTGTGCATTATTCATTCTTTTCCATACTATATATTTCCATACTATATATATTCCTGGTAAGATACTATTGTACCCACAGCTGTCCTAGGGCAGACTAATGGACCGAGGTACTATCGGTCCAACCGACTACCATCAACACTCACACACACACCACATTCATTAGGGTGAAGTGTCTTGCCTAAGGACACATTGGCCAGATGCCACTGGAGTCCCTCTGTTGTAGCTGATATTCCCAGCAGTCTTCCAAGTAATAGTTAGGCCTAGTCTAATTTATAAAATCTGATGAGATCAGGCTTTGACAAGGATTACCATTGACAATACTATAGACTACATTCCTGAAGTTCTTATTCTGCATGGCTTCAAAATAACAATCGCAATATCTTGCAATAAATTGTACATTGCCTTTTCCTAATGTAAAGTACTACCAAAGACCGATCTAATTAAGTAACCTTTACTAACCAACAACAACCCTTATTATACAACAGTACTAAGTTTAATGAATGTAGCAGTGGATCATCTAATATCAAGTTGAAGACATTTTTGAATTTCTGTGTTTTTCTGTACAAGTACCAGTTGTGGAAGACCAATGCTGCTTGACAATGCATGCTTGAATTTAATCCATATAGGTCATCACTAATCCTACTTACTACACAAGTCATCAATTTAATTAAATGTAAAGGCTTATCAAGATCTAGTTTTCCTTTATCGATTAAACTCAAATAATCAAGAAAAAATGTAACAGAAACAGTCTAACAAAAATATGTAAAATGAAAATCATTATGTATAACAGGTAAGGATAAGTAGTCATATCAGTATTTTTTAACTACTCAATATTTGCTAACAATGCCTCTTCAGTTCTTCCTGCAAAAGCTGACTAGGCTAAAGTTGGGCAGATTACTCACTGACTTCCTCTTTACCTGAAAGCTAACCCATGTAAGCTCCCAAGACTTTTACTGATCTGCATTTACATTATTGACACGCCGCATTAGCAATTACAAATAGCTCAATACTTGTTACCAGCTCAATGAGGCTTAAATTTCGGGGACATGAACATAATAATGCACCAAACAGGGCCCCTATGGTAGACTACATGGTTTCTATAATAAGACAGAGAGTGACAGGATGCAGGACAAGTCTAATCCCTTTTTCTTGACTGACAGCAACTTCAAACTCATCCCTCGAACACTTCCTTCCTATTACCGCTTGACCAAAGGAGCAGAGTCTCAGGTGGGATTTTAATGTACAAAGGTTAGTGGCAATAGGAAGTAGAGAGGAAAGCTGATTTACGAATAGAAGATCCATGTGTTCTACAGCTGTGGGATTCTGTGGAAAGGTAAAACTATGAGAGCATCCCCTGTTTATGTTTTTTTGTCACTAGACTCGGTTCGTACTCAGTCAACCTGGAAAAATAACCATCTATTTACAAATTTACAAAATTGGGATCTAACCCATAAAATATACTAAACCCAGACTAAAACTAGGCACTAAGTTCAAATTAAGTAATCAAAATAGCTATTTTAATGGACAGAATAGGAAGGCTGTGATTTTAACATAAATCGTAAATGTTCAGCTCTACTAGGTACTATATTGATTAAACCAAGACATTGAAAGGACCAGGTCTAGATCAGCTCTAAACCTGTGCTGCCACAATTTGAGGACAACTTGTCTTACATGCAATATCTACTAATACTAATAATAATGAAGATCCTAATGTGTGTAGCAAATGTTTGGCCTATCATGGCATTCTCGCCTGAATCCGTTATTTTCTCTCCTGCTGTGAAACCTTCTGTGACTACACTGCTGACCTGATTTCTCAAATACTACTGACTATGGAAAAACAATACATAAACACCTTTTTATCATAAATTAGAGCTCGACCAAATTAATTAGACCATAAATTAGAGCTGTTTTTTTTTCCATGGCGTACCAGGGTCCTGAGTATGTAGGGCCAAATAAGATTGTCATCCTCACTTTTTTACCACTGATCTTTAAAAGAGCTATAGAGTCTGTATATACTTTTGTGTATACATGTTGGCCAAAACAAAACATCAACCTATGCTGGAGGTTAAAGGCTGATAGCCGATGGACCAAATAAATGCACCGACGTATTGGCCAAACTATCTTCTATCTCTAATATCAATACAGACAGTTCAATAACCAAGGGGGGTTGTTGTAGTAGGAACGTAATAGTCTCCAGGCATTATTCACATTTCTGACATCTGAGTAGTTCAAAGCAATAACCACAAAGCTAAAAATAAAACAAATGATTGGTAATATTGTGTTATTAAGGGCTTGTGTATGTCTGTGTTGTGTATAATGCACATCACAGTAGTGGATGTATCTGCTGTGTTGACCTTGTGCGTCTGATGGGGGTTTAATGAGGAAAGGGCTGTCAGGACCACTGGAACACACACATAGCCCCGAGTGCATGCCCCACCAACCGCTTAGAGCTTAGCTGATACATTCATAACACACGCTACCTGTGATCAAGTGGGCAGAGAGGATTAGAAAAAATATTAGCCACAACAATAGATTAAATTTGAAAACACTGACCTGTTGTGTGGGGGATTACTGATTGTATAACTCCAGACTAAGATAAACAATTACAATGGTGAGCAAGCATGTTCACTGTTGACCAATGAGCTGTAAAATTCTCTGACAATTGCATGCTATCAATTGGTTTTAGAATTGTTTGATTCTTTAATTCTAACATTTTCTTTCTCTGTTTATTGCTGACATCTTGACCAGGTCACAGCTTGCAGTGGGTCTTTTTCTTGTTAAGTAAATATAAATAAACTAAGATAAGTGATCAGCTAATGGCACCACATATGCTAACATTTATAGGAAAAAAATGTTTGTGCTGCATCTAGGAAACAATAAATAAATAAATAAAATAACAATAAATATGATATAGAAGTTTCTGAATTTGCAATGCTTTAGATGTCTAGTAACTTTAGGATAGGACTTTTGAAATATTAGAAAATAATGGTAATAATGGTATTGTGATTGAGATTTAGACCAAACTGATAATTATTTGCTAACCAATTAATTTATTTTCTAGCATACTTAGTTTGATAAAATTCTCCTCTAAAACAGCCAGGAATCCATCCAAAAACTACAGCATTTGCCAGGACACTTCATATAAACTGAAGGTTGACCAATGAGCTGCTATAACTTCAGTAAAATGGTGTCTCTTGGAAAATCAAGAATGCATGCTATGAATTTTGTTGTGTGTTGTAAGTTGTTCATTTCAATGTGTACAGCTTGTATCTTGACCAGTTCAAAGCTTACAATTGGTCTTTTTTGGGTTAAATAAATATAAATAAACTAAGAACATCAAGTTAACATCAACATCATTAGTTTGATAAAATTCTCCTCTGTAAGACCGCTATATGAAGAATCCACCATAAACTGCAGCCTCTCCCAGGACACCTCATAGATACTGAAGGATATGCAGCTCCACAAAAAGACAACACTATGGGGATTGTGACCTTTAGGCCAGCAAAGCGCTGACCATTGCATCCAGTCTCTTGTTTCACTGACTTCCTGTGGCCCAGCAGCCTGCACAGCCCTTCAATGTAACCTCACACCAGGACAGTCCGCCTATGGCCACACACACATCTTTTAACGTGAGGGCTTTTCATAGAGGTCATGTTTTTAATTCCAAACAGGATGAGTTTATTTCAGTGAACATAAAGCTATAACGCTGCAGGCTGTTGTGGTCTGTGTACAGTGCAAACATCTGCGCCACTGTTCACCATTTAGACGCCTCTAAGCCCTCAGCAGCCATTATTCTTCTGTTTGTTCACAGGTAATTAGCTGCAATGATGGTGCATTTTCTAAAAGGCAAGGGTTTTAAAACACTTGTATTACTGCTGTTTTGTAAGTCAGCCACTCACAATGTTTTGACAATGTTTTCTATTGATAACTCTTTCAGTAAATTACATGAACAGTATGTCAAAGAGATGCGCCGATCCAACTTTTGTCCAACCTGATATTAACCAATGCCATATCTAATATCAACCAATACCATATACTGTATATCTAGATATTTAACAATGCAGAAACTGGTAACTATAGAACAGCTTTGTATTAATAAGAGTTTGTCACAATAACAAATTTTGAAGCACAATATATTGCTAGAGATATATACTGTGTGATAAACAATGATATTGAAATTACTTTAAACCATGGACATGTTCACAATAATGCAAGGTATATCCTAGTAAAACATTTTTAAATAGACAGTATCATTAAAAGGCCTGAGCTGCAACAGATAAATAGCAAAATGATGCAATAATTTGTCATATATTTCAACCCTCTACAGCTCAAATCTTTTCTCATTACAATAAAATAACAAAAACCTCACCATTATTGGTGGTGTACACACAATAAATATTGAGCCCCAAAATATATTGTCCCAGCTTTCATATACTGAATGATAAGTCTACATAGTAACTATTGTGACAATCCTAAAGACAATCTGGGCCAACAGTAACCAGAAAATCAATCTGCATTAATCAGTTAACAGTATTTAAGGCCAATATTTTGGATGCTCAGTATGTATTGTATACTGTATTTTGCACTAGAAGAATTTGAGGAATACAGCATTGTTCATTAGTTTTGTTTATAGCAACATAATCGGATCAATTGTGACAGACCTATAGTTATAAGACAGTTCTTTGTTGTCCAGCAGCTGAAGTCATTCACTTGTTTTTGTCCTGATGTCTTTATAAATCTATTGAACACTGCCATTATTCCAGCTTGCATCTCTGGAAGAGCAACTATATATTACAAGTTGCCACACAGAACACACTTGGAGATGATCCCTACCACGGAGCTCCATAATTCAACTCGCAAATCATGGACATAATGGAAAAGGACTTGACTTTGAGCCGGAGACGTCTTTAAAGACCTTGAGGAAAATAAAGGGTGCGAGCAAAACACATCAATTAGGACGAATGACTAATTGAATTGTTCAGTAATAGGGGCCCAGCAAGAAAACAACAGCAACAGTCGTCCTGACAGGAGCATCCATCACAATGTGGGCTATAGGTCCCATTTGTAAAACTATGTCACTTTGAAAATAGAGCAAATGTAATGTTTTTTTGTCAAACAATGTTGCTTTCTGGGTCCAACTATGCTCCATTATTGTGCATTGGCCTTTTTTATGCCAGATGCCCTTCTTAAAGACTTTATTGAGGCTTGGGGCTGGCTTAAAAGTCACTATGCTTAGTCATTTGAGGTCAGTGTAATAAAATAGGGTTACAACAATTAATCACAATACTCAAGTTTACTTTCAACAGCTGAAATAACCAATTGTTCTTTGATATAAGAGTTTTTGAGCTTGATCTTGCCCCCAATCTTAGCACTAGTGCTAGCATTAAAGAAGGGGAAGGGGAGTGTCTAGGTTGGGTGGTACTTTACTGCTGGGGGCTGGAGTGGGACGGTACAAGTATTTATATGGTGATGACATCTCAACCAGTCTGTGACTGCCGTAGCATTTAAAAGCACTGCCAGTATGGGGAATGTCTGCAATCTCTGCCTCATTACCAGACTGCAAGGAGTACATGTGTACAAAAAAACAGCTCCGGAGCCCCACGATGCAAGTATGCACCAGCAGAGGCACCAGGAATACAGAATTTTAGATGGGCTGTGACAGTACTGAGTTTGTGTTCTGAACACTTCATGCACACATGTGCTCCTCTCACATACACGCAGTGCTGTAAGGATACTTCAGTATTTTATAGTTTTCTCTGCATTCGTTTTCCTCCCATAGCACAGCAGACCAGTGTCTATTTCATGTGCTCCCCATCCCACAGCAGACCCGCTGCTTTCTTGCACCCACTCCGGCCTGTCGCTGCCGCTACCAAGGACTCACCTGAGGTACAAGTGTCCACCACTGCTAACACTGACCGCTCACATTCTCGTCTCACGGGTGTCCACTGCTTTTGGTTCCACACAGGTGGATGTCTCGCAGATTATGGACTATGTTCATTGTCATATAAATATTTCTGATGTCGGCTTTGTGCATAGACATGGATTAAACCATTAACACGCGGGGAGTGTGACTGCACGACCCCGCACTAGTATGTACAAATATGTATGTACAAATAAGTATGTATAAGTATGTACAAATATGCACCATAAGTGCACAGAGCAGGATGCGCAGGTGTCTGTACAGAGCAGTGCTCATGTGTATTATTTGTTTCTTGCTGACCACTGCTGCCAAGAGACGCACATACGAGACATAGGTCTGCTCCGCTCTGCTGTGAATGCACATGCTGATCCCTGTCAGAGTCCCACTGCAACAATGTGAGGAAATCTACATCACAGCATAAGGACTGCAGACAGGGTAAGAAAACAAAAAAATTCTGTAAAAGCCTGACTGACTCAGAGTTACCAACTATTGGCAATGGAGTAACGACTACGACCGCAGCATGCAGGTGCAGGAAAAAATGCAAAAACAGCTGCAGCCTAAAGATCCACCAAGCCAGGATGAAGTGTGTGGAGAAAATGGATGTGCCACAGCATACAGATGGCGCATCTGATGAGACCCAGGAGGAGCTGAGCCAGGATGCACCTCACAGAGCCCAGAACCTCAATGTGAAATTTACTGTTCCCTCAAACCTAACCCTGGTGAAAGGGAGAATCAAGTGGCCACAAGCCTGCAGCACAGCAGTCTGGAAGCAGTTTGATGAGGACGTCAGTAAGGTGCTTGAAACAACATCAAAAGAAGATGTGAACCAGAGGCTGCAAGCTATGACAACCATCATCATCAGCCTGGCTAAAAACACTAAAAACATCGCAATCATAGAGCTGACAGTGCTGTGGGAGGACCACTTGCAAGAGGCCCATGAAAGAGAGAGGTCCAAGTATGAACAGCTGACCATCGACTGTCAAGCTCAAGGCTGGAAGGCAAAATGTATGCCAATCAAAGTTAGCTGCAGAGGATTCAAGGGCCACTCACTCCACAGAGCCCGTAGTTTACTGGACATGGCAGGAACAGCAAGGAGTAGAGCCATCAAAAATACCAACGAAGCAGCGGAGAAGGCCTCAGGATGGGTCTGGATCCAGAGATGCAAACCATAGGGACAAGTGAGTGCTACCTGAACACAAGTTATGGTCTGATCAACCATGGGTGGGTTGCCTGGCCGAGGGTGTCTGATGTTGAAAGCCCTGTAACACCCGATGACCCCGGGTTACATCACTGTTGATGTGTTCAGGTGCATCTCTAGAAGATGCATTTAAGAAATAACAAATAATTTAAATAAATAGTAAATAAAGTAGTTTAACTAGTAGTTGACTCACTTGTCAGCTACAAACAAAATTGCTGCAACTAATTGAATAGAGCTAGTCATATAAAAGGTATTAACAAATAAAATATATTTGCCTTGAAGACTATACTATGACACCATTATCACAATTGACTCAGCAATGCAATAACAATATTGTCAATACTGTATTTATTTAAAGTATTCTAATATTCATTTTAACTGCTTTGAATCCATGCTGTCACACTTGCTCTTTTGTTCCCATTCAGTTTCCGCTCTAAATGAGGAACACCATAATAAAATTAGCTTGTGCAATTATCCTGACGAGAATGCTCCATCAACTTGCAAGTCTATTAAGTATTCCTTGCGCACTCACTTAAAATTTTGACAAGCGAAAACTTGTCTAGTCCTAGAAGTTATTTATTTTTTGTGAATATTGATGAACTGACAGTTTGTATTGTCAGGTCAAATGTGACTAGCATCTGTTACATATCCAATGTCTGGTCTCTGTGGATGCGCTCATGGTGAACAAACAACAGCAATGGCTCGAGAGCTGGCTGTCCATATGTCTGCATAAACCAGACACAAATAATCATGATTGATGGTTATGTAATGATATAAGTTGACTAGTTGACTGTACAAGACACATTTGGCAGTTTTGCACTATGACAAAACAAATGTGATGTAATAACGAGGACACATTTTGGTACATTGTCACCTGAAAGCTTGAAAGCAATACTTGTAGCACCAAAGGCATAACTTTAAATTCCTAAGGTGAACAAGTAATATTGCCGCCATGATGATGAAGTTTTTCATAACGACAAGTCTACTACAACTTGTACTATACTTGTGACTAATATTATTTATACTTTAGTTCACATATGCAAGCACATCATCAAAATTAGGACCAAATTAGGACCAAACTGAAACAAAAGTGGGAACTAAACCTAAACTAGACAAGAACAGGACCAAACCTTCATCGGGACTAAATTCAACACAAAAACCACACCAGCACATGGTTTTCCACAAATATGCACTTAAAAATGAACCAAATGTTATGAAAGAATTTGAAATTTGTTAAAAGTAATGTAAGTAATGTCACTACAGTTGCCATTACTGCATAGACTACTACTTACAATATAATATAATAATATTATATTCATTGTTAATAAAATAATATGAAAAATGTTACAGCTGCTATTGGTACCATGATAAAGTATTTCAGTGCTATTAATGGCTCCTACAACTATTACAACTCCATATATATTGTACAATTATTATACTCAGTATATAATTATTTGGCAACCAGAATCTCTTACCATTTAACTGCAATAATGTACAAAATACAGTCGTTGTCTAGTTTAAAAATTCCCAGCAGCCATCTTGCAAAATACACCATAAAATCCTACATTCATTGCCACCAGTCTGTTATCTCAGCCAAAGTGCAGATGATGTGAAGCGAAACACATCCTTACACTTAGCCCTCCACTCAAACGTATAGTAAAGCACTGCTCCTAATCTTGCAGCATCCTCCCATGGGCCCCATTGGAGGACAGCCAAGTAAAGAATCTTAAATAACCACTGACCTTAAATTCATCGTAACTAATTGACAATGAAGCCAGAAAACACACTAAAACTACACAGGAGGTAACTGCAAGACCGTCCTACTACAGCTGGGCAAAGATTATTTAAATGTAATATCCTGTTACTATGCAAAGAATGATAACTAGACAGTAGTTTACCATATGCAATATCCTTGTTTGTGTGAAAATGCTGCTGTAAAGAGCAGATTTCACTGGAATTGCCAATCTCAACTGAATTTAAGGCATACAATAGCTGTTAACTTGAAAACTACCACTTGATGACATCACAAGGTGGAACAGAGTATTTTGAGCTTTGGAGATGTAGACAGAAGTAAATTTTATGTAAAATAGGACCTTTAAAAAGGAGTAGACAGAAATTGACTAAATTGACCACATATACTTCACTTTTTTTTTTATCAGATTCAACACTTTGTTGCAGTTCTAAGTAGTGGCTTTTCTTTTGGCATACTACTGGCAATGGCATAGTGCTATTTTAGACCTTGTTTAGCCCTAGTTTAGACATACTATAGTGCTGATACAATATGGAAGTATTCAGAAAGAACAAATGTTTTTGTTTTTTTGAGAGTCACTGAAGTAGACAATGTATTTTAAGATATTTTTCCACCTATACTGCAAACTGTAGCAAACTGCAAAACCCTCTCTACCCTGTCTGACTAGTATCATGGTTTTATCCTGACCTACGCCTGTGAACATTAACACCAAACTGAGCAAACAACATGAGGTGTACTTAAGCCCCCTGATGCTCTGCCACTTTGATATCTAGGGCACAAATCGGATGGCAGTGACAGATTTAGATACAAAAGATTAAACGCCAGAGTAAGGCAAAACCCAAATATTTTGTCAAGCTGATTCTGGTCTTTCTCCTTGCATGCCATCTATAGATCAAAAATCTATTTCTATGTTTTTATTTGATTAGAGAGACAATGTAGACTCTACTTGACTGGATAACAGCAGCTGAATGATGTTTGCTATATCAGGTGGCGTCATGAGATCAAGGTCATGGCAGGGGGCGCTGTAGGGGGGGGGCGATTGTGATGTGTACATGTCCAATCATGCGAGGGAGACCAAAGTGCCAACAGGTCGACTGACTCAATATGGCGTGGCGCCCCACACTGCAACCAGGGGACTAGCCCTCATCAGGAAGATGGGGCAGTTTAATTAAACACCGCAGATCGACTTTTCCGGCATGATGACAGATAAAGGAGACCAAAATGGAAAATTAAGGAATGAAAAACTGCAAGCCCAGTGTAAGAAGTTAAAAGTAACTCTGAAAAAACAGATGTAGTGTCTGTCTACTAAATAATATTCTAGTTCAGGGGTAAATATTCTGTAAATTACATAATTGCAAATACTTTGTTAATGAACAATTGAACAATAATAAACAAACTGCTCTTCAGCAGGAATTTACAATCTACTATTCATCAAATGAATATATCATTCTTGAAACAAAATCAGAAGCTTTGCATATATGAACTCATCAAAATTGCTCAAACCTGCCAACTTGAAAACTTTATAACCCCTTTTTCTAAAATCTACCACTCATCATCATCTTCCACCACTGAACGATAACCTTATGAAAAAGCCTCACATCATAATAACATAATGAATAATGTATCAAGTCATGTGAAGGGTGGTGGAGGTCCTCCATAATGAGCGATTTTGCGAGGTCGCACTTTAGTAACCCAAGCAGGCCTTCTCAAGTCTGTATTTGTGTGAGAGAGAGATAGTGCTGATTCAGTAGGGAGGGCTGAAGGTGACCCTCTCTTCCCTTGCTGCTGGTCTCACCACCTGATATTGATCCCACTTGTCCAACTCAGATCGCACTCAAGGATACATGGATTCATTGCCTTCTTGACATTTCAAATATGGCACTGTGTAAATGGTAACTCCTCACAGTCTCATTGATTAGTTATTGATCACTGCCTCAATCAGAGTCCTAACCTTCTAACGGATAATCTAGACTGGAGGGGCCCAGACTGTGTGTGTTGGTATGTATGCATGGGGAGCAACGCCAGTGTTTGTTATTGTTGCTGAAATTTCATATGAACTGTGGGGGAGGACTAAGAATAGATGGGCGCACAAGAGCAGAATCCAAATGTACAGGCTAGGAGCAAAGGTTTGGACCACAGATGGAAGACTGGGGATGCGTAGCCCTGCCCTGCCAAGGGTAAACTGCCTCACTCTGTCCACACACATAGAGAGAGAGAGAGCACACACACTTTGTTTTTACCACACCTTAAAACAGCTGCATGAATATGGATAACGCTGAAGGACACAGGAGGTACATAATTAGACAATCAAGTGTTCCCGGATGACATGCAACTCTACAGAGGTGAACCACAGCATCCTCCTCTCTCATTAGCAGCAAAAGTGTATTCATGTTTGAGTGCTGACATGTATTTTCACTTAGTGTTCCTTGAAACTTGATCAAGAGGCACAAGAAGAAAATAAAGTTAAGTATTAACAGGAAAATTTTTGTGGTTATACTGGTGCTATATATATATATATATATATATATATATATATATATATATATATATATATATATATATATATATATATATATATACATATATATATACACACACACACACACACACACACACACACACACACATATATATATATATATATATATATATATATATATATATATATATATATTTATTTATTTATTTATTTATTTATAAGCGCAACCTTGGCTATAACAAAGCAAATATTCAAAAATTAGACACACACCCTAAACTAAAAGAAACAGAAACAGTGACAAACACACACCTCAAAAATTCAAAAATACTTTCCGTGACTCCGTCTATTTTTTACACTACAGTGGTGCAGGTACCAAGAGCGTGAGGTACTGTTTCAGATTGAATTTAAGGACATTACAGCAACAACTAGATATGCAAGTAATTAGAATGATACCTTAGTAAATATAAGCTATAAAACAATGAGCAGGTATAGTGAGATGGATGAAATTATTTCTTAGCATAATCCGATGCCACAACAAACTTTCTTACACTCCTGTTTGCATTCGCCACATGACCACAGTTCACCTGTTCAAAGCTTATCCCGTGATCTGCCCCCATCATCACAAACCCCCATAGCCCCGTCTCTCTCACACTTGGCAAACACACAACACTCTCATATTTCTCTTATTTGGGAAAAGTACTGACCTGCCCTGGCGCTGGCAGACACACATTCTCTTCAGGCAGTTCAGCCTTTCAAAGAGGATCCGTTTGAACGCGTCTATATACATTGACCTGGCTGAGATTAGACCACGTGAAGAAAAAATATATAATTGTTTAATTCAACCGGTCCGGGAATGCACTATGAATGCACCCCAATGAGTGGCTGGATCCACTGTGTCCGATCAATGTGAGGCGATGTGCGCAGCAGACAGCGTGTTTGGACACTACTGATGCTCTGAGCCGCGGTGATGTAGAGACAGAGAGAGGAGAGAGAGGCACACACGAGTCTGTATTGGGCAAATCTGACAGCGAGGGGACACTTATAAATTTAGCACCTACTGCGATGGGCGTGAAGCACAATTTACAAATGAAATAATGAACACATGCTTGATCTCCAAACTTCCTGGACTTAATGTCCCAAACACTAAACGTGGACTTAGTTTTGACCCAGTACTTACCGGCTTCATGTTCCCTTTGTCCTGGTCAAATCCGCATGTTCTCTGCTCTTAGCAGAGGATAACCTTCTGGTGCAGACTTCGGGTCAATATATCCTTTCCATTTTTTCCAATAACGGAGTGGGTCACAGGGCTAGTAAGATCGCATGGTCCTTGTAGAGGTGTCTTTGAACTGCAGTCCGGACGGCGCTCAGTGCACGAGTCCCATATGAACGGATCAGTAGGTTGAACAGGACGCAGTGCAGGTTAAAATGTAGACAACCTTTGAGTTTGATTTACAACTACACCTGGAAACGAAGACTTGCATTAAACTTAGAGAGTGCAGAGAGAGGGAGTGAGAAGAGTTAAAAGAGCCACCCCTTATTATGAGATCCTGTGCGAAGTACCTGCATCAGCAGCATCTGTTGTCGCGGACAGATAGTACCCAAGGTGTGACAACCGCGTTTAACACGTGTTTCAGATGAGAAGATTGGCGAGAAAACAATTGGAATAGGCACTTTAAACGAATAGCAATGTAAAAATGCCACTACTAATGCACACCTCTTTAGATACGCAGTTGTTGTAAACTGATTTCTATAAAGAATATTTTGTAGCCAACACCACCTGGATAAAATGTCACAGATATTAAATTCAATCACAGACATTTAGCCTACTCTTTTTTAACAGTCATTTAACATAACATGTTCAATAAAGACGTACAAAAGGGACTTTGCTTTTAGCGCGCCTTGTCGCTTTAATTTGGATGCATTGTGGGTAATGTCGTTTAAAGAGCCAATAAACCATAGCAATCACTCGGAATAAAACTACTGCTACCATAATCCTTTGCGCTTTCATTGGACAGTTCCAAACAACAATGGCGTCGTACAACGACATGGGTGTCGCGGGGACCGGTGGTTCCGAAGATCAAGACGAAAAGAAACCGCACACCGTGTCGTTTGGCTTTTCTAAAATACTCAGCAAGTTTAAACCATCCACTGCGGATTCTGCTACAAAGAAGGAGGAGAGAGATTATCTGACGGGAATAGATCAGAATGAATTACAAAGGTAGCTAATGTAAAGGTAGCTAGGTTAGCTAATGCCAACCAGTCATCATTTGTAATAGTGCGGACCTCAACATACTTGAGATTGATTTTTGCTATTTTTTTTCCTAATAATGTGTCAAATGAGCTAATTTTTGTTTCATTTGTTGCTTCGCTAACTCTGTAGCTTTTTTTCTGTTGACAGTACGAAGCCACAGGAAAAGCCCAAAGAACTGATCATTCCCCTGATCCAGAAGAACCACTGGCACAGACCGACCAGTACGGGACAAAATGAGACAAAGGTCAAGAAAGGGGAAGAGGTGACCCAGGAGAACGACTCTATGGTGTCTCAAGCTGTAAAAGAACTAATAGAAGGTGGGCATTCCTTATAGGATATCCTATACATTGGTCCGAACCTCAGTATAGGTGTGTGTGAGTAAAGAATGTACTGTGTTGAAAAACCTCTAGACTTAATGCATTAATTATTATTGCTCATACTAATGTCTCATAGATTCCCGGAGACAGCTGGACCAGTGGCAAAATGGTACTGACTCTGAGAAGCATGTTAACCTGAGTATCCCCTTACTGATGCAAAACAAAGTACCTGATGGATTTGAGGAGGGAGATCATATCAATGTAGACTTGAGGCCTGAATCTGTGAGTATGAAAGATGCTAAAAACAAGCTCTGTCATGTCTGAATGTCTTTAAACCCTCTCTCTGAATGCAACCCAATTATACATTGTAAATGTGACATTGTACTTGTATTACATCATGATACTACATATATGATAACATTAGTAATAGTTCTGGTACTGTGAAACAACATTTTCTCATACTGGGCGTCTCCTTCTCATGTTTCTTGTATAGACTGCTAAGTTTTACATTGTTATGACAACAATATATAACCTTGTTTGACGAGTGTCCCATCTGTGAACAGTTGTGCTTTTAGATTGGAACAGAAAGCTTCAGGGGTTCTGTTTCTGTTAAAAATTCCTGACAGTACAAAATGGTGTGAGATTGAAATTTGAGTGTGTGGAAATGCTGACTGTCAGCTACAAGGGATAACACCCTTGTGTGCATACGCAGCTCTATGCCTGAGAGTACTGTGGTCTGATAGAACACTAACGCTTCAGACAGGCATCAATACTGTCCCCAAAAACCTGAAGGCAACCAATCTTACTTGTTTTTCTGACAGTTTTAAACATCTCATCACTGTCATCTCATATCAGCACTCACTGCAACTGGCAGAAGAGTCAGGGGAAACTTCACTTTACTTCATTGTGAGCTTTTCTCTGATGCAGAAGTAGAGAAAGACAGGGGCCTAACCCTGAGAGCCTAAAGCTGAAAAGCTGAGTAAGACCAAAGTCACTGCTATCTTCTGACTGTCCGTATGCGCTGTGTTTTGTAACTGGTTACATAACAATCTCATTTAGCCTCTCTAAATTAATGTATTAGCGGCATCACATATGACAGCTTAAGCATTAAGTAAATACTTGGTTGTATGCCTTAATCTCTCACCTATGTTCTTTTATGAATATTTTCTCTGTAGATTTAATATTTAAAATGTTAAAAAAAACATATTTTTTAGTCCACAGAGGCAGATTATGAGAGTGTCCCTGTTGAAGCTTATGGACTGGCTATGCTGAAGGGGATGGGCTGGAAAAAAGGAGAGGGGATTGGACGCACATTTAAACAGTAAGTTGTTTTTTTTTTGCGAAACATATTACTAGCATTTTATAAAAATCTTTTCACAGTTGTAGTTTTTAATTTAAAAATGGTAACAATTTTAAAAATTGTAAGAATAAAAAAATGTTCTCCTTTTCAGAGATGTAAAGCCAATTGAGCACCAGCTTCGACCGAAGGGCCTTGGCCTTGGTGCAGATCGATCAGCAATCAAAGACCTGGAGCCCAGCAAACGTAAGCGCCCTCCAAAACCAGGCGAGGAGCGGGATAAGGAGGAGGAGCTGGTGATGGGGCCTGGAGGCTGTGTGCAGGTGCAGTCTGGAGCACACAAAGAGCTCTATGGAAAGGTACAGTGCCCCCAGTAACTATGGGCAACAGGCACCATAAAAAAGTCATTTACTGTAGCAGGGGGCGATATAGACAAATATTTTGGATTGTCTTTATTATGATTATTGCATTATATTGTGTCTTCATTGTTTAAGTCAGACAACGTTGAAAGGATTGCAAAAGTGAATGAATATCTCTTAAAGAAAAATACTTGATCACAATGCCAATTTCTATTAAAACATTTTTTTTCATATATATATATATATATATATATATATATATATATATATATATATATATATATATATATATACTACATGCTCACTATTCTAAACTGACATAAAAAAAACTATTCTGAAATTATCTTGTAGACAATATCTTTCCCACCCGTTACACTGTTTTCTTGATTTGATCTTTTACAAAAATGTTCAGTAAATATTATTTTTTGTTTGTTTTTTGCGAAAAGATTGAAGGCATTGATGCTGATAATGCCCGAGTTATGGTAAAGCTGGCAATAGGTGGCAAGACTGTAACAATTAGCCAGTATGCTGTTAAACTGGTTGACCGCAAAGAATATGAGAAATACAGCAAAGATCTCAGTAAGTATGATGTTATTCTTGTTTTAAAAATCTTTTATTGTTTTTGCATCTATCCAATTAGTATTAACAATTATTAATAAATTCCACAAACCTGTTTTTCCACTGTTTAGGTCGCCTTAGTAAAGCCCACAAGGAGAAGGAGCGAGAGAAAGAAAAGGACAAAGAGAGGCAAAAATGGGAGGAGAGACGCAATGCAGATGAGGTCAAACACAAATATTCAGGAAAAGAAGAAAGGAAGAGGAAACATCATGACTCCAGTCAAGACAGAGAGAGGTTATTTTCTGCAATAATCTTTTCGTACATTTAAGTTGTATATTGGATCTATAGTTACAGTAGTTGGTCTGTTTCACAGGGATAAGCCATCAATTAAGGAGCCCAAACGATCCTCAGTTCCACCATCCTGGCTACAGAGAGACCTAAAAGTTCGCTTTATAGATAAAACGTTTAAAGGGGGAAAGTACTACAATTCAAAGGTATGTTTTAAGTGTTAACATAGTTTGTATAATCAATGTAGTAACACATGAATAAATATTGTCTCTTCCTAGATGCGTGTAGAAGATGTTCTGACACCAAACACTTGCGTTTGCCGAACTGAAGAGGGAAGATTATTAGATGGTAATTGTTGTTTTTTGCATATTTATTTACATATTTATTTTTTAAATATGTAATTGAACAATAGATTACATATTTAAAAATTACTTTAAGATGTAGCTACAACCACCTTAAAGTCAATACATGCGTAGCTATTTGCAAAACTCTCAATTATTTTTGAAGATAACCTTCATATGGTTTTAATTTTATTTATATAACATTACTGTTATTGTATTTTGTTTTGCAGATGTAAAACAGAACATGCTGGAAACCATTATTCCCAAGAGTGAAAATGACTCCATAATGGTAGTATTAGGTGAATATAGAGGACAGGTATGTATAGATAATACAAAAATAACACCACAATATTGTTTCATGCAATTCATGGAACTTATAAATTTATCCTCAAAGGTTGGGCGTATTTTGCAACGGGACAAGAACAAGTGCAAAGCAATGGTACAACTGGATCGTTATGAAGAGAAAGTGTTCACATTGGACTATGACATCATTTGCCACTATGTTGGAACTACAGATCACTGAATTCCTTGTTTCTAGTATTTCGTCAGTGTCAAACTCTCCCACAACTTAGTAGACCCAAGTGTTTTTTACAAAATAATGTATTCAATTTTGTAATAAATATTGCCATATTGTTTGTACATATCTTTTACTATAAAGAGACTGGATAATGAATTTCACAGCTGTTGTCTGTTTATTTTAATGTTAATGGACATGCACAATTTATAAAAACATATTTACATCTGCTCCTGGGTTTGATAAATACAGTATTTGTTTACCATTTCCATTAGGAACAACACGTGTAAAATAACAAAAGTAAAAAGAATCTACTTTAAATTCGACTTCACTCTTTCGGAATTTGGTTAGCAGCATTAGCTCTAAGCACAGCTCCGGGGCTGGGATATGGCCGCTGCTGAAACAATGGACCTGCTGCCGTGGTATCTGCACCTGTCTTTGCCTCATTTCGCTTTGGTAATCCAGTCGACCATGAGCCCCTACAAGATTGAATAATAATAGATGACAAGAAATATCCCATGTTGATATAATGAGTATATATTTCAGTGAGGTTAACCTTACCTTGGAGCATCTGAATAAGCACTAGGATCCATAGGGTCCATCTCATCATCCTTTTTCCCTACAATTTATTTAATACATTTAACTTTGGTTAAAGTTATATATATATTGCTGTAATAACACTAAGTATTGGGTTAAAAAAGTCCTAAACTAACAGTTCTCAAGCAGGGATTCATGGGGATTTTATGGGTTCCTGCATCCTCCTGACAGCATGTTGGGCTAAACATTACTAAAGGCTATGTTATGAGGACCCCCTTGAAAACGAGATGGTGATACATCTCAAGGGGCTTATTCTCCAAACAAATAAATGCAAATTCAAATTTTCCTAGGCCAATTCTGAACAGATCCAGGAGACTGACTGTCTCAATGTTATTCCTTTGCCTACAGTCCCTGACAAAAGTCTTGTCGCTTATCCATTTTGTAGAAACAAAAGCTTATAACTTGACTTTAAATTAATCGATTGGTTTTAGAAATGTCTCATATGAAAGCTAAAACCCTCCCAAATTATGCTCAATAAACTAAAATAAATTTGCTTCACTGAAAAAAGATTGATCATTTAATGAACACAGAAAGGTCGGATTTTGGCAAGACAAAAGTTTTGTCGCCTACAGAAAATTGAACAAATAATTTACTTCAAATACAAAAATATGTTGCATAACGTCAGTGAATTAAGTAGTGGTGCTGTGAGATCCATATTTAATATCTTGTATGACTTCCATGAGCTTGAAGGACTACATCCATGCGGTTCCACAATGATTCATACAATTTGTTGATGAAGTCATCAGGAATAGCAAAGAAAGCAGTCTTACATGCCTCCCAGAGTTCATCAAGATTCTTTGGTTTTGCCTTCCAAGCTTCCTCTTTCATTCTACCCCAGACATGCTCAATGATGTTCATGTCTGGTGACTGGGCTGGCCAGTCCTGGAGCACCTTGATCTTCGCCTTGAGAAACTTTGATGTTGAGATAGAATTATGCGATGGAGCACCATCCTGCTGCAAAATTTGACCCCTTTTATGGTTGGGAATGTAAGAGGTAGCCAATATGTCTTGATATTTTAGGTTATTGATATTGCCTTCCACCCTGCAAATGTCTCGCACATCCCCATACTGGATGTAACCCCAGACCATGATTTTTCCGCCACCAAACTTAACTGTTTTCTGGGTGAATCTTGGATCCATGCGGCTCCAGTAGGTCTCCTGCAATATTTGTGGCAGCTGTGATGTAATTCAACTGAGGATTCATCTGAGAAATCCACCTTCTGCCACTTTTCCACAGGTTGTGGGCCTTGGCAAATGCCACACAGTTTTTTAATTGCCTTTTGTTTAGTGCTGGTTTCTGGGCACTGATTCGACCATGGAGGCCATTTTGAGACAGAATTCTACAAACTGTTGTGGTTGACACAGGGACTTGAGGTGACCAGGTCTGGTGGAGCTCTGCTGCAGTGGAAAAGGGGCTGGCTGTGGATTTTCGAATCAACAAACGGTCCTCCCGAGCAGTTGTCTTGCGGGGTCTGCCGGACCTGGGCTTGTCAAAAACATCTCCAGTCATTTCAGATCTTTTTCTTATTCTTTGTACTTGACGCTGAGACACATTGAAGGTGTCAGCCACCTCAGCAGTGGATCTGGTCTTCAGCCTCTTGATAATTAATGCTTTGGTCTCAGGGTGGATCTTAGGCATGTTGTCAGAGGTCAAGTTGCAGTTGATGTGAAGGTCTGGTGTGCTGGGGTTCTTTTTATACACATCCACTAACTGATTGATCAGTAACTGACCACAGGTGAGGCTGTAATCTAGGATTGGGTGCATCATATGACAAGGCCACAAGACTTTTGTCTTGCCAAAATCTGACCTTTCTGTGTTCATTAAATGATCAATCTTTTTTCAGTGAAGCAATTTTTTTTTAGTATATTGAGCATAATTTGGGAGGGTTTTAGCTTTCATATGAGACATTTCTAAAACCAATCGATTAATTTAAAGTCAAGTTATAAGCTTTTGTTTCTACAAAATGGATAAGCGACAAGACTTTTGTCAGGGACTGTAGAATGTTTAACAGTATGACTCTATAGAGACAAGCTTGTGCCATAAGGCCAGGTTACAGGATAAAACTGGAGGGTAATCCCACTCACAGTAAATTTCATGTTTCTAAATGCATTTTTGGCAATAATGGTTATGTTCAATGACATACAATGACAAATTATAAAGCATAAAATCTCCATAAAGACATGCAGGTGGCTGACTCTCTTACAGAAAGGTTACACAGTGCACTTTTAAAATGAATAATAACTGATTTATCCCCACTGTGATGGAAAGACCTGATCAGAGTAATTCTTGTAATTTTGACACCCAGATTGCAACCACTTAGAATTTTCATACATTCAAATATATGCTGTACTGATGGAGGGAGCTGTGAAAAGCATTCTTACCTCTTTTGCTTTTGCTGTAGGGGGCGGGGTCTTCACGCCTGTGCCTCCTCCGGTCTCTGTCCCGGTCCCTTTCTCTGTCCCGATCTCTGTCTCTCTCTCTGTCCCTGTCTCGGTCTCTGTCCCGGTCACGCTCTTTTTCTGATCTCTCAGTCTTGTCAGTTTTGTCTTGTTCTAGAACCTCTAATGTATTAAAAACAACTATTAATAAATGATAGACTGAAATCATCAAACCTCTATCACACAATAAAAAATCTTGTCATGTTTAACATGGCACCATTGCACCATTGTACATACCTTTTGTTTTCTTGGCTGGTTTTGTTATCACTGCAGTGGGATCATTTGGGGAGAGCCAGGCAACCATGTCAGTCTCCACATTCCAGTAATATGGCAGACCACTGTGGCATAACATATAATAACACACAGTAAGATTAATTTTAATCCTCCCCAATTAGACTTTTACTTTAATGTTGTAAAATCTTGGAACTTACCATGTAGGATCAAACACTTTGTACCAGTTTGGAGGTAAATTTTCTAGTCTAGTGGCCTCATAATCGACATTGTTGTCATCATAATCTTCAGCAATAATTTCTTCATCTGCCCCTGGAAAAACGATGGGTGTTGGTCAGAGTGTAAGAAAAGAGTAATTAACATGTAAAACTAATCAAATCACCTTGCTCTGTAGGTTTAACAATTCCTCTTTTGGCCAGGCGGGCCAGTAGTGCTGGGGGTAGAGGCATCCTGCGACCCAACACACAAGAACACTACTGTTGTGGGAGATTAGAGAAATACTACCATTATTAATAGATGGTTTGAGGTTAATAATATGTTATTATACCGTGTATATTTCGGTGCAAATTGTTATAAAACTTCATTAATTTAACTTAAAAATATGATATTTCTAGGCTTTGCAACTGCTTCTATTTTGGAAGCTATGTTGTTAACACGCCGCACCAAAACATATTCGATAACGGGAAACATTTAGAATCAGGAACTTCCACGGAATACTGAAGATCAAAACCATCTATGTGGTATTTAGATAATATATATATGTGTGTATTTGCTTTACCTGTTAAACAGATTTTGTCCTTTTTTTATGTTGCTGCTAGTGAATGAACGATGCGACTGCAGGTTACTCGCGCACAGTGATGACGTTTACTCCTGGTGTCGACAAAAACAAACATGGAGGAATATGCCCGTGAACCCTGGTAAGATTAGTTTTCATAGATTAGTTTTGTTTTATAAGCCAGTATTCATTATGTATGACTTGCAAACGCATTCTTGACCAGTTTAACGCTTATTTTGAATAAAGATGTATAAAGACGCCTGCTTTAGTTTGTTTTGTTCTAATAATATAATTGTATCCGTCAGTCATTGTTATTCAATCCAATAGTTTTATCAAAGTGATTGCATATCTTATACAGTCCGTGGAGGATCGTGGACGACTGTGGAGGGGCTTTCACCATGGGAGCTATTGGAGGAGGAGTGTTTCAATCAGTCAAGGGTTTCCGTAATGCTCCTGCTGTAAGTGGCCTTTAACACATAAGATTTTATAGATTTCTTGCGCCACTGTTTTCTTTTAAGTATTAGTTTTATCCTTACAGGGTGTTAGGCATAGATTGAAAGGAAGTGCAAAAGCAGTCCGTATCCGAGCTCCACAGATTGGAGGTGAGTGGTGGTCCTTAATATTACAGTCACACTTTTAATGCTCTTAACTCTGAACTGTCTTTGGTTTATAATTTAGGCAGCTTTGCAGTTTGGGGTGGTCTCTTCTCAACTATTGACTGTGGTCTGGTCCATTTAAGAGGAAAAGAGGATCCCTGGAATTCAATTACAAGCGGTGCTCTAACAGGGGCTATTCTGGCAGCACGCAGTAAGTGAAGAAACCTTGTATTGATAACACAAGATTGATTACTAAATTTTGCATACATAAAAGCTTAACTTTTTCTTTAGGTGGCCCTCTAACTATGGTGGGCTCTGCAATGATGGGAGGGATTTTATTGGCTCTTATTGAGGGGTTTGGAATACTTTTAACCAGATATACAGCGCAGCAATTTCAGAACCGTAAGTTTAGACATATTTTCATACATCCATCACTCTCGGGAGGTGATATGCCTAATAATTATTATCACAATTCAGTTTTTATCACTATGATGCCCAGTGTTGTATATTCTGTGTACTGTATTTACACATACATTCTTTGAAAACGGGAATGTTGGAGGAGAGGAAGCAGCCCAAGAACATCAACAGAGAAAAATCACACATGTTGTTTTGCAAATTGTGAATTTTAGGACATCAGGACATTTTGGTGCTATGCCTTCAGGCAAATAGGTCTACTGTATATTAAAGCAGATAATATTACAGGACCTCATAACATCCTCTTCCAGATTTATTTTGCACATAAATCAAACATCAGAAAGTAAAGTTTTAACACCTCCTACACAAATATGTCTATAACAGTTTTTTGGTATAGTATATTATTATTAAAATCAAACCATAATGCCTTCTTTTGTTTTGTTTTTACCATCTTCCTCCAGCGATGCCTTTTGCAGAGGATCCTAGTCAGTTGCCTCCAAAAGACAGAGGCCCATAACAAGTGCCACATTTCAGTACAACAACATCTCTACAAAAAGCACAAAGTGAGTAACTCAGATGTCACTTTGTCATATTACAAACACTGTCAGGCCTCTTACTGGTTAGTGTGCCATCCTGCTGCATTAAGTGTTAAGAACTCAGGACAATATAATTTATTATTTAGTGAAAGGTTGAATGTGACCTATTGAAGTACATACATGTTGCTTTGCACTAGTTTTATGTTCAGTTTTTTTTTTTTTTTTTTTTTTTATGAGGGAATTTGTGCAATATATATGTACTGGAGAAGTGAATAGCCAAAGATTTTAAAATTGTATGCATGTCGGTTTTACAAGTTTAAAATATTAAAATGTAAAAAATATTTTAGTTGTTCATTGATCTGGCTATTTATTCAACAACTGAATAGTTTTTTTCCTGTTTTATTGTGTAATGCATTTAGCAACCAAGCACTTTGTGATTTATGTTCTTCACTTCTGAGGCGGCAACTACCAAAATGGCGTGACAATTTGGTAGCATGATTCATTTGAGTCATAGTCAATATAAAGTTGTAATATTAATGTTGTCTTGGTCAGTTTTATTTCATATTTTTTGTTGTTGTTTGATATTTGATGGAGAATAATAAAAACTTCAAATCTTATTGTCTATTTTCTTTGATTTGTCGTGGCTGTTATCTTAGTGCCCACCCTTGATTTGAGATTTTCAATCGATGAGTGCCCCCTGCTGCTCTAAGTTTACACCTGCAGTCTGCTGCTTCTGTCCAAGGTCCTGAATCTTCTTTTTGCGTTGAAGTTGCTATTCTGTACTGAGTTCAACTTTGCACCATATACTTCTCGTCTTAAATAAAACTGTATTACAAACATTTGAGACAGAGCATATGAAGCGTTACTTACCTTCCCCCTGTGAGATTTCCCTGTCATCCTTTTAACCGGCTCAGCTCGTTTAATCCCGCTGCCTGACCACCGCGGCTGCCGGAGCTGGTTGTTTTAACATTTACCGGCAGTTTTGCTCCTACAGAGATAAGGAAACACGTTTTAACGGGAATAACTTTCAAAGACGTAAAGGACATTCATCTGGATTTCTTTTCTGCACGTGGGCCCATAGCGACGGCATGTGGCCTCTGCCTGTGCTCCTCGTGCTGATGTGAAATACCGGCTCAAATCCCTGAAGACGCTGATGGTGGATTATTCAAATAAAAAATAATTTCACCATACCATGGAGGGGGCAAAGAAAGGTAAATGCATGTTTTTCATGTGAAATTTGAATTGAATTGAATTGAATAGAATTTTTCTTTACAAAGTGAACTACAGTTACAGTAGTTTTTTTTTATTTGCATTTATTGTGTTTTGAGTTGTTAACAGTAGCTGCAGGCTTAGTTAACAGGTGTTCCTGGGCCTGTACCTGGGGATAGAGCTCAGTGCACTGTTCTGATAAAGAACTAGGTCACATCTGGTCTTATCATATGAGGCCTTCAGGACAGAATACCTGCCTCTAAGTAAAGCAACATTGGAAAACTACAAAGAATAACTACAAAAAATAAAACAGAATTTAACTAATCTCACAGTTAATACATTCACACTAAAATAATCTATGACATGACTGAGACAAAAAGGAAAAGCCCCTTATTATCTTTGTTTGTCACTTTTAATTTCTGCAGTGGCAAAACATTTGTTTCCATGTAACGGAAATGTTACCTGTCAGGTTTAAACCCACCTAAACATTGTAAAACAAGAAGAAAGACAAGAGATTAGAATCGTTTTCTCATGAGGAGGGCGGACAGAGAGTGCAATCATACTTATACAATTATTCTAACATTACCTTTTAGCAGACCCCGCTGGAGGGGATGGAGGAAAGTCGGACACCCTGGGGTCCACTGGCTCAGCCCGGAAAAGAGGAGGGGGGGCCAAGAAGGCCATGCAGGCAAACAAGTCTGCTCTCAGGGCCCCCCGTGCCCTCTGCTGCCTCACCCTCAGCAACCCCATCCGAATGGCAGCCCTGGCGCTTGTGGAGTGGAAATATCCTTCTCTGCACTAATGCATTAATCATAATATATTTGATGTTTTGTCTTGCTGAAATGTACTATAAATGTACTGTAAAGGCCTTAACTGTTATTTCCAGGCCCTTTGATATTTTCATTCTGCTTTCAATTTTTGCTAATTGTGTTGCTATGGGAATTACCAAACCATATCCAGATGATGACTCCAATGCCACCAATCACCAGCTGGTAAGACAAAACATTTGAGACTGTCCAAACAGACATACTGTATGTCAGAGCGCATTTTCAGGTGTAGTCCAAACAGTGTAGTGAGGTAAAAGGTTCTTTTGTTTTGAACTCTGGGTGAGATGACCCTCAGATCACACTCACTAAAACCACACCATCTGCCTCCTGTATCACACTCACTTCTCACTTTTGTCAAATATTATGAAACAACATATGATCAGAAACACATACAAACTAAATTTAAACATTAATTAGAGATCATAAAAATACAATTTCTTATTATTATGCATGTTTAATTTTGATTAAAATGTCCAATGTCCAAAAGTTTCATTTGAAAATGTTTCAGAAAACACCCACTTGTGCTGCAGGATAGATGGTTAGACAATCCCTTTATTGGATTTTGCAGAGAAGCTAAGCTGATAGTTGACCACACCAGTCCTGATGGTGACTTGTTATTTTTCAGTATCCAGTTTCTGTATTTGTAGTTACTTTAGCTGGTTATAGTCATTGATTCAGATAAAAGCAGGGATTTGCGCTTGTAGTAAAATAAGATATCAGTGAGATAAGTTATTATACTTAAGGAAATAGAGCTGTTGAAAGACTTAAGCCTGTGTTAGGCAGTGGGTTAAGAGGTTAGAGAGGCGAGCCCAAGCACACAAACACAGAAACGTGCAGGTTTTACCTTATCTTTGCTAATATCTAAGAAAACATCATGCTAGAGGTGGGAGTTAGATTGAAAAATTTATCATATAGCAGTTGTTCTTCTGGAAATTTGCTAAATTACGACATTGAATATACTGTCTATAATTAAAACAAATGACAACAAAAATAAACATCTAGTGTAATCTTTAAAACAACAGTATTTAATATTTTTGGAGTTGTTTTTTTTTATCATATTTTGTGTAAGACATTTACAGGCATGTTTTTGGCACATTCTTTGCAAGATAATGCAAATAATTATTGAGATATTATTTTTGTCAGTGTTGCTCACCTGTATGCACATCATAAAACCTTTGAACAAATTTTTCATGTGTCTTTTCTTTCTGCTCAGGAACAAGTGGAGTATGTGTTCCTTGTGATCTTCACCATTGAAACCTTTACAAAGATTCTGGCTTACGGCTTGGTCATGCACCCCAGTGCCTACATTAGGAGCGGGTGGAACTTGCTTGATTTTGTTATCGTCATTGTTGGGTAAGTTGACTGCACTACAGTCACCACATCATTGTCACTATCATTACATGACCAGTAGTCTGTTAGAACCTCTGTTACTCAAGTTAGATTTGATCTGATCTTAATTTTAACATAATCTGACCAGAAAGAGCTCACTTATTTGGAACTACCGCAGGTGAGGTGATTTGTGCTGTTAAACAAGTCTCTCACACATAAAACTACAGTCACAAGGAAGCTGGCATTAGCCAACAATTTTTCAGTTAATCACTCTCACCTTTTTTGTTGAAAATCAAACTCCTAAACAGGACCTTGAATGTTTGTATTGATCACAGGCTCATGAAAAGGTGTTATTTAAATGCATTGACTATTTTTTTATTTTTTTTTGAGTCTTTTTTCTCTGTGTTTGCTACTGTGTACATTGTGTCATCGTGGTAACAGCTCAATATTCCACCAATAGAGAAACATGTTGAACACCCCCAGTGTGATATCACTGCAAAGTATCAATATTGACTCATCGTTCAATAAATGATAGATAGATATAATTTTTGGAGGTTGATATTTGTCACTGGTATCTCTTTCATATTTTAGTAGGAAACATGTTATTTTTCTGCACTATAAAAATAAAGATTTGAACTTCTATGACACAAACTAGATACAAACTATCTTCTAAAGTGTTTCAATTATTTATTGCATTTCATGTTTTTTGGTTGTTTTTTTTTTGACATTTAGAATATTTTATTCGGGATAATCCTACTCTAGGTTATTGTGTTAGTATGGTATTGTGACAGGCCTAAAGAGCAGTGGATTTAACATTGACTGAATATTTGACTTTGCATGAGATGTTCATCTTGTTTTCAGTTTGTTCAGTGTGATAGCTGAAGGGATGACGGACCATAAACCAGGAGAAGCACATCACGCTGCAGGGAAGCCAGGGGGCCTAGATGTCAAAGCCCTCAGAGCTTTCAGAGTGCTGAGACCTCTTCGACTTGTATCAGGAGTGCCAAGTATGTAAAAGACCATTATTTTGTTAATTTTGCCTATTTTAGAGACATCTGGACACAGTTGTCGCTTATATTAAGGCATTAAATGACTTCAGTACATATAAAAAAATAATTCAAGCATAAAAAGTAGATTTGGCTTAAACTCATGTACTTGCAAAAAATGTTTTTGATGGATAATAATTAATAATTAGTAATAATTTTGGAAAACAATCATTTAAAAACTACAATTTGTGATTTCCCACTTTAAAACTGCAGTGGTTTCATATGTTCATTCAATAAAGGAGAAGATATATGGGAACCAACATTTTTGTCCGTACCCTACCAACAGGCAACTCATGGTAGCAGAAACTGTTAAAGCTGGTTAGAAAGGTAGACAGGTGTATGAAATCTAAGTTCACCACTGTTGGTTAAAGGCTGTATAATTTTTGTTTGGGTAGGTTTGTGCTAAATTGTTGTTTATATATCTTGAAATGTTTGAATGTCTCTCCAGGTTTACAAATTGTGTTGAACTCCATTATGAAAGCCATGGTCCCCCTGCTTCACATTGGAATGCTGGTCATGTTTGTAATTATCATCTATGCCATCATTGGACTGGAGCTGTTCATTGGTAGAATGCACAAAACCTGTTTTTCCTCAACCTCAGGTGAGTATTCTTGGAATCTATGTTATCTTGGTCCAAGTTTAGTCCCACTTCAGACCTAATTCCATTTGACATTTGTTCCAGTGTGAAAGAACCCTGACTGAAACCGTTTGTAGTCAAAATTAACACTGCTGTTAGTTTGTAATCATATCTCGTTTGTTTTGACAGGTCTCTTTGTAGAAGATGACCCATCCCCCTGTGCGTTTGCAGGGAATGGACGCTTCTGTATTGGCAATGGGACAGAATGCAGGGGCAAGTGGGAGGGTCCCAACGGTGGCATCACAAACTTTGATAATATCTTCTTTGCTATGCTAACAGTCTTTCAGTGTATCACTATGGAGGGCTGGACAGATGTTCTCTACTGGGTAATTACAATATTTCTTTGCCACTTTGCTTTATAGCATAATCATATCATTATAATTGGCTGGAAAAAAGCACATTTGTCAATGCTCTTTATTTTATGGTAATATGATCACCCTATCCCAATATAAAGACTACAAATTACTAGGAAAAACAAATAGGAATAATTTAAATAGAGGGCTGTAAAATAGATTTATCCCTCACTATTCCAGGTCCTACATTATTTCTATTCTATTATTACGTTATTACCTTTATACATCATTGTAATTTAATTACTTAATATAACTATGCTTGTCCCTGCATAGATGAATGATGCCATTGGCCATGAGATTCCTTGGATTTACTTTGTTTCCCTGGTCATCTTTGGCTCATTTTTCATTATCAATCTTGTTTTGGGAGTGTTGAGCGGGTGAGTAATTTATTTTAATTTATTTTTTAACATGTATTGATTAAAATGTACAGATCTGAAATTGTTTATTTCTTATCCAGAGAGTTCTCCAAAGAAAGAGAAAAGGCTGTGGCTCGTGGTGAGTTGCAAAAAGCTCAAGAGAGTAAGCAAATGGAGGAGGACATGATCGGTTACATGGATTGGCTCATAGAGGCTGAAGACGTGGACGAAGAGGGAAATAAACGTGAGACATACAATTTCACAATATCACAGAATTAATCTAAATATCTAAAACAATATGTTGATGAAGTCTCAAAGGCTCTATATTACACAAAATTTACTCTCATGAGCTTTGAGTCATGTTGTCAGTGTTGTTCATTTCATACATTAGCCCTTACTGGTCATGGTGTAACCTAATTTGGTGCTGCCCAATATTAAATTTCAGTGTTTTTTGACAAGCAAAAAAGGGATGTCTTAATGTTTCATTAATTTATTTGTTTTTTTTTGTCATATTAATCAGCCCTTATGTATATGTATTATATATTTTCTACAGCTAAATATCTGTCCATCCCTTTATAACCTATTACACCAAATCTTATTCAATCTGAAAGGTGCTGCAATTGCAAAGAAAAAGATGATGAAGAAGTTTGGCTGGTACAAACACAGTGAGGATGGCGGAGGTATGTATATCACTGATTGATATTTGGGTCACCTTATTACATGAAAACTGTATTGACAGCCTGTCTTGTTGCAGAGTCTGACTCGGACGATGATATCGCTTACCTCGATGATGACAATGGCTTCTGTGCTTCTCTCATGTAAAACCACTTTCACATGTTTCACTTTTTCTGTGCTGGTGCAAAACATGACTTTAACCCTGATTACCTTTTGTCTCCAAAGGGCAAAGATGATGGCCAATAGCTTCTGGTAAGATTTTTCTGTCTACAGTTTCCATATTGAATAGTTGTATACATATTTTGATAATACATGTGTATGTAAAAGAAAAAAAAGAAAGTAAATCTGTCTGTAATATGTTTAAAATGATTCATGTCTCTTTTTTCTGCAAACAATTAAAACCCACTATAACCTTATTTCCTAATTTTTTATTTTTTGTGTGCAGTGACCAGTTGTGTCAGCTGAACCACACCATGAGGAAGAACTGTCGTGTGGCTGTGAAAACCACAAATTTTTATTGGCTTGTGCTGCTGCTGGTGTTCCTCAACACAGTAGCCAGTGCCTCAGAGCATTACGGACAGCCCAAGTGGCTCACTGAAATGCAAGGTTAGTCTGTAATTTAGTTTTTTGACATTTACCCTTCAAGAGTTTTATTTATTTTTTCCTGTTTTATTTGCATAATTTTAAGATTTTTTATATTTTATTATATGCTAAATACTTATATCAGATAAAAAAAGACAAAAATCACAATAATAATGCACTGACACAAAATAATAAAGCATAGTTTTCAAACAACATTCACAATATTATAAATAATTCTATATTTTTTCTCTATCACCAAGTATAAGGAATGAATAAATAATGCTCAGAAATAAAACTGATTACATTGTTATTATTTTATAGCCTACTTCTGAGCTTAATAATAATAAACATTAACAAACATTGTTTTTGTTGTTTTCACTCAGAACGAGCCAATAAGATCTTGCTGCTCCTTTTCACGTTGGAAATGTTGATGAAGATGTATGCCTTCGGACTGCAGATCTACTTCATGGCTCTGTTTAACCGCTTTGATTGTTTTGTGGTGTGTGGAGGAATCCTGGAGCTCCTCCTGGTGGAGTTAGAGGTTATTCCTCCCATTGGTATCTCTGTGCTGCGCTGCATCCGTCTGCTCAGGATTTTTAAGATGACTCGGTAAGTATTCAGGCTTCAGACGACATCACAACATTCACTAGACTAGACCAAGCTCACTTCAAATGGGGGTTGTGCTGTTTCTTTCTTTTTTTTTGTTTGATCTAGTGAGATTATGGACCTAAAAACATCAATGCAAATATGTATTTTTAAGCACTTGTAGAATGTATAATAATTATTAATGATTATGGATTACATATTTTTATTTTAATAAAGCAGTTTCTAGACCAGAGTCACTCTTTATCCTTTTTAGATTTTCTTTAAATAAATAAATAGATAAATGGGTAGATACATAGCTGGATGGATATCTTTATTACGGACTCCTGGTCCAAAGTAAAAAAAAAAAGCATGTGTTTCCACAGCTGAGCAATAAAATCACCATATGGTGCAGAACTGGACTATAGTGGTCCAGTACAATAAATATTAAAATCAAATCTGCAACTCTTCCTCTCACAGTGTGTTGTCATTACATTGCAGAATAATAATCGAATACCTGTCAATTATTTGTATATTCTTTTCTTTTTGCTTTAATTTTTAGGCACTGGGCCGCTCTGTCAGACTTGGTCAATTCTTTACTGAACTCTATGAAAGCTATCTGCTCCCTTCTGCTGCTGCTCTTTCTCTTCCTCATCATCTTCGCTCTGCTGGGCATGCAGTTGTTCGGAGGAAAATTCAATTTTGATGAAACTCAGATGAAGAGAAGTACCTTTGACTCCTTCCCTCAGGCTCTACTCACTTGTTTCCAGGTTATTACACTTACGTTTATCATAACTCTTGGAAATTTATGTTATCTCTGAGAAGAAATGATGGGGAAAAAAAACAAAAAACTTTACACTTTTCTGCACCTTTGTGTTTAATTTCACTGTCACTCCACCTTTTGTGCTATTTATGAGTTTCAAGCTATGGCAACAACAGTCCACCTTTACCATAGCAATTAAGCAATTCAAATCAAAATATCATATATTATGAATAAGAAGAGTGTCACAAAGCTCTTCAACTCATGAAGAAATTTGAAAACCCATAAATACTTGAACCTAACCCAGACTTTTACAAGCACATTTTTCACATTTACAAAATATAATCTCATCATTGTTATCATGGAATTAGTTATTGTCAACAATGGTGACCCTTACTCCATATTATGCTTTATTTTATTAGATCCTGACAGGAGAGGACTGGAACGCTGTCATGTATGATGGGATCATGGCATATGGAGGCCCGATATTTCCAAACATGGTGGTCTGCATTTACTTTGTCATCCTCTTCGTCTGTGGTAACTGTATCCTTCTATAAACTTTTTGGCAACTAGGACTGTCAAAAACAATGCCCAGAAAATGATCAATACTAAACCAATCTAGTATTAGCATGTGTTACTCACTGCAGCAAGTATTCCCAACATTCCCTGGGGGGGTGATGCTAACTGTATGCTTTACTCTGTCTGACAATCTGTTACTCAATTTAGGCTTTAATCTGAGCTTTGTTTTCTGACCAGAAAGAGATGATTTAGCTGGAACTACAACAGGTGAACTGATTTGTGCTGTTAAACTTGTCCCTCTCAAAATATATTAGTCACAAGCTAGCTAAAATTAGCCAACAGTTTTTCATTTAGTCACTGTCATCTTTTTACTTAACATCAAACACAAGTGAACATATTTAAATCCATTTTGTATTTTTTTCTTGAGTTTTCAGACCATCTTGAAAGTTTTTTGGTTGTGTTTGAAACTCTGATTCTACTATAGAAATACTGTACAGTCCCTGACAAAAGTCTTGTCGCTTATCCATTTTGTAGAAACAAAAGCTTATAACTTGACTTTAAATTAATCGATTGGTTTTAGAAATGTCTCATATGAAGCTAAAACCCTCCCAAATTATGCTCAATATACTAAAAAAAATTTGCTTCACTGAAAAAAGATTGATCATTTAATGAACACAGAAAGGTCAGATTTTGGCAAGACAAACGTCTTGTCACCTTGTCATATGATGCACACAATCCTAGATTACAGCCTCACCTGTGATCAGTTACTGATCAATCAATTAGTGGGTGTGTATAAAAAGAACCCCAGCACACCAGACCTTCACATCAACTGCAACTTGACCTCTGACAACATGCCTAAGATCCACCCTGAGACCAAAGCGTTAATTATCAAGAGGCTGAAGACCAGATCCACTGCTGAGGTGGCTGACACCTTCAATGTGTCTCAGCGTCAAGTACAAAGAATAAGAAAAAGATCTGAAATGACTGGAGATGTTTTTGACAAGCCCAGGTCCGGCAGACCCCGCAAGACAACTGCTCGGGAGGACCGTTTGTTGATTCGCAAATCCAAGGCCAGCCCCTTTTCCACTGCAGCAGAGCTCCACCAGGCCTGGTCACCTCAAGTCCCTGTGTCAACCACAACTGTTTGTAAAATTCTGTCTCGAAATGGCCTCCATGGTCGAATCAGTGCACAGAAACCAGCACTAAACAAAAGGCAATTAAAAAAACGTGTGGCATTTGCCAAGGCCCACAGCCTGCTAAAAGGATGGACACTGGAAAAGTGGCAGAAGGTGGATTTCTCAGATGAATCCTCAGTTGAATTACATCACAGCTGCCACAAATATTGCAGGAGACCTACTGGAGCCGCATGGATCCAAGATTCACCCTGAAAACAGTTAAGTTTGGTGGCGGAAAAATCATGGTCTGGGGTTACATCCAGTATGGGGGTGTGCGAGACATTTGCAGGGTGGAAGGCAATATCAATAACCTAAAATATCAAGACATATTGGCTACCTCTTACATTCCCAACCATAAAAGGGGTCAAATTTTGCAGCAGGATGGTGTTCCATCGCATAATTCTATCTCAACATCAAAGTTTCTCAAGGCGAAGAAGATCAAGGTGCTCCAGGACTGGCCAGCCCAGTCACCAGACATGAACATCATTGAGCATGTCTGGGGTAGAATGAAAGAGGAAGCATGGAGGCAAAACCAAAGAATCTTGATGAACTCTGGGAGGCATGTAAGACGCTTTCTTTGCTATTCCTGATGTGACTTCATCAACAAATTGTATGAATCATTGTGGAACCGCATGGATGTAGTCCTTCAAGCTCATGGAAGTCATACAAGATATTAAATATGGATCTCACAGCACCACTACTTAATTCACTGACATTATGCAACATATTTTTGTATTTGAAGTAAATTATTTGTTCAATTTTCTGTAGGCGACAACTTTTGTCTTGCCAAAATCTGACCTTTCTGTGTTCATTAAATGATCAATCTTTTTTCAGTGAAGCAAATTTATTTTAGTTTATTGAGCATAATTTGGGAGGGTTTTAGCTTTCATATGAGACATTTCTAAAACCAATCGATTAATTTAAAGTCAAGTTATAAGCTTTTGTTTCTACAAAATGGATAAGTGACAAGACTTTTGTCAGGGACTGTACATGCACAATTTTGTGTCCAAACTAGAACGAAAACTGGACACCCATTTCTCATTTTTTATTATCTGAATCAACCACACACACCTCTGATTTGTATATACTTTTGTTTTGTCCTTTTGCAAGGCACATCACTCATGTTGCCTGTAAATGACCATGTGTATGTGAGTGATTAGATGGTTGGAGTGGCCAGATTGTCAGCCTTGCTTCTGCGCAGCTCTGGCAACAAGCATACCATATCACCACAGACAAGGGGAGTGCAAAGTTATTTTTGAGGGACTTGATAAGTGCTTATTAGTGCATATATTAATTATTTGCATTATAGAGAACATACAGGTTGAATTTTGTGTAATGAGATGCAATTTGACAAAACAATTGTTTAAATATAAAATTCTTAACTTTACTAACCAGACATCTTGCTGAATGTGTTCTTGGCTATCGCTGTAGACAACTTGGCAGGAGGTGGTGGGAAGAAGAAAGTTGAGTAAGTAGAGGTTTGCTGAATTTAATGAGTTAATTTAAATCGGCTTTTATGGTGACAACAGAGTTTATGAATATGGTGATTAAAAAACACTGTTGTTTTCACAGAGAGAAAAAAGAAGAGGAGGAAGAGTGGGATGACGATGAAGAAAAAGAAGGTGAAGATGCTGGGGTAAGAATGTGTTTACTCTATACTGGGTGCATTTTTATATAAAGTATATGCTGAATTACTACTACTCAATATTTATGAGTGGTCCAGGTTAATTTGGTCTTATTATTTTGTTAATTATTACTACAAAATAAACAACAGTAATAATATTTTTGAATGTTCTAATGTCTTTAAAATATTTTAAAAGTCACAGTGAAGTTTTATCATTATTATTTATTGTGCAAATTTAGCCTTGTTTATGTCCCGGTTGAGTTTTTGTTATTTTGATTCTAGAATTTGAGTAATTTTTACAATATATTTTTATATAGTGTAGTAGTATTATAACTAAATTATTATTATTATTATTATTATTATTATTATTGTCATCACAGTAATTTATTATCTGTTGATGTCTTTCTGTACAGAACGAAGAAGATGACTGGCAGGATAATGAAGAACTGAGGGCCATAGAGGGCCTTGAAGGTGAGATCTTGCATAATAAAATAATAAATAATCTAATATATCTAATATATCTATATCTATGTCTATAGGGTGGACAGATTTGTTAATGATATTGTATGCATGTTTGCTTACATACATTTTTTAGGAGTTGCTCCAATGAAACCGGAGTTCTCAGGACCTAAAGAGAAGATTGTGCCAATCCCTGATGGAAGTTCATTTTTCATTTTGGGGAAAAAAAACTGGTAAAGTAACACATATTTTTAAAAAGATTGAAAGTTGGTTACAAATTTCTACATATAATAATGGGGGATTAGATTTTTTGCATTTAAATTATTTGTTTTCCCGTGCTCAGTTTGCGTGTGGCCTGCCATAGCTTCATCCATCATCCATACTTCACAAACTTCATCCTCGTCTTCATCATTCTCAGTAGCATCTCTCTAGCTGCTGAGGACCCCATCAAATCTCACTCATTCAGAAACATCGTGAGAAGACATTCAAATAATTCTGAATTTCATCCCATATGTCCAATACTTTTTTATATACTCCTAATTTTATTTTGTTTTGACTGTTCTCAGGTACTTGGATACGCTGACTATGTGTTCACATCAGTTTTCACAGTTGAGATTGTTTTAAAGGTAAGATCTTTTTAAAGAACATATTTTCTTGTATTTTAGTAGTCAACCAATGACACATACTAGTAGATAGTTCTTTTTTGTTTATTTTGTTCATTGTAAATGTCATCTAAATAGACTTAAGAAACAAATTAATTGTCTTCTATTTTAAGACCATAGAACTACCAAAATCATGAGGGAAAAAAATCAGGAAGGATTTTGAGTTGTTGAACATTTTCTGAGCTCTGGTGTAGTCTTGAATTTGGGACAATACAAAATTACTCAAAGATGGATGAATATGATATATTAATGATAAATTATATTGTATTAACTAGTAAGTTACGGATGAAAGAAAAACATAAATTGATTAAGCTTATACATTTCTATTTTAAAAAGTTATTTTTACATAATTTGTTCCCTATATATATATATATATATATATATATATATATATATATATATATATATATTTATGTGTTTATTTACAGATGACAGTGTACGGGGCCTTTTTGCACGAGGGCTCTTTCTGCAGAAATGCCTTTAACCTCTTGGATTTACTGGTTGTCAGTGTCTCTCTCACTTCCTTTTTCCTACAGTGAGTTTGGACAATAAGACGCTCTATTCAAATTGTTATAACCATTTAAATTATAGTAATAATTTCTAAATGCTGTGTTTTGTTTCTTTCAGCTCAAGTGCCATTTCTGTGGTAAAGATTCTCAGGGTGCTGCGAGTGCTCAGACCTCTGCGTGCCATCAATAGAGCTAAAGGATTAAAGGTAGTTATTGATCTCTCTCTCTCTCTCTCTCTCTCTCTGTCTCTCTATCTATCTGTCTATCTATCTGTATATCTATCTTTATATATATCTCTATATATCTCTACCTCTATATCTATCTATCTGTATCTATAGAGAGAGAGGGAGACTGTATATAGAGATATATAGAGATATAGATATCATTAATATTATTAGTATATTATCATTATTAGTTTTTATATTAACCAGTTATTATTAATCTTCTAATGTTTAATTCCTTTACAGAACGTGGTGCAGTGTGTGTTTGTAGCCATACGAACCATTGGAAACATCCTGATTGTGACCACGCTTCTTCAGTTCATGTTCGCTTGTATCGGAGTCCAGCTTTTCAAAGTGAGTTTTCAATTGAGATCTTTAAATTCAGGGTTCACCAGTAACATTACAGTTAATTTGCTATTTTGACTTGTCAATGTTTTTTATCCAAAAAAGTTTGAATTATTATAATGCTAAAAAAACATCTAGCATTTAGCAAGTTGTTCAATTGGCTAACATTTTAATATCAAGACCTATCTTGTTTTTTTGAATATAATCAGAAACAATTTTTTATCTGCTCATCGTATTACAGGGTAGATTTTATAGCTGCACAGATGAAGCCAAACACACTCCTGATGAATGCAAGTCAGTATCTACATGTGATTTGATATTTTCTCTTAACGGTTTGATTTTAATTGATACATTTCCATCTGACTTCAGGGGGACATTTGTGGTGTACAAAGATGGTGATATGGACCACCCCATGGTCAAAGAGAGGATCTGGCAAAACAGTGACTTCAACTTTGACAACGTGCCCATGGGCATGCTGGCATTATTCACAGTCTCCACATTTGAAGGCTGGCCTCTGTGAGTAGCAAACCATGAAATTATATATGAAATTAATTTAATAAATATTACAACAACAGATCTTGGTGTTCACTGTGAAATCATCCAATATATTAATAATATAATGCATCAAAATACTGAAATAACAGCAGATTGCCATATCTAATTTTAAGCTCTTATCTAGCTTTTGTAACTTTTTTTGCTGTATAATGTATATTAATTTCTATGTTTTTGGCATGTACAGTTCAATTTAAATCAGATTCAGATCAGAAAATTTTGTTGCATTAAGATTTCATAAAAGCCATTATACATATAGGTACATACACATACAAATGAGCAAATGTATACATGGACATTAAAATATTACTTTCTATCAGTATCTTACACCAAAATGTGTTGGTAGAACTGAGACATCTTTAATTCAGATGTTTTGTTTTTTTTGTAAACCTTTTTATTTGGGTCTTGTACAAAGGTTGCTATACCGAGCTGTAGACGCCAACGCTATAAACCGGGGCCCCATCTACAACTACAGAGTGGAAATCTCCATCTTCTTCGTCATCTACATCATCATCATTGCCTTCTTCATGATGAACATCTTTGTGGGTTTTGTCATCATCACATTTCGAGAGCAAGGAGAGGCTGAATTTAAAAACTGTGAATTAAACAAAAACCAGGTCAGTTATACAGCATGCTCAATCACTCACTGCAAAAATGCTTTAATATGTATGTGTGCAATATGTACTTTCCTGGTGGAAGGTTCACCAACTGCTTTTCTCCATAGAGATGCTACAGCTTTGCCTGGAATGTTCCAACTTATGTTTCTAGTATTTATTCAATTCCAGGTATTTGTTTTACTAAAATACCATGAATTATAATAGTGCATACTTACTTTGAGGTGGTTCGCCTCTCCATAGATCTAAACTGATGCAATCATATGTTTGTAATACTATGGAACAATCTAGGCAAAGCAATAACATCTTTATGGAGACAAAGGTTACATAGTGTATTTTTTTTTTAGATATTTCAAGGCAAAATTATCTGCTAATGGAAGGGAAGATTTTCTTGTTCTCATTTTACGAATGTTGCTTTTTGCAGTGTAAATGACATGTTTTTAGTTTAAATTTATTCAACTTGATTTTCTCCACATAGCGCCAGTGTGTGTACTATGCACTGAAAGCCCAGCCTATAAAAATCTACATTCCCAAGAATCCATCACAGCTCAAATTTTGGAAAATTATCAACTCGAGTCAGTTTGAATATATCATGTTTGTCCTGATTCTGGGCAACACATTGACTCTGGCTGTTCAGGTACAAATTTCTTTTCCAAATGAAAGCAATAGATTTATAATCCTTTATAATTCAACTTTTCCAATCATTGTTTATTGGTGTTTCAGCATTACGAGCAGTCAAAGCTATTCACTTCTATCATGGATATCCTCAACATGATCTTCACTGTTGTGTTTACAATTGAAATGATTATCAAGTTAATGGCACTACGGGCTCATGTAAGGTCAAATTTTATCGTTATCTTAATGCAGTAAACAGCTCATGTAATACTGTTCTCTTTTTCTTATTTAGCACTATTTTATTGATCCTTGGAATTCATTTGATGCTTTGATTGTTGTGGGGAGTGTGCTGGATATTGCCGTGTCTGAGTTTAGTGTAAGTGGAATTTATACCCTTATACAGTACATAACTTTTTTGATGGAGAGTATGCCACTTGTTTGTCATCATGGAGAGGTTTGTTCTTGGACTGGAATGCTTCACATTATGGAACTTCAACAAGTCAATTTAGAAATCACATCTGTGGAGAGGTGACCCCACTCACAAAAAGAGTTACAGTTTTTTCAAGGTATTTTTGAGCTATAAAATAGTTGTATTTAAGTTAACTGCCATACTGTGGATCATTCAAAATGAAGCAACAGTTTCACCATGGAGACTAGCAGGTGGCAGTCCCCTAATAGAAAAGTTACATAGAGGACCTTTAAATACTTTCTGTTTTCTCTTCTCTACATGCAGGGAGGGGGTGGACATGGTGAGGTAAGGCCTACACAAAACGAATTTATAAATGATAATCTAAATCATTTTAAACACTTTTTAATGCTGTTTTATTTGTTTCATAGGGCAAAGGTGAAAGTGGTAAAGTGTCTATCACATTTTTCCGTTTATTCCGAGTCTTGCGTTTGGTGAAGCTCCTCAGTAAAGGAGAAGGCATCCGAACTCTTCTCTGGACGTTTGTCAAATCTCTGCAGGTCATTTAAATTTAATAAATAAAATACATTATATTACATTATACAAGATTATATGCGCCAACTTTACAATTTGTAAGTGTAAATATCTTTTCCTGTGTAGGCCCTGCCCTATGTTGGTTTGCTCATTGCCATGATATTTTTCATTTATGCGGTTATCGGCATGCAGGTAAGACGATTTTTGGATAAGTAAATATGTGCTTTTCTGTTACATTAAAGCAGTACATTTTACCTTTGTATTTTGTTCTCTTTGTAGACCTTTGGAAAAGTGGCCATTGATGACGACACTGAAATCAACCGAAACTGCAACTTCCAAACTTTCTTTATGGCGGTTTTGGTGCTGTTCAGGTGAACAAAGATGGTGCCATAAAATTATTTAATTTGATTTCATCTGATTATATTGTATAATAATCTTTTTTGTTAATAGATATATTTTTGGGCTAACATATCTGCATACCTGGGACAGAGTGTCTTGTATATAGGAAAGGCACTGAAACTTAGGAAAAATCCCACACATCTTTCACTGTTCATGGATTTATTTCAGCATCTGCAATTCCTTCCTCATGTAGATAATAGAGTCCCTTTGTTGATTATGGGATGATCCAGGGATCCAAGCTCAGCCAGCTTTGTAGTACAGGTCTCTAAGGACAATTGAACAGTCAACAACAGTTACTTGCATTATAAAAAAATACTTGAAAGTCCAGTGATGCTCTAGTGACATGATGTTATAAAAAGGACAAATTCACACTGCATGTCCTGCAAAATGCCCTGTACAGCCACACTTCCTATTCTAATTAAAAGGTGTGATGGCAGGTGCGCCACAGGAGAGCAGTGGCAAGAGATCATGCTGGCAGCGTTGCCCGGGAGACGTTGTGACCCTGAGGCCGACATTGAGCCAGGAGAGGAGTATTCATGTGGTAGTAACCTGTCCTACATCTACTTCATCAGCTTCTTCATGCTCTGCGCTTATTTGGTGAGGAAACAATGATCCACACTTACACTATCAGTCAAACAATATATGACAAATATATGGCATTCCTTTACAATGTGCTCCTAAATATCTTGCTTGAGGCTCAAGTAGTGCCCATTTATTGAATGTACTGTAAAATCATTCACAAATCTAGCGATATAACTGTATACACCAGTTTTAAAGATTACACTGTGTGTTAGTTCTATTTCATCTCGACTGATTAGTGATTCATAAAACCATTGTAACTTTCATTTTATTTTGTGTGGCTTTTTAAAATTTTATTTTTTAGGCAATATACTCAATATTTCTATATATATCTCTGAGCAAACAACTGCAGAATTCAATATATGCCTACCTTTAAGTTTAATGGTCCTATATTACACAAAATTTACTCTTGTGAGCTTTAAGTCATGTTACCTCATCAAAAACAAATCTGGAGTTAAGTTTTCTTTCATTCACACATGTTTGAGTAATCCTTTATCATTAGTCTGTCTACATTTCCAAAGTTCAAAATACTGTGTCACAAGGTGGAACAATGTTAATAAGGGTTAACATCTTACAGTTTCTGTCTGAGATAAGAACTCTCCTAAATAACTCCTAAATATGCAGGTTTTCTGTGTTAAACATGTGTGAATGAAACAAAACACAACTCCAGATCAGAAAATAGCATAATATAGACCCTTTGAATATACAAGCCCATGAAATGCTGTGATGCCATCAGAAACCAAGTAATAGCCCATCAATAAATTATCTTTAGGACAAATTAATTCATGTTCATGTTGTGATCTCCAGCAGTACAGATGGCATCAGAGACAGAAAGCTGGATAACTACATTACACCAGCAGTGGTCGTAGTAGCAATTTACAAAGCTTATTCTGCCCTATCATATATCAACTCAAACATAAAAAGCCTTTGTTCTAGGGCTTTAAGAAATTAGTTTGTGGAAATATAGCTACAAGGTGCACATACCTTAAAAATGACAAAAGGTACAATAATTAAAAGACAGTCCAAACAATACAATAAAAACGTGTTTATTGTTTATGTAGACTCCTATTAGCATCTTCAGCGTGCTCCATCAGCTGTTTTTTATGTGGTAAAATATTATACTTAATTAACAAATGGACATAACTTTAATAACCATTCAAATAAAAACATTTACATCTTCTTCTTGCTTATTGTGCAGAGTCTGAAAGGTTTGGATAGAGTACAAAGTCTGGTGGCTGTGAGCACAAAGGTTGTATTTTATGTGCCCTAATTGTACAATACAGAACCACACAGTAAAGAGTATAACATTTAAAGGGCCCATATTAGGCAATTTTCTGATCTATAATATAATGTTCTTTCTTCTTGAAAAACAGAATTTGAGTTGTGTTTTGTTTCATTCACACATTAACACAAATCATTGCATATTTAGGTTGTTCTCTCAAACTGAAAAGGTACTGTTCCACCTTGTGATGTCATATGATAACCCAATATAATAATAATGATTTTAAACTCCGTACACCTTCAGTAGAATCATTTGGTTTATTTCAGACCTGGTATTACTAATCTTTACTGAACAAAAAGTAACTTTTAACTTGAAAACTACTGCTTCATGACATCACAATGTGGAACAGAGCATTTTGAGTTTTGGAAATGTAGACACACTAATAATAAAGGCTTACTTAAACATATGTGAATTAAACACAACTCCATGTTTGCTTTTGGTGAGCTAACAGCATTATAATATTACTAAAAGCTCACAAGAGTCCATTTTGTGTAATATAAAGCTAAAACAGGTTGTATGTGTTATGTTATGCAAGTTGCTACATAACAAATGCCTGAAATGCAGTAACTCAAGTGTCCATTCCTTCAGGGTCAGTCATTCTCTGTCTGTGGGTGGTCTTCAACTTGTGAGGACCAACACAGAGTGGAGCTGTGTGCCTGTGTTGTCCTTAAATCATAGTATAGATTTAAGAACTCTTAAATTGCATAGTCACTAAATTAAACCATTAGTTGGCCAATGGTGGCTAATATATACAATTTTCAGTAATATGGAGATGTGCAGTCATTTATATTTAAATATTGGTTATATTGTTTTTTGATGAAAATGCTGCAAAAAGCTAAAATTAAACTATTTGATTTATATTGAAAATGTATGTTTAAGATATTGACTCTTGTCTCTTTTTTGCAGATTATTAATTTGTTCATTGCTGTCATTATGGATAACTTTGAATACCTGACCCGTGACTGGACTGTACTTGGCACACATCACCTGGATGAGTTCAAAAGGGTTTGGTCCGATTATGATCCAGAGGCCACGTAAGACATTCTCCGTTATTAAAAGTTATCTTAAAGATCCTATATTACACAAATGTGAGCTTTAAGTCATGCTATAATGTTGTTACCTTCTCAAAAACATAATTGGCCTTCGCCAGTTACTCAGTTACTGGCGAAGACCAATTGTTCTTTGCCTGTTTTTTCTTTGCGATCCCCAAAGTAACCTGACTCAACTCTGCCACCTAGAAGTGGACCCCTATGGGAGTGGGGACAAGTAAAATTAAGTGTAGGCAAATGTGTTAAACATGACACAACTATAACTAACCAGGTATGCTGATGACGAAAAAACAACAAAGCATTACAAAGTGTAAGAAAATAGTGTACCGTAATATAGGCCCTTTAAGATCTTTGATCTTTGCAGACACATTTCTCTACTGTCATTTCAATAGATAATAGTAAATGCACAAAAAATGTATTATCGTTTGAATTGCAGGGGTCGTATCAAACACATCGATCTAGTGACAATGCTACGCAGAATTCAGCCTCCTCTGGGTTTTGGTAAACTATGTCCACACCGGGTCTGCTGCAGGGTAAGCAAACATGGTTGCTACTGCCAGTGCCATTTTATCATGAACTATAATTGCTTACATAAGAAACCATTGCTACTATTAAAAAATATGCAATTTATTTAGGTCTATTTTTAAGATAATGAGTGTCTTAGGGAGAATAATTGGTATTTATACAACTGTAATTTTCTATATAAAGAATGTTTATATTGCTTTTACAGAGACTGGTGGCTATGAATGTCCCTCTCCACCATGATGGCACAGTTACCTTTAATGCAACATTGTTTGCTCTGGTCCGAACTTCACTGAAAATAAAGACTGAAGGTTTGAATATGTAGAGGAATAAAAACATAAGTCAATATATGCTTCTATAGCACTTTCTGTAATATATTCAGTCAATATGTTTCCTTTGTCTCTCTCAGGAGCCATTGACCAGCAAAATGAGGAGCTGAAGCTTATCATTAAGAAGCTCTGGAAAAGAACTAAGCCTAAACTCATAGATGAAGTTATTCCTCCCCCTAGAGGTACATTGGGACATAACACAATAAAAAGGAACTATTTCATTATGTAATATGATACACTGTACCTGTGCCTCTTTTTTTTTTTTTTTCATATTCATAGGAGATGAGGTAACCTGTGGGAAGTTTTACGCCAGTTTCTTGATTCAGGACTACTTCAAAAAATTCAGAAAGAGAAAAGAGCGGGAAAGAAAGTCCAAGAAGAAGGACAAAGCAGCTTCTTTACAGGTGAGGCGTTACAAAGTTTTGGAGTTTCTAATTATTCTTATTACAGTATATGATATGATTATATTCATACATGAGATTATTTTGAGATTGATTGATCAGATTGGGATCAGAAGCATGTTTTCCTCTTAAATGGAAAAATTCATAAGGGAAATAATGCACTAATGTCAAATATAATCATTTATAACAGGAACATGTCTTAACATAGCCAATAGTCAATTAATGAAATGCTGGTAGTGGTTGCTCTCACAAACAACATCAATTGAATTTCAAGTACTTTTGGAATTCATGAAGACATGTACTTGCAATTCTAGCTAAACAAACTGGTTAGGATCATTTGAAATAGACCTGAGCTCCTCACTGAGCAGTGGGTAATAAAGTTGTAGTAAAAGCTTGCTGGATTAATTAATCCATGCGTTTCAGAATCATGAAAAGTTAGCACAGTTGTCATAGCGTTTACCAGTTACTAGTTAGTTAAAACTGAATATTTTGATATTTTCTATATTGAATGGTGAAGAGAAAATGCTCAAAATTGTGCCTAGAAACAGGACGATAAAACCCATAAATAGGTCTAAAGAATATTGTAATGTCATCTGAAACTATTATTCTCTTTTTCACAGCAAGGACTGCGCTCCCTTCAGGACCTGGCCCCAGAAATGCGTTTGGCCATGGACCTGGAGGATGAGGAGGGGCTGGACGGAGAGATGACAGGAGACGAGATATTCACCAGTGAAGCTACATCTGCCAACACCACCCCTGCCGCCACGCCCATGCCCCCCATAGAAACCCTGGTGGAGCAGACCACTGTGTTTGTTGAACCTGAACCCAAACCAGCCAATGGGCACATAGTGACAGACCATGTGATCACAGAGCAGGTGACTGGTCTTCATGACGCTGAGAAGCCTGGATCAGAGCTGGTAGGGGTCACTGTCGTGACTGAACAGCCGGTCAAGTCTGAACCATTACCAGTCACAAGGTAAGTTTATGTCTTGTTTTACTATATATCAAACCAAATGTATGCTAATTAGAGCTGTGTTTCCCAACCATGTGTACTCAGAATAATTTTTGATTTAAAAGAAAAGTAGTATTGAAAAGCTTTTAAAAATTAAATGTTATTTGTTGTAAAGGAGAGACATATCCAAGACAAGTCAATTATTTGTTATAATAATTTTATAACAAAAATGGCAACACATTTCAAGTACAGGAGTCTTATTCAGGGCAGCACAGCACAAAAGTAAAGGTAACTCTTTAAATAGGTAGCAGGTCATGTGATAAGGGACAGTTCTATAGCTGTATATGCAAGGACAAAAATAACACAAAACAAACAAATGTTATTTTTTCTACATTTTACACACTTAGAATTTCTGTAGGATAATCATAAACAGAAATATATAATTGGCAATATACCAGTAAACAGATTTGTAATGGCTAAATAAACACTGGTACACAGTATAAAGGGTACTCAGGGTGCTAAAGAACGCTCAAGACAAAGATGTTCGGAACGACTAAAAAGAGATTATATAAGAATCTATTTTCAAATGGTGGTTCTCAAGTATCCTTGCAACAACCACCTAATCTGCAAATTGCAAATAGGTTGTTTAGTTTGTTTTTGCAATATATTTTGAGTTTACATTTAAAATGCATCAAAATGTATTATCATAAGAGCAAAGATGATCATTAGGTATACAGCATATTCCACAAAAAAAGTTAATTTTTATTTTCCTATTATGTTAATATTATGCTAATTTTGTATTTTTTTTTGTCCACTAATAATTGCGAATCTTTTAGTTCAGCAGTTAATCTTTCAGCCTTCTCTGTGTGAATGGTGATGCATTAGACATGAATAAACAGTTCAGTGTGAACTGACTTGGGATTTTAAAACATGATTCACAAATTATATCAAAATCATAATTCTCTCCAAACAGGATGACAGAGTTATCCCCTCCTCCTGCTCCTCTCACTTCTCCCGCTCCTCCCGCTCCTCCCGCTCCTCCCGCTCCTCCCACTGCTCCCACTGCTCCCACTGCTCCCACTGATCCCCCTGCTCCCCCTGTTCCTGCTGAGACGGTGGAGGCAGAAGTGATGGTGGAGGAACCTGCCCCACCACAACCAGCAGTTCCAGAAGTGCAGGAGCCGGTTTACCACAGTGAAATTGATGGAGCAAGTCTTGCATCTGACAGGTAAAAAACACATTTAAGCACTTATGTGATAACAGTTACCCAAGGGCTTCCATCCAAGGAGTAGTCAGGCCCAACCTTGCTTAGCCTCTAAGGTCTGTTGAAATCGGGCATTGACAAGCAATTGCCTAAACAGGCTGAGTACTCAACAGAATTTGAAAAGTTTTACTGTTTTTACTGATTTACAAACTGCTTTGAATATTTTCTGTGTATTAATTAATTTCTTTGTGTGCAGTAGGTCTGGGTACCCTGATGCCGTATCCCCTGCTCCGACTGAGACTGGCTACCATGACACCAGTGTGGACAGAGCGAGCAGCATAGGAGAGATGCCCTACGACACATCCAACGTCAATGGCTTCACTAATGGATTCAATGGCACCAACCTAAATGGAGAGAGTGCTGTTCCAAGTCCTAGTCCTTATCCCAATGAGTACAATACCAATGGATATAACACCAACGGGTACAATACCAATGGGTACCATAGTAATGGGTACAACGGTAATGGATATGCAGGGTACAATGAGAATGGCAGTGTCATAAGCACCAATGGAAACGGAAGTACTGTGAGCAACGGGCAGAGCAGCGGTTACAGTGGAAATGGATATGTCAACAATCAAAATGGCAATGCACAGTTTGTGAGGAGACGACTTCTGCCTGCCATACCAAAAGGTAACATTGTCTCATGGGAAAAGTTATGGAGTTATAAAGTAATGATGTTATAGCACATTTTTGTGTCTAATGGGGTTTCAGTTGCATTGTTATTTTATGTTTGTCAAACAAATTGATATCCAGATTCTAACTGATACTAAGAATAGTTTGATAACTAGCAGGATAATTAAAATAACCTTATTTTACCTTTACCTTACCTTAATTAATAGTAATTAGTAATTAAAGAAATACCATATCAAGTAAATATAATATACATAGTAAAAAAATTGTAATGTAATCTGATTCCCAGTAATATTATAGTTACCATTTCCACTAAAATTAACAGTGTCAACTTTTGCCATCATAAATGTTTTCTCTTTACTTTTGTTATAGGTCGCAAGCCTGCCTTTAATTTTCAGTGTCTGCGGCCTCAGAGCAGCGTAGATGACCTCCCTATACCTGGAACATACCAAGGAAACACCTCCCCGTCCAGATCACGACTACGGGTGAACTCATGCTAGACTTGTTTAGTCATGATTTAGACTTGGTTTGCTTTATTTTTCATTCCATACTTGCAAAGGCAATATTATTATAATTATTTCCTGAAGTAGTAGTGGGAACAAAACTATTGGGAAACACAGTGCAATTGATGTATCTCTATTTGCTAGTGCTGAGTGATATGGCCATAACAGTGATCAGATTTAATACATACAGTACAATACATAAAGAATTTTACACACATATGCACACATACACACACAGACACCTAATTTATTCCTACAAAATCTGAACTCTCCAAAGTACATGCTTTCACTTCCAAAGACTTCACAATTAAAAAGCCCTATTGAATGCTATTTGATTAAAATGAGATTAATTGCACAGCTCTACTCTTTACTAAATCCTGTTTTTAATTTCTTTATATAAGGTCCAACACAGCCTTGACTCTCGGCGAAGCAGCGTCTCCTCCCTGTCCTCTTCTTCTTGGGCAAATACGACTGCAGCTGGTACCACCCCTGTCCCGTCAATAATTGCTCCATCAGGTCGGAGGGGGAAACTCATATACACTCCCATGCTCCTGGTGGATGAGGCAACGGGCACCTCTCAGCCTCTGTGGAGCAGTGGGTCAGCCAGTCTTCCAGCCAGGAGCACCCCAGGGTGGTATCCCAGTCAGACACGAACCTTCACCAGCTCGAGACTACCTCCTGTCAGTCAAAATTATATAGACAAAGGCAGTGCAGACAGCCTGGTAGAGTCGGTGAGTAAAAATCTAACATGCTCTTTATAAAAAAAAACTTTATAAAACTTTATATAAAAAAAACAAACAAACTATACAATTTAATTAGGTGCATTCTGCAACTTTACTTGTCTTTATGGAGATGTTATTGCTTTTGCCAAGAATATTATGCAGTATCACATTCAATTTATGGATTTTACATTTATTTAATTGCACCTTTTTATTTATCAAAAATACTGTATGTGGCCTGTAACTTGACCAAGTACTGTCACCTGTTGGTCTCCATAGAGATAGATATACCGTGGAACATTCCAATCAAAAGCCCTAATATATCCACTGAAACAAGCATGTGGCCCTCCTCCACTAGAAAAGCTACATACTACTATTACAACTAAGGCTATACATTTTTTACTGTGAGATCTGCCTATAATGTCTCTTTGTGCTTGTCACCCATCAGATTTTGATCTCAGAGGGTCTTGGAATCTATGCTCGGGACCCCAAATTTGTGAACTTTGCGAAGCGTGAGATCGCAGAGGCGTGTCACATGAGCTTGGACGAGATGGAGAGCGCTGCTACAGACCTGATCGCCAGAGGAGCCAACCGATCCGTATCCCGCTATGAGGATGAACTAGCTGATGAAATAAACTGTGTGATTTCTTATTAAAGTCCACAAGGGGAACATTTTCGAGATGAGTGTAGTGTTTCATAATGACAACTCAAAAAATCATCTCAACAGAAATAGACGAAAACAAGAGACCTTCAAGAGACCTTTAAGAGTATTGTGTCAAACTTAAATAATGTGTTGGGGGTTAATATTATGGTTAAGGTACATTATATTAACTCCTTAGGAGAATTTGTCTCCTGCATTTGACCCATACTTAAATACTTCTGGGGCAACCTGTCTCTATCTTATCATATAAACCTATCTCCAGATCGTGAGCTTGGTCTGGACTACCTTAGCTAGAGGATTTTTACTATTTTTGTTTTTCCTAATTGTTGGGTATCTTTCTTGACATAAATGCTACAGATTTTGAAGGTTAACAAATTGCTTATAAGCATCTCATGACAACTGATTCACTTTTGAGTGTTCATTAAATGCCACAATTAACTTTAAAATGCAAATTGTCACAAAGTTGTAAAAAATATGAAACATTGTATATATGTATTTAATGTGTTTATTATAAAAAATAAACTATACTTAATACCAGCATATTTTCATATTTGCTTTCCATGAGCTTTATAGGGCATCCATAACCAGAGGACAATACAAGTACAGTGTGTTACATAAGTCAGAAGGAGTCAGATAGGACGTAAAATGGTTAGTATTTTCCTATTGATTCTTTTAGATCACACGTGCCTAACACACTATACAATACATTTCCTATTACAATTGAGTGATTAGTTAAATTGTTACTTAACAAATTGTCATTGGTGAGAAAAGAGATGTTAAAATGTTTCTATTTAAACAAATATTGAACATTTACTGATCTAATGATTTTTTTTTTCCATCTAGATTTTTAATACATTGTCCCACTATCAACTCAGCTATTTGGATACAAATAGATGTACTTGCCCTGGACCCTGACCTATGGGGCAATCTTAGCTCCCAATAAAACAGCCTCGTGATTGGACGGTTGGGTGTAGACGTCATGACGCCCCTACACGTCCTTGCTGTGGTCGTGACGCAGTGGCGCTGTTCCATCAAAGACATCCTCCTCCCGTGCGCTGTTCCGGATGAGCCGCCTCCCTCCCTCTACCCCTCTGATCCTCTTAACAGCGAGTAAGCGGCCAAGATGGATGTTGTAAACCAGGTAAGGCTTTGACATAAAACACTATTTTCTCTTTTATTCATTTGATGTTAGATTAAATATTTTACCTGACAGTTGCAGTCACATTCCTTGTCATAACGTGAGATTTTTCTTTTTACATCCACCGACCTTACGCTTCAATGCAGTGTTTTCAATCCATTCGAGTCGAAATAATTTATGCAGTGATTTACTGGACGGCGTTCACTATCTTAGATTGTGCTGCTACTAGACAATGTATTAAAACGTGTGCTACTGACGCTCATTGATTTGTGCAAGACTCTAGAGAAGATGTAGGCAAGATGCTGCTGTTGTGACATTTATTAGCAGAGAAGGATACACCAAGGCCTTTACCTTCTGAGATTCCGCTAGCTTAGTGAATATGAGTTGCTCACGTTAGAAATTGTGCCAGGATAGTAAGGGGGACCGTGATGGAGCATAGGCCCTTGGTGATATTGGTTAGCCGCAGTAGGCCCTTATCGCTCCGTGTGGTTCACTTATGGTTATAGAGAAAATCAAAACCACTTAAACCATTAATGAGTGGACATAAAACTGACAACGCACACTTTGACAACATGGCGAGCGACATTTTTAAAATATGGATGCTGAAGACAATAACAGAGAGAATAGCCCATAGACTACTAGACCACCACCGCTGCTTTCTCCGGTGCGGCTATTTATTGATGCATACTGGGACACACCGCCTTCTTGCAGTGTCGCATTCAACTGCAAATACATGCTTTTTAATCTCTGTCACGCATAAGAGTTTGCCCAAATTGCACTAAACCAATGTGACAATACCGGGGCATAAAAACATTAAGTTAATCAGCTTTGTCTAATTGTGAGGCTGGCAAAAGCTCCCCAGTTACTACAACGCACACGCACGTACACGTCTGAAGTAACATCAAAATGAGTAGAGCTATAGCTACAGTATCACAGGCCTATATTAAAGCAGTCTGTCTGGTTCCTAGTCCGGTACTCAGTAAGCTCCATCAAAACATAAGCAGAGCAAACCAAAGCAATCACAGTGCCACAGTGAGTACACTACACTCACCACACACCAAGGAGGTTCCCAGTTCAAATCCCAGATCTTGCTGAGTTTGTATGCTCCTTGTGCACATACTATGGGTGCTCAGCTCACCATAGAGCACATAGGCTTTTCCAAATTTAGCTCCTGGGTCTCTTTGATTGTACCCATCATTCCTCAATGGCACTGAAAACTGGATCAAACGCAAAGAATCACTCAAAACTATTAATATAGGATGTGATCATACACATATCATTGGCATATCAGTTTGAGTATAATATGACAAATCAGCTTGATGCATACCCCAGTGATTAAAATTATGATTTCTTTTGACAGTTGGTGGCCCAAGGGCAGTTCACAGTAGTCAAAACTCCATTGGGATTCATCAAAGTTCTACAATGGGTAAGTGTTTTTTAATATTTGTTCCCAGCATTCACTACAAACAAGAGAGACAATGCACAATTCCCACTGGAACTATTATGTCCCTGTATTGTATCTTTACCTTTGCTTGTCTGGGTGGTAAATCATGATGTTTCTCACTGATTTGTGACCTTGTCTGTCAGACTAAGGTCATGCAGCATCACGTGGCTTAACAATACATGTCACTGCACTCAAATGATGTGTAATCGCTCTGTTCTTGTTTGTAAGTAAGGGTAGATAATTTGAACTATATTTCTCTTTTATATTATTTTACTCAGCCCCCTGAAAACCTTCCTACAGAAACTCAAACTAAAACCTGTGATTTTAGGCAATTCAAAACAACAACAAAAAAACTTATTTTTACTTATTATTTTAAGTAAACATAACAAAATGAAGGAAAGTTATAAAAGGGGAAGGAAAATGGGACAAGGATTTATAGGTATGCTAAAAAGATATAATAGAACAAAACATTCTTTAAGTTATATTATTTTAATTGTTTTTATTATTATTATTTTTCACCCCTGGACCCATTACGAAATTGGAAATAAATACAACAAAATCTCGTACAGAGTTACATACAGAGTTGCCTTTGCCCTGGTGAGTGTAGTAAGAAGCATGTTGCCCTTTTATATAAAAGTGCACTGTGATGATAAGGGCCCCAGGCTTCTATATGAAACACTGGCAGGAAATATTACATCATCACTATAGTAACGCTTTACTACAGTGCAACTGAAATTCACGCTTTGTCATATCCTCTTCAGGCAACATCTGCATACTTTTGCTAAGGGCCCTGTCTGTGGATGAGAAGTGCTTAGGATTTCCTCTTCATAGATCCCTTGCTAGTTAGGCTCAAGAATATAACATAACAAATGTTTATTACAAAGAAGTTGGACCAAAGCTTATATGGTGCCTTTATATGGTGTACTTTTAGCTCCACCTGTTTACTACCTCTATTGTTGTCATATCTCTATTGTAGTCTACAACACCTCAGTGGGTGTTTAAAAAGTAGTTTTAATTGCATACTCCACCCATAAGACGTTGGTCTGGTGTGTGTGATCAGCAATTTTTTTGTTAATATATTATCAGAACAATATATGGGGAAAGAGGCTGCATTGGTTGGCTGTGGCCGATACGTACCGGTAATTACATTTTCTTAGCGCATAGATCTTTTTTTTTTTTTTTTTTACATTTCTGACCTTATTAGTTTGTAGTTTTATATTACTAAATCTGTTTTTTCTGCTTCTGAAAATTCCATAATCTGCTGTCATTGGACACATTTGCCTGTCATTCAATCAGAGCAGAGGCTAACCAATAGGAGGAGTAGGTGGGTAAAATTGTTTGAGCTTTAAACAGAGAAGCACAGAATGACGATATGTATCTCACCAAAATAGCATATTGTCTCAAGGATCAGATCACAATTTGATTTGTATTGGCATGTAGCCCAGCCTGAATATAAATTGTGTTGTTGGTTTGCATTGTGGGATGCCTCTGTTGAGACTTGTTTTGGTTTAGATACATTTTGATCTTACTTAGTCCAGATGGAGACTATAGAATTCCTCTTTGAGTCCTGGTTTAGTCCTGGTCTAGTCCAAGTTTAGTGCCAAGTTTAGTCCAAGTTGTGTCCTAATTTTGATGTGTTAAACTATGAAATACACTGGTGCTTTGGGTCCTGTTGTTTGTTTACCTCTATCTCTGCTCCTTCTGACTTCTGAACATGGAGCAGTGCTGACAGAAACAGGCCTCTGCTGTAATAGACTCTCCTTGTGACCCATCATAAGTGCTCTCCATCCATGGCTCCTGCTCTTCCCCGGAGCTGTGCAAGTATGCCATAGCCTCCTCATCATCACTGCTTCCTTGGGTCACAGTGAACGGACCAATCAGAGCCCGTGTAGAGGAGGCAAGGGCCCATGAATCATCTGTGTATGGCTCACTGTGCAGGAGGTGGGGTCTGTGGTGGTGCTGCATTCATATGGACATACATTAGAGGAGAGTGGGAAGAGAGGACATAGGAAACACCCATTGAGGATCTCCAGATTAGAAAGGCCTATCCTGTTACTAGGGCTGCAAAAATAATCAAAATCAAATCGAAAACGCAATTTGAATGGAAGCTTGTAGTGACTAGCAAAGGCTGCAGTTTCTGAAGTACCATAATTACCTCCCCACATAATTAAATAGTCTATCTTGTTCTTCATTAAAACTGCCAGTCTTCTAGTTTAGATCTGTACAAACATGTTCTGAAATGTCATTTTAGTATTAGTCTGTCAGTTCATATTTCAGTCTTTTGTTGATTCTACTAGACACATTCCAAATGTTGAACAGAATACTATTATTAAAATAAAAATCCCAAATCTATATGAAATGACATTACTACTTCTACATGTACAATGTTGTTAAAAACATAAGTTGCAAATGTAACTAGCAGAATGCGACACAAGTAGTTCTTTTCTTGCTATCATGAGTCATAGCAGATATATTCATCCCTCAAATCTGATCATAGTATTATTAGTATTGTAGTACCAAAGAATAACAGAAAGTTCCCAACTACTGCAAAAAAACAAACAAAACAAAACAAAAAAAATACAACAAACCCTGACACTGAAAAATGATTGTTACCTCTATTAAACAATTAGCTGATATAGTAAAAAAAAAAAGGAAAGCCTTGGAAAGAAGTGTGTAAACCCTGGGAAACAAAGCTAAATTTTGGTCTCTTTTACCCCCCTGCCCCCCTCCAACATTTGTCTTTGGGGAATTCTGCTTACAAAGCCTGGATTTGATGGATGTTTGGAGACACTCTGTTCCCCAAATAAACGTGATGCAAACAGCCGCTAAAGCTGTGGAGCTATGTCAAGTCCCATCTGTATTTATGTTCACTGACTCATACAAGAATATACATAGGACAAATGCATGGCTTTCCCCTGTGCAGCAGTGGAGGCTATCATTAGCTGTTAGTAGCTTAAGCGCTGGTCACAGTATGTGCTATGATATGGGCTATGAGGCATCTGTGCATCTGATCATGAATACAACAGATTGTGTTGATTTGATTCCTTAGTACATTAAGACCTGTGCTGTATGATGTAACAGGCCATTTTGTGCAAACTGTGCTAAGTCAAGAGTATGAGCTTTTCAGACTTTTGAGGCATTTTAGGCAAAAACAGAATAGCAGATCATGCTAAACAAGTCAAATGATGTAATTATAATTTAATTTGAGTTTTAAGGTTTATGTTTTAAAAGATTTAGGATGCTAAGATAGATTTTGTTTGGTCCTGATCTATTCCTTGTTTAGTCCAGGTTTATTTTGATTTTAGTGCTGTTTCAGCCCCAATTTTGATGTGGTAGTGAATAATATGCAAGTGTGAATGCACCCTGAGTCACCAGTGCTCATTTTAAGCATGTCTAGAAGGAATTAACACTGATTTATTAGCTCAGAGACAATGCACAAAGTACGTTATCTCACAGGTTTTTGCAAATATTCTTGCTTCCAGCCAATGTACAGGTTGATGTCACAATTTCAATATAGACATCTGATTGAGTAGTTAGTTCAATATGAAACAATCAGTGTTACAATTCCATCTAATTTATTACAGGCCTCACAATGAAATGTGTCAGTGTCACTTGAGTAAAGAAAGAAAGAACTATTACAAGTTTCACATGCTTTTCAGGGCATGTTTTTAGAGGTCTAAACATGTTACATATTGTAGTAAAGATCCCATGGAGACAGGATATTTTGTTATTGTCAAAACCTATACTATTATTGTCAAAACCTATATATTACCTTTATAAACAAAACCTTTGTGACCATTTAAACTGCGATTTTCATTGACGATTAATCATGTAATTCTAATGTTCATGCAGCTTTATGGCTCTATGTATCTTTACAGCACAGAGGAGCTGACACCTCTCCACATACCAGGAGAGCCAGTGCCTCTTCACCGGGCAGCAATGCCAAATGTGTTTCCATGGCACCAAACAATCTGAGTGCCACCGTTTGTTTCAGACTGTCCCTCTCCTCCTCTGCCTCCTTCAATCATGCTACAAGCTTCTAACATTTTAATCCAGTAAATACAGTGACAGGTTATGACATACCAGGCCTATTGCAATGCATGTTAATGGTTTTAATTAGCCAAATGCATCTCAAAAGGGAAAGTCAACAAATCCCAGATGACACTAAATGGGATTGGTAAAAGTATTGATCTCTGTATTAGCCCCAAACAGCCCCACAGGAATGACTTGGTGTAGATAGCTTGAAATGCATGCCTAATATTGTAATATATCTATATTTGTATGTGTATGTGTTATTTCATCCGCTTTTTTTTTACCTGTTATTCTTTGAAAAGATAGAAATAGATTTTAGATGTATTTCTGTATATGTTTACATGTCTTGAAGGGAATCCCTGCCCTCTGTGTCATATGATAGTGGCTATTGATTTGTGACACAGCTGTCGTGTTGTTTTATTGTAATTTATGGTACTGGGTAATCCACTCTTGTGACTTTACTTTCCCAACAGTACAATTATGGGTTTTTTTTGTTTTTGTTTTTTTTTTCAAGTTGATAGTGATTAGATACAAATTTCCCATTTTTCCCATGAAGCTTACAGAGCCCCATACCTGTCCATATATAAAATAAATGTCTAAGGAATAAATCTGTATAATCCCATGAAATCATGCAGTATATAATTCATTAAAATCATAATTAATGTAAAAATATTAATGTTTTCTGGTTGACTAAACATATAATTTTTTATTTTTTTTAACAAAATTATTTAGTAAATTATTTAGTATGTTTGTTTGTTTGTTTGTTTTTTGTTTTACTAAATTAAACGTTGCATTAACATTGTATTGGTGTATCCCTAGTATTAAGTATATAATTTGTCATAATCCCAGATTTCCAAACTAACATGCTTCAAAGAGAAACCCTAAACAAAAGAGTAAGTCTCGCAGTCCCACAATGAGACCCAATGCTTTAAGTCTTAAGTACAAATCTGCCATAACAAGACTCAGAGCCACATTAGCTAGATTACTTTAAATAGTTCAGTGTGTTGATGGCCATAGACAGTAGTACAAGAGCAGAGTTAGGTTTGCTCAGGTACTTAGCTCACATGCGGAGGCGTGGCTAAGGCTTTATTGGTGTTTGTGGTTGGGGCCGTGGCGACAGATGGTACAGCACCTCAGTCAGATTAATAGGTGGATTTTCCATCCAATCGGATCTGGTCTGGAGCGTGGGGAGGGTGTGGTAAAAATAGTCTAATCTGCAGAGTGTGAGAGAGTGGGACTTTATTTGTAGTCTCTGATTATATTATGTGCATTAGAAAAAGACCTCTGTTCAGTAGGGGAGGGGCTGTTCAATTACAGACAATGTAATAATCACAATTATTTGGATGATAATGGAAATTATAATTATTTGAAATTGAACATGGAGGGCAGGGGCATATCTAACTCACTGTTTTTGTAAGAAATTTCCAAACTGATGATTCAGAAATGTTGATTGGGGATTATCTCCACAAATTTGCAATATTAATATGATGGCTTAAAGGTATTTGAACTGATATTTCGACACGCTTTTAAGGGTTAGGTGTGTGAAAAGGGTTAGGCGTGTAAATGTGTGAACAATTATTTTGGGGGAAAAGACCTATTGGCTAAGGAACAGGAGAACACATGCTCCCTCATCTCTTAATCAGGATTTGTGAAATGATTCCCCAAATATTAATATCAGATATGTAAAAGGGCTAATAAATAACAGCATAGCATTATACATACCCTAAATTATCTTCTTGCCCAATATTCAGAGAATACACCCCAAAGAAAATTAAGTTCTGGAGTAAATGTATCACCAACGATGTATTGTTCACACAGTTTACAAATACTACAAACAGGGCAGCTGTGACTACAGTAGTACCACCAGGCAGGGAGTGAATGACTAATTACTACCACGTAGCACTTTGAAAGGCTTGTCAAGCTTGTAGAGTGCAATAGATATGTAAGACCTTACTATTATAAACAAATAAAGAAATCAACTTAATAGCAAATAAGTGTTACCATAGCAGCAGATGCAGATGTGATAACTGATTTGTGGATGAATGCAGAATAAAAATAATTACAATTTTAAAGTATTTTTATTTTTGTAAAACCTAAGAAAATGTAAAAAACGTGTGCATTTATCTTTTTCTTTCAGATCTTTGCAATTATGGCCTTCTCAACATGTGGCAGTTATTCGGGTATGTTGAAGATGAGTGTGGAGTGTGAAAACCGATCGGAGAGTGACCTGGGAATAGAAGTACAATTTGAATACCCCTTTAGGTCAGTATTTCCTAAGATCCAGATCACGTTTCTTTATACAATGTACTATTTGTGTTGCTCACGTCCTTTCCCTCGCCCAGGCTCCATCAGGTGTACTTTGATGCCCCCACCTGTAAGGGAGGGACCACTGAGCGCCTGTTCCTGGTGGGAGACTACTCCTCGTCCGCTGAGTTCTTTGTCACCATTGGGGTCTTCTCCTTCCTGTACTCAATGGCAGCGCTCTCTGTGTACTGCTTCATTCTGGAAAAGTACAAGGAAAACAACAAAGGAGCCCAGATTGTAAGTTCAATTATTACATTATGTAATACTTTATGTCGCCATCAGTGTTAACATGTACCTGCCCCTCAGGACTTCGTGGTGACTGCGGTATTTGCCTTCATGTGGCTGGTGTCCTCTTGTGCTTGGGCCAAAGGCCTGTCTGATGTGAAAACAGCCACTGACCCTGAGAGGGTCATCACCCTGATCGCAGCCTGCGATGAGCAGACGGTCCGTTGCCGTGAGATTTACGACCCCAAAGTCTCTGGCCTCAACACCTCAGTGGTATGTCCCATATCTTCTCCTGTTCTGACAGTGAACTTTGATACCAATAGACACAAAATAATGGTGATCCTGTCCTACTCAGGCCTTCGGCTTCATCAATGTGATCCTGTGGATTGGGAACCTGTGGTTTGTCTTCAAAGAGACTGGCTGGATGGCAGCTTTCGGTGGAACGTACATGCCCTCACAAGAGAAGCAGCCTGCCCCAGACTCGTTTGGGCAGGGGGGATATGCACAGCAGGACCCCTACGCCGGCTCCCAGGGGGGGTACCAACCCGACTACGGCCAGCAAGGGTACAGCGAGGAGGGAGGATACAACCAGGGCTACGAGCAGCAGCCCACCTCCTACTCTAATCAAATGTAAACCAGTCCAGCTGCAGCAGCTACAGGGCGTGAGTACCATCACTGAGCTGTTAATTGTACTGCATGTAGTTAAATGTGTAAAGTGTTCTCTAACCAGTACTCTAGGGTAGTCAAGTACTTTGCAAGGGTACTTATATATTTTAGGTAAAACTTTGTATTTAAATATTAATTTCAAAGGGAATTCATCTACCCAAGGTACACATAACACAAAAGAATGACATCCTTTCTTTACACAACACGTATAGGTTATGATTCTTGAGTTAGTGTTCAGGTCTGTCCCTCACATATTCCTGTTTTCTCCACAGGGTGATCTGATTACAGAGTGTGGTCGTGTCCGCGCTCCTCTGTTCGTCTGTGTGCGTGTCTGTGATGGGACAGCGGCGGGAGGAGAGGGAGGGAACAGGATGTGGGACAAGGGTATGTGGGTCTTTACTGTATCATGATGTTTATTCTTGTGATGTATTTAACTGTAGAAGACAACAGAGGATTGTCTGTTTGGTTTTATGAGAAAAACTTGAATACAATACCAAAACATTAATTCACGAACATTTAAGAGAAATCTTGTAATGTAAAAGACATTTATGAAAAAAGCTGTAGTAATATTTAACTTGAGAGAATGTATTGTCTGTGCTGTGTAAATATTAACATGCTGATATATAAATATATATATATGATTATATGTACTCAGTTGAATAACTGTGCACTCCATATCAGTTGTTATACAACAAATGTTGAGCACAGGGTTATTCAATTGCTTTTACTTTGGTTCTGTTTAGGAGCTCACATAGTTTAGTCTATGCCACTCATCTATAACACTGGAAGTCAGCTCATTTATTCTATGGATGTTTTTAATTTTGTCTGTCATATTTAAAAAAAATTTTGTTATCAAACGTGACTTGATGAGGGGGTGTTACTGAAACTGTGATGGAAATTGTTTAAAGGGAAATAATCTATTTATGAAAAAAATAAAAGTAATGACTTTAATGGAAAGTGTTCAAAAAGATGAAGTATTTATGTTCTATAGGTTTTTGTACTCAGTTACTGTCAACCAAGGCTTTATCCTTGTGACATCCTGACATACAAATGAACTGTGTGTAGGTCATATGTAGTGAGCATGGTAGCCTATCCCGTTTACTATGCCGTTTCTGCAACACTTCAGTGTGATCAGTACAACATGAGTCAGGACTCTGAGCAACAGTGTGTTTTATGTTTGGATTTATGTAACAGAATTGTGTCAGTTTTGTGAATGAAACTTGTCTTGTTTTGATCGCCTTTTATGTGATCCAGAAAGTTGTACGAAAGAGTCATATAGTTTTTTAAGTGGTGTTACAACCACACTGTAGTTACATATCTTCATTAACATAAGCTATAGATAAATCAGAGGGAAACACATCTTGGGGCACAAACAAATTGTGCTACTTATCATGTTTTAAAGGTGTTCTTAATATAATAGTATTCTTCTGCATCTTCAGCCCTTGTCTCTCTATTCCTCAAGGCAACTGAATTTATTGCATGCATTTTACTACTTATATCCTTAAGCATCCTTATACAATTTCAGAGGCTGCTGCTCCAAGCTGCAAACGCATTACAACTACACATTTTAAACATAATGTTTGAAAGGTCATTGTAGTGAGAGCATTTTCAACAGCTTTGCCCCATTTAACAGTCTGTAAAGCACAGTGCTCCAAAAATGACTTTCTTCCAGATAAACTACCTGACTTCACCACAGACATAACACATTTGCCAAATACAGTCACATACCTTGATAACATGCTTTCACAGGCCTTATCAAAACAAATTGTCCATTATACAGCCTAGGTAACACAATTTTCTTTATAAATCAGGGTTCTTAAATTAAAGCTGTTACACGCTCACTAGCCCCCACTTCTGATTTCTCTCTATTTCACTGTAGCTCTTATAAATATGCTGAAATGAACTATACTCTATTCGTAGTGGTGAATGATGTCTTGTGATACTCTACGGCTTTGGATAGTGCTGTGTTTATTGTAATGTATTAGTATTTATGATAATGATTAAGTCAGGAAAAATATCTGACACTCTCCAGAAACCTGCTGTATTATTATATTGAATCCATGTGAAACTAAATTAAATAAAACTTGAAATTATTATGTTGAAAAATGTGAGTTCTTATTCCTAACATATACTGCATATTCTGGTCTAATTGTCCCACTCATTGCAGATATAGGGCCCTCTAGTGGTTGGTTCTTTAAAATTCCTGTCCATGTTTTCATCAATGCAGTCAACATGAATTTCAATTTGCTACTTTAATCTCTTATGGGAATATATTTTTCAAATTCTTGGGTTAAACATTCAGTAATTCAGAAAATGTTTGAAAGATGTTAAATAAAAATTACTTAATTAATTAAAGCTATTCAACTTCAGGGCAGACTTCAACACAGCTGTCAGTCACTCGCACTCCATACCATCCTGCCCAGTATATGCAGTCTTTGCCTCCATGCATAAAGTGAATGTATCTCACTCCTGGGCCATAGTTCCTGAATGTGTGCGTCATCTGAAACAGAAAATATCAGCTGCATCTAAAAGTTATAAGACAACAGCCACGATTTACAGTCTGTTATTAGACCTACACAATACCACAGGTGATTATTCTGCTCTTCAATGTAGACTGTCTTTGGTCCAAACGTTTGTATACACTTTTTCGTTTGGTTTAACAAATCCACTTGGAATTTATACAAACAATTACAACGTGATGCATACCTGCAAACACAAAAACAACTGTATTTCAGGATATTTTTTAATTTAAACTCTATTCCAGTGTTCAAATAAATATTTGTAAATGACAGTGTAAGATTCTCACCAGTCTGTTATTTTAATTGGTGGCTGATACTGATCCATAAATGAAGCATTGTATCCTTCAGACTTCAAATCGATCTCCTGTGACTTCAAACACATGCTAAAGCATTTGAAAATGCATCATTATCATTTTTATTTTTAACAACGCAAAATAAAACCACAATATTTCATTTCCTACTGATAAGAGGTCACAAAGTTTTTCTGAACTTCAGGATTCGGATGTGGCCATATAGGCTTCTCAATCACCCAGTTGTCACCTCCATTTGATACAATTTGCCAGAACTGAAATTCTTCTGCAAAAGAACAGACATGGTTGTTAAATTACCTTTGCAAAGTCTTACAGAAGAAATGTGGTGAAAATATAGCCACTTTCTGCTCTTGGATTCTTCAGTAGATTTCTCCTCTTTTTTCGTAACACATAATATATTCTCCAGTCATCGGGGGTCCTCGTCACATCACGAGGCAACAAGCCCTCTCTTCTGCATCGTTCCCTCCACAGACAGTCGCTGTCAGCCACTTCCTTCCATTGTTTACACACTAAACTGCAACAACGAATCACCTGATCATGAGGTAGATTATGGAAGATCTCCTCCAATATCTCCAAAGGAACAGAATAAACCTAGAAAAAAGCAATCATTAGAAATGTCTACTTTAATTAATTCAGATGAACCTTAAACTTTGAGACTCAAGACAAGAAGGCAATAGTGCTAGCATCCTCCAACTGGTTTGGAGACAGTAGGCTAATACAATGACAACTGAAACCCAGATAGTATACTCTAAACTCATATGATAGAGCATTTTCGTGTTTTTTGCAAACTGGCTTTTGTAGTAGGATCCAAATTTAAGAACTTATTCTGCCTACTGATATAGAAAATAACTTTTACATAAAGTAAAATACTCAAGCTAAAACGTATTTCAATTTACTCCATAGCTGATGACACAGATGCTAGCTACTGTATGATTTAAATTATTTTTTGAGTAGCCAATACACTTAGCAACAATTAGCCTTTAAACTATGGACAAAAATCCTTACCGATGATACCTCAGCTGGAACTGAAGATGATCTGCTGAGAGCGTCGCCCATGACTTCTTTTCTGAGAGGGATTGTTTTTCATCCCACACTTGATCAATACCAATCACTTAACGATTTGTACTACTTAGATGTGGTTCTCTAATGCCATTGATTTAACAATATTATCCTTGTCGTAACGATCATAACAAGGCTACTTTCAGTTTTGAGTTAAAAAAAAAAAAAAAAAAAAAAAAAAAAATTGTATTTCCTATATGCTATTTGACGTCCTTCCTCCACGATGCTTTTGTTTACTAAACTAAGAAAAAATATAGATAGACAATGTACAAGCAGTCACAGAAAAATTCTGTTATTTAGAAGAAAATTAATTAAGATAAAATTGACCAATTTACCAATAGTTACCATGTATTCTACTGCCTCGGGTAACCAGGCAAAGAGGAACATTCCTACTACCCAAACAAAGATAAAACATTGGCCTTCCTTGGACAGGCTACAAGGCTACATTTTTGCATGGGCTATTTTTACTCTTGAGCGTTGCTACGAGCCACGGGTTTAATGAGGCGTGTAGTTTACGAGTGGCTCCTGAACGCAGCACGGCGCGCAGCCCTTCCCAGCGGTGCCAAAAGTGCCAACAACTCCCCCCAGAGAAAAGTGAAAGCCAACGCCCCATCCTGGGCCGTCCCACCCGCTCACAGACACGGCAGACTTTCCACGCATTTGGCGCTGCATTGCCAGGCTTCAGCGGGGATTTTTACCGGGGCTATTTTTGCACAATTTGGACTTATAGAAAAAGACCCTGCCCGCAGCCTGTACCAAGAACTCAACCTCCACTAAACTTCAAAGAGACATTAAACACAAGTTTGTTAGTAGAAGCGCTTTCTTACCCTAAAAAGTTTCTACTGTGTATAACTAGCTTTAACGTGTAATTTTTAAGTTTTGATAAATTCATTTAGTCACATCATGGCCGATACAACGACCAGCTCCGGCGGAAACTGTGTGGATAAACTGAAAAGTTACGTGAAGACGCAAAAAGGCTTCATCCTCGCTGGAGAAATAGTAAGTGCACATAACGGCAATTTTTCCGGAGCGCCCTAAACGTGCAATAATAGACTCCTACTCTAATACTTGTGGCGCTGCGTAAAAGCCATATATCTTAGCTATTACTAATTCATTATTGATGGATAATGTAGTGTGGTTATTATGTTCTATACAAACTTCTAATAGCATGGTGTGTTTGATACGCTCATATTATGACCTATAAATCAATGGTGGTTGGTAGCAGAGAAGGAGGGAGAATGATAGGCATGCGGTCTGTGGGCTACGGGTGCAGGCGAGGTTAAGGGTTTCCACCTGTGTTGTGTGTTCACTTCTTCTCATTTGGCACTAAACAGCTAAAAGTGTCACAATCAACAAGGGGTTACATGGGTTAATGAGGAATCTATGCACATAGACACCTGGTTTGACTCTGGCTTAGATCTGCTTTAGTCCTGGTTTAGAACTGGTTTAATTTTGTCCTAGTCTTGGTTTAGTTCCAGTTCGGGCTTGATTTACTGCTGTAGAGTTCTGGTTAAGTCCTCCTTTAATCTTGCTTTAGGTCTGGATTTCAGTCTCATTTTGCTTTGGTCCTTTGGTCCTGACATAGTCCTGATTTAGTCTTGGTGGTCCCTGTTCCCTTGTCCTTGTTTAACACTGGTTCATACCTGAGTTATGACTAGTGTAGTGTTTGCTTTTGCTCTAATTTTACACTGTTATGATGTGTTTATGGATTTATAGCCTATATATATATATATATATTCTTTTTTATGGTCTATATCTGATTTAGACCTTGTTCAACTTGTTTTGACCTTGTTCAACTTGTTTTAGACCTGGTACCCTTCTAGTCTAACCACAGTTAAGTCATAATTTACCTGACATTAAAAATAATCAACTACTGTAACTGTTACGATTATAGCCCATTTGCATGCACCCAGCCGTGCGGAAACCTATCAGATCTGAACTAAACTGAATGGCACTATAACTTTAAAATTACTCATGTGTAGTTAAAATCTTCCACTTCCTGACCAAGGCACAACTGCTTCCTGTGGCAATATGTTTTTTCAACAGTCCTTGAGACATATGGATGACTTCACCTTACTGTAAGTTCTGTCTGCTGCACATATATTTGCATAGAGTTACCATGAAACACACCAGAAAAGACCATTATATTTATCTTAACCTAACTTTGAGCAGTAACATTTGCATAGTTAGTGTTTCAATAAAATACTCCACATACAAACTCAGTTTATGTCCTATCATAATAATTTGTCAGTGGATGTGCAGCCCCTTGGTAGCTGCTGTACTACCACCCACAATGAAGTAAAAAAAAAAAAAAAAAGTCCAGTCAATGTGAGCACTGAGCGGTTTATCCTCAAACAAACAATAAGCCTATCCTGGTGTCATCAAGAGACACTTAGTCACCTAACAGTTAAAAATGTGTCATGTGTTGCAATGAGATCTTGATAGTGGTAGATTTCTATTAGTTAGTAGCCTTTTACTATCACTATAGTCACTTTGTCCATATGAATAAGTACAATTAATCATGTATTAAGATGACCATTCAACTAATTTAAAACTACATACAGTGGATTTGGGTCACTAGTAGTAAGAGTGCAGCAGGAACTACCTCTTCCTGTTATTTTTAGTGTTTGTGGTTGTGTATGTTGTAACCATGTGTCTAAAAAGTGCATTATGTAATTTTTTTGGTAGAGGATATGTCACCTGCTTGTAACCATGGAGATATTATTGCTTTGACTTGATTATATGCTCCATCCGAGAACTTTAAATGCAGCTATCTAATTTATTCAATTACAGTGGTTTGTATTGTTAAAATAATAGCTTGAAAAATGTATATATATATTTTTTTTTTACGCGCCTGCATGGATCTGACCTGTAACTAGGCCTGGGGGTGTCACTGGCTTGTCTTCATGGAAATAAATATGTTTAATGCTGAACATTCCAGGCAAAACAATACCATATCCATGGAGACAAGCACATGGTGGACCATTCACTAGGAAACGTTACACGGTGCACTTTTTAAATAAAATAACATTCTAACTGAAATAGCAAAATGTCTAATAGAGTTTTGAGAACATAACAGGAAGGTGACTGCGATTTGCCACACAGTTTGGGGCTTTTAATCTGATCAGAATCATACTCCCCAGTCACCCTTATCACTTTAAGCCGGAAGTAACTTACATAACACATTCTTATATTAAACCAAAAAATGCCTTTCCACTTAGGCTAAAACCGTACTATAATTTATCATGTCCTGACAAATCCAGTGTAACTCTTAAGTGAAATTATTTAGCTTCTGACATGCAGTACAGGAGCATGACTGGTCTTGAAGATGTATTGGGAACAGTTGTCAGGACACACACCCATTTACTGCTCATTTGTTTGCTCTGTAATAGCAGGATGACTAATGTACTCTGCTCTTTACACTACATTACTCTTGCAACTCTGACTACTATGCACATGTATATAGGATTTTTACAGCTCAATAACATAGTTCCTCCCCCCCTTTAAAATATATTTGTAAAAGAATATTTGTTTATGATTGTTTGTTTATTGACACCAAATGGAAACTTGTGAAAATCTTCAGACTTTAGACTTTTATTGTCCCCAAGGGGAAATTCATTCCCACACACACAGATGTCATTGTGAAAGTCTAATGAGACTATTTAATTTGACATAATATTAGATCTATACCTGAATGTTATGTAACCAACTTCAGTAAACCTACTTTAATTTTTTAAGTAATTCACATATTTCATGATTCAAATTGAATGTTTTTAAAGTTCAAATCAGGCAGCATCATCGCAATATATATTTGTACCTTGGCAAGAGTCAAGCACACAAAACCACATCAAAATGCATTAGTAAACTGTGACAAAAACAGTAAAATAGACTAGCATAGTTGCCATGGCAATTGAAAGTGACAAAACAAAATATTATATCTTTTGAATGTCTATGTTTTCAATGGTGAATACATATTCTAGACCAGGGCCAGAACATGACCAAGTCTGTATCAGGACTAACCTAATATAGAAGAGGAGGCCTAGAAAGCATAGGCAAAATTTATGAGAAGAAATTTCCACTTTAACCCAATGCTACGTCAGCGAAAATGAGCACTGCATGAAAACCAAACCACTAAAATACATGGGATTTCCCCTAGCAACTGTTGCTATTTGGTGTGTCCCTATATTCCACTGGCAAGCTCTTGGCTCCAAGCTGCTCAAGTTGCTGCGGCTGCCTATATATAGTCAACAATTCACAACAATTTTGCTGTAGTAATTTTAAAAGAAGAGCTCGTTATAGCTTTGTATACTGTTTTGACTGAGCAAACAGATCTTTAACTGTATTTGAAATAAAAGTGTCAGTAGTTTTTTTGTTTCTTGTGTAATGGACATTCCTCTATGTGATTCTTCAGTATTTGAGGCCAGTATAGAGCTTCTTTTGTCCGTGCCACTACAGAGGCAAGCCTGTGCCAGCCTCGTGAACACATGAAGCACTGATGTGTCTGCAGTTTGTGTAAGAGTTAGGAGGAGCAGAGAGGGGAGGGGCTGCCAGCACAGATGTGGCAGAGCAGAGGTGCAGAACTGTGGCCATATGAAGCAGAAGCTAAGAAGTTTCTTAAGTCTGTCCGTGGGTTTCAGAATGATGAGACATTAAGACCGTTACCATAGTGTTTAACGGTATAAAACAAAATATTATATTTGAAAATGCTGCAGAACAGGAAGCTGAAAGCCATGTGTAATGCTAGTAGTTATCATGTTTAGTTGTGACCTGAATGTGAATAAAACAGGTATAAATTCAGACTAAACAAATGTGAACCACCAAAAACCAACAAGTCGACTAATGTGCATATTTTCAGTTATATTTATTAATTAAGTGAAAGCAGTGTTTAGAATAGACATTTTGGGTACAGTAAAATAACAAAACTATTTAATAGTATCACTGATACTTTCTGTTAGGCTTCTGTAGGATACACTATAGCCCCTCACTGGAGGCTGTTACATCATGGGAGTATCATTTGGACCATGGTGATTTGACACTGACCCTAAACTGGTTTGACAAAATAAAATACACAGATTGCAGGAGTTTGTGTGTGGCCAGTTTCAGGAATGTGGTCTCATTGAGAGCCAGATATTTTCTATTTGGCATTGGTTTAGTTTGTAACTCATTAATTTAATAAAATTGTTGTTGCATTTTGAACCATTTGAAGTAGTAATGAATGTGGAGTTAGGGGGTAATATGTTTGGCATACATTATTACAGTAATAATATTGTAATAGTTTATGCATTAATTGAATTCACTTATCAAGGGTTAATGACAACTTGCAGAATTCTAAACTCCTACAAAGATTGTACATGAATTTACAATCTCTGTGTGGCATTTGCAGACAATCTCAATGTTACTATCAATACTCAGTGGTTCTCTCGTGGAATCTTTTAGTAAAGAGATCTTGGGTAAAATTTCTTCCTCCTCAAGGGCATAATCTATACTTTTATACAGTGTCTGACATAATTCTAACTGTAATGATGAAATATTAACTATAAATGAATGAAGCAAATAAACGTAAATCTGCATTAACAGTTTACTCCCACTAATTTTGGTTTAGATCTGATTCAGTCTGTGTTTAGATCTGATCATTGGGACTTGGTTTATTTCTGGTTTACAATTGGATTAGTCTTGGAATAGACCTGGTTTAAACTTTCATGCCATTTTGTTCCTGGTATAGTCCAGATTTAGTCTGTTTGAATCTGTCTTTGTTTAGTCCTGGTTTAGTTCTGAAGTAGACCTGGTTTAAACATTTGTGCTGGTTTAGTCCTGGTTTAGTCCTTGTTCCACCATAGACTGGAACTGATTCAGTCTGTTTAGTCCTGTTTTATTTCTGTTTTAAAACTGGTTTAGTCATGGATTAGACCTGGACTTTGCTTGTTTGTTATAATCCTTTAATAGATATAGCTACTGGACTAGCCTACATTCCCTCCAGGTCAAATACAAGCTAAACATCAGTCACTGGAGTTAACTCACTCAGAACTGTGTATTTTTATGTTAGATTGGACCATTTCTGTACTTTCCACTCCTTCATATCTGTCACTTGGCCTTCTTGACCGAATTCATCTACCCACATAGTTTGACTGCAGCAACAAAAGAACTATTGAAAAGTGATAGTATTTCTGAATCGTGGGCTGGTTTTCTTCTCTCCAAGCTGGCAACATTTCAGTGGACTGAGGAGAATGCTCATGCAGTTTTCCCTCATATGGAAAAATATAGTAATGGAAAAACAAAATGTAGCAAGAATATGTCATTGAAAGGCTTTTTTACAAAAAGAAGTATGTTTTTCTTTCTAGGGATACAACAATACCTTTTTGTTTTGATACATCGGTTACAATATTGATCAAATTTCAGTACGTTTTAGGCAAAAAAAAAGGTGCTATTATGAATACACATGTAACTTTTTTGAGAAGGGTGTGGTACCTGCTAGTCTTCATGGAGATGTTATTGCTTTGCCTAGAATGTTTCACAGTTTAGTATTAAGCTTCCTAATAGAGACAAGTAGATGATGCAACCAGATCATGTTCCAAGTCAGGTCTGTAGAGAGGAAAAAAATAATCCATATTTTTTAAGTTAATTGTGAGCAATAAAAACACCTATAATTAAATATGTGCTAGCTAAGTTTAATGTCATACTGTGGAACATCCAAGGCAAACTTCTCCATGACGAGACAAGTGATGAACCTTCCTGAGAAAAGTTACATAGTGGACCTTTAAATTGCATTATAACTCTAAGAACTGCATTTAAAAGTTCATAAAATCTTTGTTGTTCCTGTTGTTACTAGAATAAAAAGTAGCTCAAATGATTAAACATTCTATTTTAGAATAAGATAGCATCTCTAGTTTTTTCATACTTCAAATAGTTTCAAATGGCTGACCAGTGAACAATGCTGCTTGTGTTGAATGATATATTGAGCAAATAGACAATTTTTTGTTAATTTGAACCCAGATGCTTTGTTGTTTTAGGGGCGACATGTAGCCAACATACAAACCAGTTTATGAGGCATTTAAAGTAACACAGAGGAGAGGAATTTCTAGGCTTTGTGCGACTGTGGGGTCACAGTCTAGTGGTATGTTAGGACTTCCACATTGTTGTATATGTGTAGTTTTAACAACACAATTTACAGCATAGTAGTTGACTAATTTTTGTCATGTAGGTAGTGTCTTATAGTTTTCCTGACCCCAAGGCTTGGCTATTTTTTGCAGTTCATTAAAGGTGATATAGAACATCTCATGGGAACACTTAGTGCCTCCTTACAGTTTCTTGGAACAGATTAGAATTAATATAATATAGTAATACCAGAATAATATCCTTTTTATTCTTTATTAAAATCTTCATGATTGCAATGAAGTTTGAAAGTCCTGGTTGAGATGTAGTACCTTAATTGCCACTATAGGGCTGTGCAATTAAACAATTTTAATGGTTTTCTATTCAGTCATTTCTAATTGTCAAGGATCAGCTTGTTTACTTGTTTTTTTTTTTACATTGAGAGGTCTATAGCCGATCCTTTGTCAGTAAAAACGTGTGCTTTAGAGAGTTGAAACTCTGGAGGGAGACAGATTTTTTTGTGTTTTATTTTTTTGTAATACATTTTTTTTTATCAGGCAATAGGATATGTTATATTTTGTGATACATTCTGTCATGTTACTTAGCTTTGCTTTTGCCTAACTCTGATTTCTTTTCATTGCAGCTCCTCAGCTTCATCATCATCATCTGCTACGCTGCATCAGTCTATGCCGGATACTCTGCACTGGCCATCTGCGAGATGATCTTTGCCATCGTCTTCTTTGTTGTCTTCATGATGGGGCTGGACAAACAGTTCCAGCTGGTCAACTGGATGTGGAGTGTAAGTAAATTTTTGCTTGAACTAATAGAAAATGAGAAATATTGCTAGGGCTGGGTGCTGCGAGGCTACTGGGAGTAAGAGTTAAGGTTCTATCAATAAGTTTAGTTTTGAAAATTTGTGCAGAAAAAATATATTTGTCTTTTGAGAACAAGTTTGTTAAAAAAATGTAATAAAATAAAATTAAAAAAATGTAATAAAATCTATAATTTTTCTTCATATATATATATATATATATATATATATATATATATATATATATATATATATATATATATATATATATATATATATTGATCATGTATTGTCCATTGTCCCTGCATGTACTCGGACCTAGTTGGAAGTATTGTGTTGGTGTGTTGCACACTGAAAATTTGTCGGAATAATGGGTGTGTTTAAGATGAGAAGGGGTTTCGTAGACTCTGATAATACCGTGAGAACAAGGTGGCAGCAGGCAGGTGAAGGCGAAAAAAGGCAAGTGCAGTTGTCTTCACCCGTCTTTGCCTTTGTGTTTTTCCTATAATGCACGAATTAAGTTATGTCCCTTGTGGATCATCAATTTGAGGCAGAGAAAATGTAAAAGAAATGAGGAGCTCTTTGAAATTTATGTTGGAGATACAGGTGTTAACTCATTGCACAGGACAGACTGCTGATTTTGTAGGATATGGCGATTAATTATAATCTAAAATTAATTAGGCTATGAAAATAATGAGTTGTTTCCAAAGCATGAGAAATTAAAAAAAAAAAAAAAAAACACTTTACCTTTGGCCCTGATTCTCATATTCCTCAGAACCGGAGCATCTCCCAGCAGCAGACGTTCAGCAAACTGGGCTTTCACGCATAACCCCGGGCTTTAAGCCTGACATCAAATTCTTATCGCAGAGTCCAAGGGCTCCACTGTTTACAGGAGGAGGTGTGCCTGCTGTGGGCCGCAGATCACCTTCTCCTGGGCAGCACAGGTGCCACTGCACCATCTGTGCACATGCTGTGGCTTTGTTTGTCTCCTGCTATCCCGCTTCTGTGATATTGCTTCAAATTTTTCGAATTCTGCCCCAAGTAGTCCGTAGTCTTTTTGATAATTGACAGCACTAGTCACAGTTGAAAGTTTAGCCTGAGTTTCCCCCACAGGTCTCCCGTTCTGTGCGCATGCCTCTCCTGACTCTGACTTTTATTGTCATGGCGCTGCAACGGAAAGTAAATTAGACATAGGTCACAACTTACTATAGTTTATTATAAAGCAATAAATAAATAATGTGAATCATGCATTCTCTCAGATTCCTGGTGATTGTTCACAGCATTACACACTGTTCAGTATATTTCAGCATCGGCACCATCCACTCCAGTGTCATGGTGTGTCACTTCTCGGTCTGGAGTCATCTTTGTTGTCTCTTTACACATGCATCGACATGGTCTTTGAGCTGATTAGTGCACCAGGTGCACACCAAAGTGAAATGTTTGTGAAAATGGCTATGAAGAGAGCAGAATTTGTGAATTGTGCATAAATATTGTAATTAATTCGGCCCTAGTTTCCTTTGAGCACATGGTGATGGTGTTATTGATCTGTTGTCACACTGTGGGCTTCTTGTTTCTGTGCAGGACCTTTTTCGGGCTGGCATTGGTGCTGTCCTCTACCTCATCACGTCTCTGATTTGTGTGATCGGGGGCTCAGGAGATGGAGCCAGGATTGCAGGAGGGGTCAGTCTAACTTCTGTCATTCACTTTCTAAACTTAAGTTTAAGGTTTCTTTTTTATAGTCATGCGAGCTCCGTTACATCAAGATTTTGAATGTAGCTTGTGCTCGTACTGATTTAAAAATGGTACTGCAATTACAACTGAATTTTGGTTGTCAGTGCCTAAGCCTGCAGAACGGTGTTCCACAAACACATTTTTCCTGTTTCATGTGAAAGCTCAGAACCTGGAGACTTCATGCAGAGGGTGCACTAGCACCGATTCAGGATTGGCTGCAGGTGCTGGGGTTTTCACATACTGGTCGAGTACTACAATAATCTTAAGTTGCAGTACTACATTTTAAAGTATTGGTCAAGCAAAGTGTATCTTAACGTATCTTAACTTCAGGATGTGTTTAAGACATTACTATAACAGTTTAATGATGATGCAGTCTTTTTGACAGTAGGGTAGTAGTCAGCATTTCATGAATCATTTCTTATGTTTCCTCCTTGTTCCACACTTCTGGTTGAAGGTTACACACTTCATTTTTACAGGAAGTTGCAACTGAAGGTCTGAAAAGTTGTGTAAAAATGTTTTTGGTTTTTGCTGAAATTTGTCATCCTTCTTCATATGCCAGCAACTATTATGTAATATCTGTTTTTTTATATTTACTTATTAAGCAGAGATTATTATTAGTGATGATGTTATACCAGTGGATTGAAAAAACAAATACTGGTAAAGGTGTGAAGCCAGATTCAGAACAATATTTGATGCTTAATATTGGCACACTGCTTTTGAATTTCATGGGTTCAGTTCAGATATAACACTGGTCTTTATTTTGGCATTTTGAATAATAAAATGTAGATCATTTTGAAGGTGACTTGATGTTTTCCTAGGCTGCCTGTTACTGTGCTTTCCTTAAAGCTGGGTACATTCATATTTCATATTGTTACAATTTGAATATGATATAATAATATATGATTATATAAGGAAATGAGTTTGCACTGGCTTTTGCTGGAAATAAAAAGCTCATTAAACAAATGATACTTTCAAAGCGGTAAAGTAATGTCTCTACTCAGAGCAAAGAAATTATTCATATTATATTGACAAATGTTGATTTTCTTGTCAGGCCAGCAAAAACCACATGTTTTTACTTTTCTGTACTTAACTGATCTTATTTTTATAGGTATTTGGACTAATTGCTGGCCTTCTGTTTGCATATGACACCTACACAATTTTCTTACAAATCAAGGGCACAAGGCAGCACACAGCGGCATCTACTGGTGAGAAAAACTTACTACTAGTGCATAATACTAAAGCGTATTATCTGCCGTTCTTAACCCATGCATTGTCTTTGCTTTACAGATGACAGAGTTTAAAATACTCCTGGATGCATACTATTTTGTTATGAGAAGAAGAACAACAAAGAAATGTGTTTCAAACTAAAGCAAAGATGGACAGTGTAACAGGTCACAGTTAAAAATATGGTTTTGGGTGAGAATTGGATGTTATTAGTGATTGCATGGGGTTGTAGGAATGTTGGTTTAAATAGTGCATAATATCTGAGGGCATCTTCGAACAGAACTTCATGCACCACTGACATTTGCATCTGACACAATTTCTTATATTTTTAAATGGGTATTGTATTAACAGGCAGTATGGCTTAGTAGTAAATGTTCTATGGACTTTGGTTAATGGGTAGATGCTTTTAATGCTTTTACAAGTTGTTTAATATGTCCTAATTGAGAGTTTTTCAGCCAGCCATACTATTTTTTTTCTTTTTTTTTTTTTTTTACATTGTCATAACCATCTGCCCATTGTCGAAACATGACTTCACTTTTCATTATTTGAGATTTCTTTATAATTTTAAGCAAATTCTGTATTCTAATAGTCAGTGTAATGCCTCATTCATCAAGGAGTGATCCATGGTAAACATTTTGATAATTTTTTGACAACATATTTTTTGTATACGGTTCTCACTCAGGTTTTGTGTTTTTAATGTTTCAGTGGCACAAATGTTTTATTCACCACAGCTGTTCTGTTCTTTATGTGGCTTTCCATGCTTTTTTTTTTTTTACTTTGAAGGATGAAGACGAAGGACATTTCTGCATTTCTTCATACAACAAATTTTACAGTTTTTTTTTCAAATATGTGGAGTTTTTAACATCTTTCAACTGAGAGTTCTTTGGGGAAATAAAGCCATTAATAATAATATTACAATTTGGTTTCTTAATACAATTTCTTAATTACTGGTAATGCCTGCTGTTGTGTTCGATGTGATATGAGTGAGTAGTCTTTCCAGTAGGTGGCAGCAAATAGTTTATTTGACTATTCTATGACGGAATCACGTGGAGACTGCAACATTAACGCCAAGAAACACTAATAAAAATTAGATACACATGGTTCCAAAAGTATTTCTTATGATCATTATATTTATGCAGTTAAACACAGCCAATTTGCAATACTGTTATATCAGAGTCATCAAATACCATAAACATTTTGTAGCTATAGTGCAAAAACTTGATATCAAAATATATGTATATTTTTCTCATTACCATAGCTAAATATATTCCAGTAATATGTCCTATCCAACTATTTGACTTCCTAGTTGCGGTGGTGAGGTTGAGAGCAAACTTATCCTGTTTCTATGAGGTACAGGTATGAGTCAATCAAGTTAAACAGGTGGCGTTCGTCAAAGTCCGAATTTCAAAATAAAATCTAAAATATTCTTGCACATCCCTTATATAAAGCTAAATATAACAATTACCAATTACTAAAACACATGTTGTAATGCTAGTTTGTAAAATAAAGTCTATATTTTTGCATTTTACAATACAAAATCTAAATCTTAGGGGTAGATTTTCAGAGCCAAACCGGATGTTACCGTGTTAGTCTCTTTACGGTGTTTTCTCTTTATCTGCGCCAGCCAGAAGAGTTAGCCAGAGCGAAGCGAGGAGTCCGGGGTCGACATGTAGGAGTTTACCACACACTTCAAGACTTTGTTCCCACGCCTTATCGTCTTTTCCTCATGCTTTAATTGTTTTTTTTTTGTTGTTGTTTTTTTTTTACTTTTTGAAGAGCACAACAGCGCCATGTTTCTACGGGGCTCCAAAAAGCGAAGGTCAACGCGCTCTGTAAGTATTTTTTTCTCATACATTCACTTCTCCCGAGTTTTAGTTCTAATCATGTGTCTTCATTTAAAACAGTTCAACCTGTGTATGCCTCAAAATGAGTGATGTATTTGTTGTAAAGTCTCTCATAAAGGCACTTTCCGTCAGATTCGGTCCGTGCGTAATAGCTTCACCTGCACTTTATCGTCTAACTTTACGTTCCAGTGGATTGCCTCTTTGTCAGTTAACCTAACTATAAGTATCTTCATCTATTTTATAATTCTTAAAAATGTGTATTAAAAGTGTGTAGTGGGCACAAAGCAGCAACATTCTTTGTTTCTTAAGTCATTTGAGGCGCCCCAGGTGAGTCAAGAGGGTCGGACTACGTCATTGACTTTACCTGAGTGAGATGTTGCTCCTATTATGCCATACAAAGGTGGATAAAGTAGTAAAACATTGTAGTTAAGCGAGAGTACTTTTAAATAATTGTTCTCAAATGACTCATTTAGAATCATTCTCAAGTAGACTGAGTAACCATAAAAGAAAAAAGACAAAAAAGAAAAAGAAAGAAAGAAAAGAAGAAGGGCAACTTGCAAGAAATACATATGTTAATATTGTCAGAATAAATCTTTTGTCACTTATGAGAAAGATAAAAAAAACAAAAAAAAACACTATTCTTAATAGTCTTAGTAAACTACTCTTAAGTACAATGTATTCAAAAAAGTACATGTAACTTTTCTTCATTCTGCTCTTTAATTTTACTCTACTACCATTATGTTTGCGTCAGTCTACAACAGCTCAAGTGGGTGATCAAATGAAGTCAGATGAACAGATGTGCATGTAAAAACATCTGTCTCATTTGGACAGACTCCAGACAGTTATCCACTTAAATAGGGCTCTTGAACTAACAAATTTCTGAAGTGTTAAGATGTGTTTATGCCTGTGTAATAAATATTGAAATAGAACACACATTTTCTAAGTGGTTCAGGAGTAATTACACTAGCATGACACCTGTTGAGCTTGCCCCTAACAACAACACTATTAATATTTAATAAAATAGACCCTTTTCGGCATATTGTTTTAGTCATGTTACAAAACAAATATATGGTGAGTAAGTCTGATGACCAAGTGCCAACCAAGACAAGTTTATAATAATAATAATAATAATAATAATGGATTGTATTTATTAAAAGGAAGTTTTATGACTCACACACATGTATTTGTACAAAAAGTAAACACAGATAAATATAATGCATTAGTCATATGGCACTTTTCAAGATGATCAAAGCTGCTGTACAATTTAGGCTGACTGAAGTTAGGCTGTCAATCAATCAGTCCTTCCACCACCACTCACTCACCACATTCATTCAAGGCAAGGTGGCTGAAGTGTCTTGCCTAAGAAGACAACAACAGAATGCATAACAACAGAACCAAAATAGTATTCCCAGGGGTCTCCAATTCAGTTCTAACCAGGTCCAACCCTGTTTAGCTTCTGAGGTCAGATTAGATTGGGCATTCTCAAGGTTTAATGTACACAATATAATCCTATTAAAGTTTTTTGTAGTTCTAAAGAATTGCTTCAAGAGTTGGTGAGTTGCTTTGTAGCCAATTTCTAACAATTAACATATACATTTTCTGTTATAGACTTATAGTAATACACATATTCATCCAAATTAAATTTTTTATGTCTCTGCCCAATGTGCTTAGTTACTAAAATAAATAAATGCAAACAAAAACAAAACAAAAAAAACAAAACAATTGATACTTAGCAGCTGATGTTATGCTAGCTGAATACACTATTCTGTCTGAAGCTGTTACTCAGTTTTTTTCAGTTAGTCTCTCTCACCTTTGTGTTCAGCATCAAACATCTAAACAGGATCATTAGCCCTAATATTGATCACCTGCTCCTGCAAATGTGTTGTTAAAATTATTTTGTATTCAGATTAAAACGTTTTTTACAGTGTTTGCTAATGTGTGCATTGTGTCACCATGATAATTGCTGAATATTCCATAGCAGAGATACATGTATAGCACCCCCAGTCTGATGTCCTGCAAAGTGTCAATAGAAACGACGCAAATGCATGTAATTATTCAGTTGTATAACACTGCACCATGGACAAGTATCTGCGACTAACCAGACCTCTGTGTAGTTGTAAAGAATGACCACAGCTTTAATGTGTGTAAATATTAGCTTAAGGAATGCTGCCTCTGCCCAAATCTTAAAAAGATGTTAAACAAAGCGTCTTTTGCCACATAAAACCTTTTAACATAGTGATGGGTGGTAGGCCTGCAGGCTGTCTGTTTGAAGTCTTCCAGTGACAGAGGTCTCTAGTTTGCATGCCAAAGCTGAAGAAGGCCCTCACCTATGACCTCCTCTGTTAATGTTTAGCCCCACAAGAAGCAAAATCATGTGTGAAGTTGTGATTGAACCAGTCATAATAAATACTACAGTATATTTCTTACAATTCAATTAATGTTTGAAAAGCAATATTTTTGAGGGCTCAATTTATGTTGCGTACCTTTTCATTACACTTATGGGGGATAACTCATCTGATCAGGTATTGATATAAAAATATAAACACATAGATAAGAAATATAATAGGTCCTTTAGAATGGCCTTGGTATGTATTAGCACTTGTAAGGATTATTTGATCCTAAATTGAGGTCAGTTTAAACCTGATATGGACGTGGTTTGGCCCTGTTCTAGTCTTGGTTTAGTCCTGATCTAGTCCAGGTTAAGATTTGAGCATTTGAGTCAGATGGGGTTGAGTGACAGCAAATATTAATTAACCTCTACAACATTTCATTAAGCCATTTCAATATTGCAGCTTTAATTTTAAGTTTTTAAATTAATGAACAGGTTTATTAAAAAGATCATTATTTAAGAATGTCTTACTTTAGGGAGTATTTGTGACATGTAGTTTATTTATAGTTTATCATTTCTGTGCTATTAATTATCATGCATTTTCTCTAGCTGTCTATCACACTTTCAATTGTCTATCCCATTGTTTATGTTACAGGTCTAGTTGTGATCTTCCCAGAGAGTACTGTTCACCACACACTGTACTTACCTGGGCTAATGACATTGTAGTAGTATAAATTACCTGTTTGCTCATATTAGTGTAAGTGATACGGGCAGAGCCTTTGCACTTGATAACACAAAGCTAGGCAACTTTGTCCATTATCTGGTTACTATAGTAACTCTATATAGCAACCATGACCTTCCACTGCAAAAAATAAGTTCACTACCCTGTCAATTGTAATAATTTACTTAAATATTATGTTTTAAATACTTTAAATAACCTTGCATCGTGGTATTCTTTGCATGCTCTTTTGATCTTTTTCTATCTACATTTTAAAGAGCTGCCTATTTTTGAGAAGGTCTGACTAACTTTAAGTTTGTTTGACTTGTTTTTAAATGGGTTTTAGTTAAATTATCTGTTACCTTTTAGTGCAGTTTCCTTACTCTGTTTAGTTCTTCTTAGATGTGTGTAGTGCATTGGTTGAGGTTATGCCATCAGCCTGTCTTATTAGATATTCTAGTTCATTTGCATTGCTCCTCAATATGGTGACAAGCAGATGAAGCCAATTTACAGGTCAGATCTGTGCAGAGAAGACCTTGCTCACAGTAAGTTATTATTTATTATTTGTTTACACATAAATATGTGTAACTAAATAAATGCAAGAGAATAATACCATACTGTGGAACATTTCTGTACTAATATTTACATGGAAACAGATCAGGCTTAAAAACACTGAAACTATTTAAACCAAATAGATAGAATAGATATAAAATATTAATATTTTGCCTGGAATGTTTCGCAGCAAAGCATTAAACTTATCAGCCTTGCATTTTTTTAATCATGGATGTTTCTGTTGCTCAAGAATACTTTGAAAAACTGTTTGCAGGGTCACCTCTCCACAGATCTGACTTGCAACTTGGCCTGGTGGTGTCACTTGATTGCCTCCATGAAGAGAGACAAATTGAGTGCCATACTGTCAAACATTCCAAGCAAAGTAATTCCACCACCATAGACAAGCAGGCGGCAGACCCTCCTCCTGGAAAGTTACATAGTGCACCTTTAACTGCCCTTTTGGCCATCCAAACAAAGTCGTGCCATGTGGGTATCTATACAGTGAAAACAAAAGATATGAAAAGTGCTTGTAGCTTGTGATGGGAACCTTAGTGTGTTATTGACTTTACTCACAGTTCATTGAGAAGCGACTTCCTCCCACCACTCCCAAGACATCCTTCATTTTTGGTACAATAGGAGACGTTATCTTTTACCAAAGCTGAAAAGACATGCTTACAAGTATGCACAAGTAAATTACAGACTTACCTCCTATGTATACTGTCTTCTGCAGAGATGAAATAAGAGCAAGGAGGACCAGGAATGTGAATTAAAGGGCTAAAATGCACGTAAATGTTATCTGTTGATTTGCTATTTGCTTCAACCAGATGTTAAACCTAAAATCTTATATCTCCTTATTGGGTTCCATGATTTTATGTTAACCTTATAGAGCTTATTTGAATAGCGGTGCACTAAAATATTTATGAGTATATAAATTAATCTTAGATTTTTTTATTATCGACTCCATCATAAATTGCAAATAAGTAGACTTGTCACGGTAACACATCTTGAAGCACAGAGACGTATAACAATAATATTTTCAATAGAGAATATAATTAGAAGACCTGAACAGCAACAAATAAACAGCAGAATGAAACAATAATTAGCCATAAAAGTTAATTATTCAATCCTCTGCAGTTCAAGTGTTATGGCATTACAACTTAAATAACTAAATCTCCCCGTTATTGCAAAGAAAATGTACCTACAATAAATATTGAGCACAAAAATAGCTATCATATATTGAAGGATAAGTCAATATAATCATTACTGTGACAGACCTAGAAATAAAGCAAAGTATACTTGTTCCACATTAAGTATATACATACAAGACAATATCATATTAATAATAATATATGAATAACCTCTGAAAAGTCACTCAGAAATATATCTTTTAGGTTTAGACCTGGCATAGACCTAACATATTTTTGGTTTAGTTTGGGAAGAACTCTTGCTTGAATTTTAAATTTGACTCTACTACTCTACTAGGTTACACTCCATAATTTCTCTGAGTTCCCATTGTACAAATACAACCTGCTTAATAATATGAGCTGGTAAATATGAGTTGTCAATATTATCCTATAGCCTTATCTGGAGTAACTGAAGTATCCACTTGTTCATAGTATATAATTATACACAGTCATGCTTAAATTAGAAAGTGTTTTAATCCAAGAATGTACCCAGATGAGACATTACTTCAGCCACTCATCTGAAAACTGCATAGATACTTAACTGATCACTTCGTTCATTTACCACAACACACCAAACCTCTATATGTGACATTGTGGATACTATTATTATTATATTAGGTCTAGTTCTTTCTTCTGAGACTTCTGAATTTCTGTCTGAGCCTCGTCCCAAACATAGCAGAATTAATCTCTAGTGGAACCATAGCCTGTATATATAAATAGGCATAGCATGTGCATGGGGGTGCTTCCGGCTCCATCGACTTCATTTGACTTTACATTGAAATTTTGTCACTCTCTCTGTAACTGCTGCAGTGAGCCTCATCATTTTGGTTGTAAAGTCTTTGTATTAACCTGCTCTACATAAACCTGGTGGGTTTTTTTCCACTATTTTGTCAGTAAATCAAATGAAAAGCAACTTCCTCCCACCACTCCCAAAAATGCTGTTACCTCATTAAAAACATACCTGTAGTTCTGTTTTGTTTCATTCACACTTGTTTGAGTAATACTTTATATTTAGTCTGCCTGCACCTCCACAGCTCAAAATGCTCTGTTCCACCATGTGGTTTTATAAAGAGGTAGCTTTCAAGTTAACAGCTCAGACGTTTTGTTTAGTAAAGATCGATAATTTCCATTCATCCATCCATTTTCTTCCGCTTATCCAGGGCCAGGTCACGGGGGCAGCAGTCTAAGCAGGGACTCCCAGACTTCCTTCACCCCAGACACGTCCTCCAGCTCCTCTGGGGGGAGGTAATTTCAAGGTTGAAATTACCCAAATGATTCTAGTGAAGGTGTATGAGGTTTAAAAACACAGTGGAGCAGTTCTTGTATTGCCACATGACATTACATGATGGAACAGAGTGTTTTATGTTTGAGAGAAGAATGCCTATATAGCCTAAAATATGCAGGGTTTGTGTGTTAAATATATGTGAATGAAACAAAACATAGCTCTATGTATGTTTGTGATGAGGAAACATAACATAGATCGGAGAACAGCTTAATATGCGCCCTTTAATAGACTATAAGAACAATAAACAAGGCCAAGACACACCACGGCGCATACTACATCACCTTTTAAACACTCTCAGAAATGCTATGTTCCACCTCTCCTTTTAAATAAAAATACCACATAATTTTACGTATCTGGAGATCTGCACCCCGACTGGATTCTTCTAGTCTGGTATTGTTTTTCATCATCACCGCAGGTCTAAATTATAACTATATTGTAAATCATCTGGTGAGTGAAGTCGACACTGTGAGCCTGGAATAAATTAAAGTTGTATCTAAACACTGTGATAGCTTCTGGCGCCAAGAACATGCCTGTGTTCTGTTGTGTCAGATCAGGAGGCATTTAAAGAGTCAAGACGTAAATTACCGCTCTATGTTATGTGTGAATATTCTCGACGAACAAGTTCATGTTCCTATAAAACTGGATACCGTCTCCGCCCTGAAACCACCCAATCAACGACTAAAAAGCAGAATACATCCAAAAACCCAGAAAAACGACACAATATCAAGGTCATAAATCTGCCTAAAGAGGCCATTTGAAGTCATTACTCTATCTGTTGATATGGTGGAGATAAGTAAAGCAAACTCAGCAAATGTTTAATAGAGGTCGTGTGGGAAAATTGTCTTAAACACCTTCTAATAGATGTTTTACATCTGGTTTAGTCCTGGATTAGTCCTGCATTAGTCCTGGTTTAGTCCTGCATTATCCTGGAGGATTACTCCTGGTTTAGTCCTGGATTAATTCTGGTTTATCCTGGTTTAGATACTGTTTAGATGTAGTTTCGTTTTGGGTAACTTCTGGTTTAGGCCTAATTTGCTCAAGCAAAAAAAAAACCTGAAGGATTTAAAATATGGAGTTTTCAAAGCCTAATAACTAATATAGATTTTTTTTTTATATTGTTTGTATGTTATGATACTGTACTGTGCGTTTAAGGTGTGATCAGGGAAAAGAAAATTTGAGATTAGAGCTGAGCAGGTACACACAGGTCACATCTCCTGATTCACATATCTCAGTTTTATTGCTTTGCTCATTAAACTTTATGTGTTTTTTGGCGTATGCATTCATTGGAAATGCTGATGCTGTTTTGAAAGGGATGGTATAACAGCACAGAGCGATCAAAGAGTAAAAGTATTCTTATTTATTGTGGTTTGGATCTTGTAATAGCTGTGGGCAGATTATTGATAAAAAGATAATATTGTGAATGCCATTTGATTATGCAAAAGTAAAAAATTATTTTGTATATTGCTGATAGCTTGAATGCTGGATATTGGGAACTCCAAAAAATTCTAAACAATCTGTCTGTTAGGTCAAATACTCATCTAACCCACAAACTAAATTTCAAATAATGCAAATACATATAGTTCAATAGCTTGCTTACTTGGTTGCATGCATGCATGCAAACATTATTTAAGGTCCATACCAAATTTGAATAAAAAACACCAAAGACAATGGAAATAATACCTTTAATTAGAATATTATATCATTTTCCTTCAGATTGAAGCTTTACCTTACTGTAAAGTTAGAGCTGAACAACAACAGGTGATAAAAACATCAACACGTTGCAATGATTGACGGACCACATTCCATAAGATGACTAGGTATAAAAGTATAAGCACTATTAAAATGTAATATGTCTTTTTATAGTTTAAGGAACACCTCCAGAGGTCATAGTCATTAGAAAACCTTAAACCTTTTTTTGTCAATTGAACCTTAAAGCAAGATCATGCAAACTTGACTTTTCAGAGCTTTTAACCATGTTATTGTTGTTTCCTCTTCTTTTTTACCCTCTCAAAGTCTGTCTATCAATCTTTGCTTTCACCGCCACCAGTATATGCCTATTGCTCTGTACTTACTTCGTTTTCCAATTTTATTATCTTAGGCGGTGCACGTAGGATTCGTCAGCATTGTGTTAGTCATTTTAGTACAAATGAAAAAAAATCAGTAGGAGTTGCAGATATGATGACATTTACGGCGACATCAGTTCTCATTGGGCACCACAGTTTTCTAATGCGGAAGTCAGCAAGCTTGTTTCTTTTATTAAGTCGTTTTAGATAAATATTGTGATTTAAAATGTGTAGATTATGACTGTATAGCAGGCTCAATCACTGTATGTGTTCTTTAAATCAGTGCCCCATTTTGCACAAGTTGAAATTATAGATGCAATATGCAACTTTTCTAGTGAAGGGTCTTCTACCTGCTCGTCTCCTTGCCCTTTGATCTACAGTATGGCATTAAACTTACTAACTCCATGGAGACCAGCACATGAGTCCAACAATCCAAGTCAGCTCTGTGGAGAGCTAACCCCGCTTACAATAAAAATAGGTATTCAAGGTATTTTTGAGCAATAAAACACCTGAAAAGGGAGACAGCAGGTGACAGACCTCTTCACTTGAAAAGTTACATTTAGTCTTTAACTTCGACCACCAATTTGTCAATAATTTGTGGATTGGCTCTTTCATTCCCAATAATATATTGGTGGAGTTTGTTCAATGGCTTTTCCCCCAAATGCTAGAAACAGTTTGGGCAGAGGTTAGTGGAGAGAGTGAAAGCTCTGCATGGAGAGGGAAGGGGTGCAGCTCCCATCCTGTGTCTGCTTCCTTCCTCTCATCTCTAAAAGTGGACCACAGTCATACACATAGGAACACACACTCATTTTGGGTTTTCATGCTTTTTCGGGACATTACATGGACTTACAATCATTGGAAACTGATCATAATTTGAATCATAGTCTATTTGCATGACCTTAACCTAAACTCAGATAGTTTTAATCCATATCTGAACTATAATCATGTTGTAGATCTAATAATAGGATTTACGTGATGTTTAAGTGTTTAAGTGTGTATACAGACTTTCAAGATCACCGAGAGGTTTCGACTAGGATGCACCTCCACCCACATGTCTGCCACATGCCACATGTTATTATTAAATATTGTTAAAAGATTATTTCAATTTTCACACTTAACTTTTATCACTTCAAAGACATTTAATTCCCAATAGTACTTTTGTGTTGTCTTTGCTCTACTCTTCTTCCATAGGGAAATACGCCATTTAAAAAACATACAAACATAAAACATTTAATTGTGAACATGTAGCTTACAATAGCATAAATTTGTCTGTGAATGTGTGGCTATAAGTCCTATGTCTGGTTAAAATTAGGCATAAATCTGTAATGGTTAAGGTTAGGGCTTGTCTTAGTATAAAACAATATGAAATTTAGTAACATTACATTGAAAACAGAGGCCAGGAACTTTAACTTTAATTGCCTTTTGGCATGGCTGCTGTTTGTTTACTTTTAGGGATCTGTGGATAGAGGACAGTCACATGAGGGTCATACTGGTGGATATCTGCGGTTTGGGTCCTCTGGGTGGAGGTCTGCAGCCAAATCCCTGTCCAGATATTAGACCCCACAATGTGACAAATACTTGCCCACACGTACACAGCTCTGATGTCGAGGCCTTTGTGCTCAGCTGTGCAATTGGTACTGGCCAAGTCCAATGCACCACTCAGCACTTTTACAAATGGCAGGTTTTATGGCTTAATTATATTTACATTTTACCTTGAGGAGAAAGTTGAATGAGACTTCCAACTTTTTTCTTTTTATTATGTGATGTTTGCCAGAATGCTTTTGAATTGGTTATTTTATGTTGACAAATATTGCAATCATGTTTTGTTTACTTCAATATTCAGTTCACAGTGCATATTTTCAACTCCCCAAAAAGCTTCAACATTTTAGAGAACAAAGATGAACGAATATATGAACCAGATGCATTTCAGAACATGTGCTGGATGTCTACAGTGTTAGCTGGTTATAATAAGTCTCCATGAAGATGCTATTATCTTGCTTGGAAGCCTGCTCACAATAAAAAAAAAGGATATTTTTCCAATGTTTTTTAGCAGAAACATTTAGCAGAAACACTGGTTATGGTCTGAAGTGTAATGTCAGTCTGTGGAACATTCAAAAATGATGAAATATTTGCTATTTGCTACATTTGAGATTTAATCTTACAAATATGTATTGTTTTTGAATAATCACCCTCACCTCTGTTAAGAGTAATTCACAACAGTGACACCATCATGGCATTACTGTAATGATTATGTGGAGTTATGAGAATGCAGGGATTTTCATATTTCTAAGTGTCATACTAATCCAGCGTAAATCTATAGACTCAGATGTAGCTGAACTGAAAGCTAAAAGGATTGTTTAGCATTCTGGGTCTTCTATCTTCTCAGTACAATGTCACTCTGTACTTGTCTGTCAAATATTGTATGTTAACTTGTGTTAAAGGTGTACCATGATTTAAATGAGTATTTGATGGAGAGTTTTTGTTTTGTTTCGTGCAGGAGGAGGAGGACCCAGACAAAGGGCAGCCCTGTATGCGCTGTGGAGACCAGTGCCCCGGGTTCAGTGTGCATGGATGGAGGTAAGGACTGCTCTGCTAGTTAGCACTGACACCTATCCATGGATTTCAGGAGGATGATAATTTAGGACAGTTACCATAGCGATTAACAAGTTAAAAACACAAAAAAGGAAAAAGCTCTCACAGGAAATGTTGATCTCATATTGTTTATTGACTTTGGGCTGCTACATGTGAATGCTGCTGTAAGTTTGGAAAGTGTGCTGCTGATACAGATAGCATTTTTGTTGATTTGCTGGTATATTTGTTACTACGACTTGGCAACATCTTTACATGTTTTTGGCTCCCAGATATGGGAGATATACCTCAAATATTGACACAACACCAGACTTACTATTTGCTGCAATCTCAAAGGATCAATATCAAAATATTTTTACTAGTTGACCTACCGCCTTACTCTAAAATAATCATTAGTTGAGAGGGAGAGCTGAACAAATGTTTTGAAATGAACTTGTGTGTTTACATCAATGTATCTTCTAAGAAATTACAGTGAAATTCATTAACGTGGGTGATCATTCTTTGACTTGCTCTGGGAATCAGCTTATACTGTGATGATGATTTTAGTTTGATAAGTGCAGATTTACATTAAGAACAACAAACATGACCCTGACAGCTCCGCTTATGTCCACGGCTTTAGAGGCCATTAGACTGTCAGACCACCACAACGGCAGTCTGGACCAGAGGAGCATTAAAGGTTTACTGTGTAACTATTCTGTCACTTGCTTCACTCACGGAAATGCTATTGCTTTGTGGGGAATGTTCCACAGTATGGCATTAAACTGATATAATAATATAAACTGATAATATATATATATATATAAGTGTGTGTGTGTGTGTGTATATATATACAGTATATATATATATATATATATATATATATATATTTATTTATTTTTTTATTAGATGGTTCTTTAATAACTTTAATAACATTTCTATGAACAGATTATATATGTATCTGACCTGTAGCTTGGCTCATTGGAATCATCAGCTTGTCTCTGTGTAGACTGTAAGCTTTATACCATAATGTGAAATATTCCCTGCAAAGCAATAACATCTCATAGAGACAAGCAGGTGACAGACCCTCCACCAGAAAAGTTATAGTGCACCTTTAACAGTATGATTTTAGCTTTATAGAAATATTTTACATTATAACATGGCTAATTCCAAACAGTAAGGAGCTAGGCCTTCTCGATTAGTGACTGCTACACTATATTTAGATTTCATATTGTTTTTATGAGGAAAAATCTTCTTTTGTTAGTCATATCTAACTGTTTAATTTTATACCCAGCTGGCGGGGTCCTTTGGAGGGTCTAATCCTGTCAATCACACTAATAAGGTTAAGCTTTACTGCTGTGATAGTATGAACCACTCCCTCTGTTTCCACTGTGTTATTTTCATCATTTTTCCAGACATATTGAAAATCCCCTAATATATTTAGCTCATAAAGTATACAGTGTATTTCTAAAGACTTGAAAATATTTGAGGCTTTTAATAGCATATAGAAAACTAATTTCCAGATGGGACCTTGGAAGCTTCGTTCAAGATAGAGTATAAAACAGGCCACAATGCAAACCAGACAAGTGTAATAGTATCTTTGAGCTTATTCATTGTGCTCCCTCTATTCAGGTCAAGACAATAGCTGGAAGTTAGGTGTAATTTAAAACATATGTGCCGTGCTTGAGGGCCACACTATGGTACAGGTTTAGTCTCTCGTTTGTTTACAGTGTAGGTTAATCTGTCTCATATTTACACAACGTTATGGTTTAAAGAAATTACAAGGGCATTTCCATGACCGCAGATTACAAAGTCAGAATAACTGAAAATTGTGCATATATAATAAAATAATATGTAGAAGGAAAGTAGATCCATGTAGATCCATTTGTCATGTAGTCAGTGTAGTTTGTCACTTTTGGCATGAGCAACTTTATTCTCATGATGCTCTTTTTGTACTTTGTTGCTTGTCATAACTTTTAATCACACACCCTAAATAAAATTAGTAGGTCATTTAAGAAAGCTAGTCACATGGTTTCTACTAGTTGTGAGTGAATTTTTTACTAGTTATAGTGATAATAGTACAATTTGAATGTATTTTATCATTATATTTTTGTAATTAATATCTAACATAGAGCCTCTGTTGCCAGTATTTATGGTTACAATTATAAACAGTCTGGAAACATAATAATATATTGCATTTAATTCTGGCAAATGATGGTGAGTTATGAGCTGCCATTTTGAAAGCCCCGGAGTCTTGTGTTAAAATGATATCTTCTTCAAAAATTAATTTACCCCCACACCTTCTACATGGTCCATTGACTAAAAGAGGAAGTCATCCATCTTTATTTCAATCTTCTTCAGACAAATCCTATGGTGAGGTAAGGGGCAGATGGGGCTTCCGCTGCCAGCAAGAACTGAATTGAGTTAGTTTTGACCCCCGCGTTCCGGGCTGGTACTGCTAGAGCTGAAGTAGCGTTAGCATCTATTACTCAGTGAGTCATTAGTGATAGGGGACTGCGCCCATCTGCTTTTGGGGAGAGATCTAACACCATACCCCTCTGGAGTTATTTATTATTATAGCAGCAGTTGGTTAATCTCGGTCTTTATGTACTGACCTATACAATGACCATATGTTATAGGCAAGTGTCCTCATCAAGAATACAAGTTCATTTAGGGTGTGTTCACTCTTGTCCTGGTTTGGTCTTGTTCTAGTCCAGATTTGGAGCTGAGTCCCTGTTTAACTTCACTTTAGATGTTATGTGTGTACACGTGAGAACACACCCTTAGTAGTATACAGTATTTAGTAAGAGGATAGCTATTTTTTTCTAGATTCTAGGTAGTGAAGTCCCTCTCTCAAAAAATTTAAAAACAGAACTATCTCATTTTAAACAGTTTTCAGTGAGCCAAAGCTATTCATTCTATTCAGTGTTATTCAATGTCGTAATTAGTCACCAGAGACTAACAACTAACATGCCAATGTGATGTCATCTGAAACCTAGTAAATCTTATTTATATCTTCTTCTTAATTAGGACCTGTAGTTTTTGCATTTGTTGATAACATATTTTTTATACCAGCTTTGCATTACAGTTGGCCTCTCACATTGGTGCTTTTTACAAGTTTGCTATCTAGCTGACTCTTAATAGGTTCTCAATAATTAAAAGAAATATATACTTAAATTTGTCTCAGAAATAAATGTATAATAGGCAACAACACTGCAGAGAGTTTGCTGAAAGTCTCATTCAAACACACAGACCAAAAAGTATTTCCACTACTTTTCTTTTATTTGTGATAAATATGTAACATATTAGTAGTCAGTCACGCATGCTCCCGATGATGATCACATAACATAACATGACCAATACTTTGGCTCATAGGCTCCAAATCAGCAGCACTTGTTTCTATGATTAATGTCTGTATCAAAGCAACCATCATCCCATCTGCTCCGGACCAGTTACAGCTGAAAAGGGAGAAGATCTGCTCACATTCAGCACAGTACTGCATGGGGCTTATTATTGCTGTGAGTAAATCTATCTTGAGGTTGTACTATACCAGGTGTTTGACTATAGTTTGAAATTCATCTAAAAACTAATTCTTTATTTTTATCATTTTATGTGAATAGCTTTAATATTTAGATGCAACCAGGGCTGTGCAGTTTATCAAATTTTAATCAAGATTCATCTTTTCTAATTGCTTATGACATGTTTGCGTCTTTATGCTATGGTATATTTGTTATTTATACAGGGACAGTGTAGAGTAAACACTGACCAAAATGAAATATACTTTGTTCCAGATTAAAACAGAAAATGCATCTGTTATGGACAGGTCTGTAGCTAGTCCTTTGTCACTAAAAACATGTGGTTTGGAGCAAAATTCACATTTTAGAGGAAGAAATTTGTTCAGTGGTGTGATTAAAAATTTGTATTGTTCATAAAAAAATTTTCTTCAAAGCCATTTTTAGCTTTTAATAAGGCAAAATCAAATCAAAAATTGTGAGTGATCAATATGAGAAGAAAATCTTTATTAATTTTTTTAATTTCTTTTTTTTTTTTGTCATTTCAGCTCCTTGCCCTAAATGCAACTATATATAGTAGTTCTATTCTAGGGCAGCAAGATTATTTATTATGTGATGAAATTAAATAGCAATTTGAGTTATGACAATTAGAAAGTATAAAGGCTGCATTTACTAATATATTGTGCACTATATAAATCCAGCCTGTTAAATCCCTAACACCATGTTCTGAAGTACATGGGATTCTTGTATTTTCTGTCGTCTTTCAACCCTGTGACCCTGAATGGACATTGTGACTGATGGATCAGATTAAAAAAATATATCACTTGCTATTAGTGTAATCGTAATTATTTTTATCTCAGCATAATTGTCACATTGATTTTGACTCTGTGACAGCTGTAGTGTAGTAATTCGTGACAGTGCAGAGTGCGTTGGAGCCTCCGTCTGTGAGAGCCCCCTAATGAAGTGGAGGAGGTGGGAGCTATAAGAGGCGAGAGCGTGAACACAACAGGGATTGGTACCGTATACAGGGTTCGACAGTAAAAGGACTTTGAGGAACATACGCAATCTGACATAATCACCACAGGTATTTACTTTTCACTGATTGAATTGAGATAGAATGATTTATTGAAACAGTTATAGGGTAATTGTTTAATTGTATATGTAAGTGGGATGTTACAGTTTTTTTGTTATGCAAATCACAATTTTGTATTTGAATTTTTTTTTTTTTATGTAACAAATAAGGACTTTCAAACAGGAACAATACAGCTGCTTAATCATTACCAAATAGCCAAATTTCTGCTCCAAACCATATGTTTTTGCTAACAGAGGATTGGCTTTGGAGCTCTCAAATTATATTATTGGTGATTAGTAATTACTTAAAATGTGATTGCACAGCTCTTAAAACTAATACCTGACATAATATAGTGATTTTATGATTGTCATGGTTGAAAGAAAATAATATGTAATAATTTGATTAGCTTTCATTTGTGTGAAATGCATCCCCATACCTACTGTATAGTATGTGACCAGACTATTGAATAATTAGGATGATTATTTTATTGTATTGCTTACTTATGATTAGGCGTATTGTTGCATCTCCCCGTGGGTTTCAACATGATGAAAAAAAAAGTTTATATATATATATATATATATATATATATATATATATATATATATATATATATATATATATATATAACAAAATATCATATAATTTTCATTGGAAAAAGTTCCTAAAAATTTTGCATATAACTGTAAGCAAATACATGAATAATACATGAATAACCACAATAATTTGTAAATTGCTTTATGATCATAACATCAGCTGAATTTAAATGTAAATAGCAATTAGCTTTGGGTAATGTGTTTTTGCCTTGGGTTTTCGTCGCATGTCAAAGCAAGACCACACTTCTATTTACACTGCCGCCTTTGCTGTTGTCGAGCTGTTGTTGAGTATTACATCACTAAACAAAATGGTTGTTATCCTTACTTAGAGTTATTGTGTACATGCCTCTTCATGTTTAGGAACCCGGTACATGTCTCCTTTGTTACTTCTTGTTGAAACTAATCTCACCGCTAAGTCTTGCGATTTTGTTTAATTGACATCTATAGAAATTCTAATGCTCATATTATAAATTACTTAGTCACAGTAGCTCAATAATGAAATGAGTGTTTTTGCAGCATGACTTAGTTGAAATCCATTAAATCCCTGTCTGAAAATGCTCACCTGCAGCTATAATTGTGTTCCGCTGTTTGGGTGCTGTTTGGGGGCTTGGATAGGTTAGGTTAAGGTTATATTTTTATAGCCTAGATCAGGGGTGTCAAACTCATTTTGGTTCGGGGGCCGTATCCAACCGACTTTGATCCCAAAGGGGCCGGATCAGAAAACTCATGGCATATTTATCCCAAAAATAACAATAAGTTCAAATATTTGTGCAGAGAAACAAATCTATTACAGAAATCTTTTTTAATTGATGAACTCTTTCTTTTACAAAATATTATATTATGCACAACCTGAAACTAAGAAAAATGCAATTTCAACACAATGTTTAACATTAACTTGTATATAAATAGGAATAAGTAAAATTTCTTGGAAAATCCTGCGGTCGGCTCCACTTTTCTCATTTTTGACATTTTGCTGATGAGGGTGTCACGGTCAACAGTCAAAACGATCGTCCTTTAAGAGCGTTTGGAAAGAGACAAGTCTTCATTTGTGCTGCTCTGGTGGGAGGGGCCACGAACAGAGACGCTGGAGACGCTGCTAATGCTAAGTGCCGCAGAAAATTACCGATATTTAAATAAAAAATATAATTAAAATATTTTAGTAGAAATAAGCCGAGGGCCAGATTAAAGGTCTTGGAGGGCCGCATCCGGCCCCCGGGCCTTATGTTTGACACCTGTGGCCTAGATACTTTCTATTTGGTTTATTTGAGTGACCTATGGAGTTGACTTCAGTGTTTGACAGTGAGCCAAATGTTTACAAAAGCTTATTACTTACTTTCTGGGTGTTTTTTTATTTTTTATTTTGAAACTTTTAATCATTATCATTTAACCTTCATAATAGTCATAGTTCTTCCTCCAAAGTTTCAACTCTGCTCCAAATCACGTGTTTTCACTGACAGAGGATGGGCTGTAGACCTCTTGATTGAAGACCCAAGATGGTCATTGATAATTAGAAATCAAATGACCGAATCTTGATCTATATAAAAAAAAGTAGATAACTGATTGCCCTATATACAATATTACACATCATTGTATTACTATGTTTTTTTGTTTGTTTGTTTGTTCTTTACTTTATTGCATTTGAAAAACATCCTCTGTGTAGCCTGTGATTGTCCACTGGTTCCTTATTTCCTTCTCACCGTACCTTTAGTCCTCACTAATACAAAGCTCTATAAACTGGGGACTTTTAAAAGCTTCCTGGATTCTTGGGAGTACAGCCATATTGTCTAATTGGCTTTTTGGTTTTGGCATTTCTCTTTGACCGTAGGTTGCAGGTGGTTGGCAAACTCCCACTAGTGACTTCATGTGTAAGAAATGCTTTAATCACTCTGCCAATGAAGGGTTAGACTGCAGCAATACCAGGCTTCATACTCTATTACATGGGCATGTGTCTGTGTCCTTCCTCTACATCACAGGTGTCAAACATAAGGCCCGGGGGCCAGATCCGGCCCTCCAAGACCTTTAATGTGGCCCTTGGGTGATTTTCTACTAAAATATTTTAAATGTTGAATTTGAATTTTTCTTAAAGTTTCAGGTTGTTCATAATATTATAATATTATAATAAGAAAGAGTTCATTAATTTAAAAAGATTTCTGTAATAGATTTGCGTTTCTCTGCACAAATATTTGAACTTATTGTTATTTTTGGGGTTTATATGACATGAGTTTTCTGATCTGGCCCCTTTGGGATCAAAGTAGGTTGGATACGGCCCCCGGACCAAAATGAGTTTGACACCCTTGCTCTACATGATATAACCAATGTAATGCCAGTGGCGCTAAGAAACAATTGAAACAATTTAGTTATGTATTGTAATCTTATCAATTTAATTTCCATGTATTGTCATATTGCCTAAAATCACAATAGCAGTAACAGTAGCCGCCTTGCAGTTGGTTTAACCACAATATTAATTTTTGTAGATTTTTATCTGTCACAGTTTTTGACCCATATACTCTTATAAGATGGGAATCAATCTCTTACTTATTGTGTGTACACACATATTGTGAAATTGTGCAAAAACTATTATTATTATTATTTATTTTTTTATAATTTCATTTTGTATCTTAAAAAAAAATTAAGTGCACATGTGCAATAACAACTTCAGCACGTTATTCATGTGGGCTGCACTGAAAAAAAGAAAAAGAATAATAGTTAACACCACCCTTCTTCTTCTTTTTTTTTATTTTTTAATTTTAATCATACCGAAACATACTACCAAAAAATACAGTGTAAACATTTGATGAGGTTTATAAGATTTACTATAGAAATTGCAATGGTAGTTTTTGTTTTTGATGGTGGGGGCTGTGTGCTGAAATAAAGCAGCTTTGTGCACTATGAACTTGAGCCACACGTACCAGCTGGCACTCCTTATGTAATGACAACAGAGGCATTTTACACAGGCAGGATGTGAGGTTTAGTAGAGTTGGTCTGGATCCTCCTGGCACACTTCCCCCTCATTCCCAACTCACTGACACTGGGCCAATATCTCTCCCTGGACCCTCACAGACCTGCCACAGTACAGATTGGATTGGGACAGAGGGATTATTGCACCCATCCATATCTCCTCAGGACTGCACTGAGATTGACTTCCAGATTATGTCATTGACCTCATTCCCTGTGTTGTAAAATGCCCATAAGCCAAACTTCATGCAAAACTGGACTAAACTGATCATTGTTGAGCTTTTCAGAATACTTTAAATATTAGTTTATATAACATAACTGTCAAACCCTTCTGCAAATGATTTGTTTACATTATTGGCTAATGCCTTATTTGATTAAAATATCTTTGGCTGCATGGAATTACTTAAAAGTATTACTGTATACAGTACAATACAATGACCTGGCCTTGAACCTTTTGTAAAATTAATCAAATTTCAAAAGAGCACAGTACTTAATGTGTCATTGATAATATATAGCAGCACAAATATTTAAGTTTCATCCCAGACTCAGATGTAAATTGGCTCTGCACCTGATCACCTGAAGCACAGGGAGAACCCACAGCTGTTTCCTGTCTCTGCAGAAAAATCTGTGTTCACTGTAAGTGTGTGCGAGAGGAGCATGCAGTGCGGGCTGTCCCGGGGCAGCTGGAGAAGATGATGATGACCAAACTGGTGTCCGACTTCCAGAGACATTCCATCTCCGACGATGACTCAGGCTGCGCCTCCGAGGAATACTCCTGGGTCCCACCGGGTCTCAAGCCAGAACAGGTAGATGCTGCATGGCAGTTACAGATCTCACTGATTTACAGTGGTTTATCACCTCAATTTGACAGAACTTTAAGTGTGACCACTTTTGCCTTCTCACTCAGGTGTACCAGTACTTCAGCTGCCTGCCTGAGGACAGAGTGCCTTACGTGAATAGTCCAGGAGAGAGGTACAGGATCAAACAGCTGCTGCACCAGCTGCCCGCTCATGACAGTGAGGTAACTCTACCATTCATCACTGTAACAGTGTCCTTATCAGAGCCTGAGAGCATTTCTAAACTCCAAAAGTATGTGTTGTGTTTTTGCTACAGCCTCAGTACTGTAACTCTCTGGATGAGGCAGAGAAGAAGGAGCTGCGTGCTTTCAGTCAACAGAGGAAACGGGACAATCTGGGCCGAGGGGCAGTACGACCGTTCCCTGTGACAATGACAGGAGCCATCTGCCATCAGGTACCTGTTATTTATGTTTGGGGGGGATTGCATAACATTATAGACAGAAAACTATATGTAGGCATGCACATACATACACGTTTGGGTATTTATGATGAAGTCTACAGAGGAACTAGAGGAGCATGGTGCATGTGTGTGCAGGCACTGCTTTGGGGCATCAGTTTAATGATTATGGTGCTGCAGACACGTGTTACAAAATGCACTGTTTTTACTTTTTCCCATCTGCACCACACCCTGTGTTTTTCAGTGTGGTAGACAGATCAGTGGAGGGGACATTGCTGTTTTTGCCGGTCGGGCTGGAACTGGCTGCTGTTGGCATCCTCAGTGTTTCCAGTGTGCCTCCTGTAATGAGCTGCTGGTCGACCTCATATACTTCTACCAGGATGGACAGATCTACTGCGGCCGGCACCACGCGGAGAGGCTCAAACCGCGCTGCCAGGCCTGTGATGAGGTAATGCTAATGTGTCACACCTGATTATACAGTAATGCACCATGCACAATTTAATAAACTAGTATTGTCAAAGTGATTTGTCTGTTTGATTGAACCAGTATCTGAGGAAGTACCGGTAACTCTGTAACAATTCACCTGTTCACGACAAACGAAAAGCTACAACGCAAAGGTTAGGTCGTGGGAGGATCCATTCATGTCAGTGGGGTGAAACAAAGACATGCAAAAAAATAAAGTGCTTTTGGCCTATCCGGCTTTTATTGGCTTTGCCAGACACATACGAGAATGGCCACATTAACTAATGCCCTTAACCACCACCCCGCGCTCGAGCGCACCCGTTCCCCAAAACCCCAACACAAAACCCAAATCCCCAATTCACAGTGCAACAAAACAACAAACAAAACAACAAAATCAGTCCGTTATAAGTCCACCACCCTTCACCATAACCGTCCCGAGCAACTTCCCCCCAAAAAGTCCCCCCCCCGGCTAAGAATTTCACCCAACTGAATGAATAGTAAGTGGTGAAGACCTAAGTGGTCTCTTTACAACTCTTTTTGTAAAATATGCTGCCATCTTGATTAGCTGTCTGTAGAAGTTTATTTCTAGATAGATAATAAATCACGAGAGATAAATAGTTATAGCGAGCTTTGGGATGAATGGCCTTTGTGCGGCTGGAGATTAGTTGACATGGTTCAGAAATGGATTTGGTACAACTAACAGAATCAAAATCAGAATTTTTCTTCAGATTTTCATTTAGGCTCTCACAGAATACACGCTTGAACTGTCTTGATGAAATCTCAAACTGTTTTTACATAGCTTGTCTGCTCTCTGCATCTGACCTTTGCTAAGTGATATCATTAATGCGCTCCCTTTCCCTGTGGCGTTTTGGTTGTAGATCATTCTAGCAGATGAGTGCACAGAGGCAGAGGGCAGGTACTGGCACATGAAACACTTCTGCTGTTTTGAGTGTGAGGCTGCACTCGGAGGTCAGCGCTATATCATGAGAGAGAGTCGGCCATACTGCTGCTCCTGCTACGAGTCTTTGTATGCAGAGTACTGTGACACCTGTGGGGAAAACATAGGTAGTTATCATGATTTGATTCAACATGAATAACTGTAGTTCAAACACTGATTGGATCAATAATATCCTGCAGGTATTGACCAGGGCCAGATGACGTTTGAGGGCCAGCATTGGCACGCAGTGGAGGCATGTTTCTGCTGTGCTCGCTGTCATCTGCCCCTGCTGGGGCGACCCTTTCTGCCCCGAGCAGGGCTGATATTCTGCTCCAGAGCTTGCTCTTTGGGAGAGGACCCCAACAACTCTGACTCCTGTGACTCAGCTCTACAGAGCCGCTCTCCATTAAACAGAAGACATGTGACAGGAAGAAGCCAGCAGCAACACTGTTGTTCACCACTTCAACCACTAGAGGGCATCCACTCCCATGTAATACCAGCAAGAGACTGCATTTATACCACAATGAAAAACAGAGGTGAACCTTATTCTTTGTCATTTTTTTTTCTCAAATGAAGAACTATATTTCTAATAGATGTTCTGTGATATTTGTAGGCCCACACTACACTTTTATAGAACATAATGGAGCACCTTTATCCCGTCACCCTCATTCCAGAGGCACGTACACCCCTCTCCCACACATACACCTGGCAAACGGAAGGGGGCCCTCCTGGCCCCATGATATCACACATTATGGTGTACCACCAGGACGCTGTGACAGTCCTCACTTTAACTATTCCGAAAATGAGAACAGAATGAATGGAGACATTGGACATCCACTTACCTGTATCAATTCAAGAGAGACTTCCACCACTAAAGACTGTATTGCTTGGGTGGAAAAGACAAATCAAGGTACATTACTTAAACATGATAGAAAAAGTTCTCACAAACGATGCTAACTTAACAATCTCTGGTCTACTTTCAGCATTTCCATCCCAAAACCATCAGGACTCGCCTGACTTACCTCCATCTGACTCTGAGCTGCCTCCTCCTCTGCCCACCAAGTCCCATGAGCTCGTTTACAGAGAGTCTCCCACTGTGAATGTGACTACTGAGCGACCCTCCGACTCCCCCACGCTCCTGTCCCGCGGTGGAACAACCCGGGTCAGTTTCAGGGAGCCAATCAGCAGCAGCTATTCTGTGGAGGAGGAAGAGGAGGAGGAGGAGGAGGAAGAAGAGCCTTATGACAAGGAGGAGGATGATCAAACACAGGAAGTATTTGGAAGCAGGTTACATCTAAAGAAGGGCATTCCACCTCAAATGGATCTGCTGGGTAACTGTTTTTTCTTCATTGTTTTATATACAAACCCTAATTAATACTAGAAGACAATAATGCAAGGACTGTAAAAAAAAATCACAAAATGTCATACGACAGAGCACAACCAATTAAATGTGTATTTTTATGCATTAAAATATAATTGAAATAATCATTAATATGGTTCAAGACTAATGAAAATGTTCTATAAAGGTTTTATAAAACTAAGTAAAAAAAACTGAGGCACTCCAAAAGTACAAAATAATTAAAAGCCTTTAATACCACATGGCAGATAAAGTTAAAATCTTCCTGATGAAGGCCAAAGGGCCCAAGGGCCAAAACGCGTTGGCGTGATTTTAACTTTATCTGCCATGTGGTATTAAAGGCTTTTAATTATTTTGTACTTTTTGAGTGCCTCCGTTTTTTCCTACTTTGTATTTGAGACTGGTCCCTACACTGAAGACTACCAAAAGGACAATTCTGCATAATTTTTGTATATCCAAGTAGCACTCGTGCCCCCAAAGCTTTGTAGGCTTTATAAAACTGTATAGGATTAAACAATATAAATCAGACATGTATTCTCTTTATCAGATGGTTCACCGCACCATCACCGCAGCCGTCGTAGAGGCTGGGGTCACTCCCGTGTGCCTTCTGACCCTTCTGTCCTCATGGGGTCGGAAAGACGGCACCGACGTTCCCGATCTGAACGCCCCCGACTGGACTCACTGGAGCACAGAGGAGAGAGAGAAAGGGAAATCCGAGGTTCATCCCACTCTCTGTCTATCAGTCTTCAAACGGGACACTGCAAACATGAGGACTCCTGCTCAACATGCTCTTCATCCTCAGATTCAGAGGAGGAAGGATACTTTTTGGGAAAACCTATTCCCCTGCCCCCACAGCTCAGAGTGAACCAGCAAAGCACACCGATACCTCCACCTGGGAGCAAAGAGGGACCCAAAGAAAGTGGATTTCGCGGGAGTTTCAGGCGCAGAAGGGCTCACAGCCTCGGGGCGAAAGACAAAGATAAAAACTGTGCCATTTCCTAACCTCTTATGAATGAGTAGATGCAGAGTATGTATGGAGCGATCACATCTGGTATGGGATGTCACAATATAAAATGTTTACGTTACAATTACAGAAAAACACTATAATTTAATGATTATTCACAATTATTCACACCATGACCAAACAACAGTGAAATCCTTCCTGTCACTTCTCATGCCTAATATTGCCATTCCTCTAGTATGTGACCAGTTTTATTCAATCAAATTTTCTTAGTGATAATGTGACATGAACAGCTAGATAAATAATGCACTCTAATCGTAGTTTTTGAACAATAGATAGAATGGAAATACTTAATTTTTCTTCTGAATTGGTCACAATTATTTTTTCCCCTCATATAATATTGTGACCTGAATAATCATGATTACTGATTAACCAAATACTCTTGGGATCTCTGGTCTGACATAGTCATAAAACCAAGTAGAATAAGAAAAGGTTCTGAAAGGGGAAGTGTATTGCCAACTACTACATACTACTGTTTTAGTTGAAACCCCTTAGATGAAAGCTGAAACGTCATCAAATAATCAAAAATCTTAGTACATACAACTACCTGTTGATATTGATAACTGCCTTTACTTTAAATGCAGCCACCAATCCAGAAATACTCAGGACACCTCTGTAACTAAATAATTTTGTAGAAAACTTTGTATTCATGTATGATTTGTGACAAAGTATTTGTAAGTCAAGCCAAGTCTGTCTTAAGTTTGTTTGAACTAAAGGTGTGTTACAGTGGGCTGTTTAACATAACTATATTTACATATGCAAAGTCCAACGGCAAACTGACGAGATACTTGGTGGTTTTATGCACATGATATACACTGGCTATAGTGTTGTGAAAGAATACAGTTTCTTTTAAATTACTGTATGGTTTTAGTGCAATGTGGTGTGGCCTTTGTGCTGTAAATAACTATTACTTTTGTGTTGCATTTGTAACAGATTTGTACGAAGTTTATTGTTAATTATCCAACTCAGAAGCATATTTTTATATATTTGGTGTGGGGTTATTTGCCTTGAGGATATGTTTTTTATAGTCTTATTTCTGATGTGCAAGCAATGTATTGTGAATGAAAAATCACCTCAGTAATTTAGGTTAATTAGGTTAATAAAATAAAGTAATAAATTATTTAACAGATTTATTTTATTAATTATTTATTTTTTATTATTTCAAATATATACCAGGACAGAATAAAATATCAAGGACAGGTGGTGCATTTATTTATTTTTTTAATTAACAAATTATAATAGGCCTACATTTATATTTCAATAAAATTATGCAAGTCAGTCATTCAGATTCGAGTACGGTTACAAAATCAGTGTCAAATTACATCTAACCATATAAACTATTACAAGAAATGGAAAGAGAAACAACAAAGAGAAACGTGTTCAAAGGTAAGTGCTTCCGTGTTTGCGATAGGTAGTGGACCAATGAGAGCCGAGGGGCCGTCCTAGGAGCGCACACGTGAGTTGTCAAACAGGTTTGTCTTGTCTTGTGTCGCTAAGTGGCCACTGGCTACAATTTACTTTCACGCTCCTCCACCGCGCTTCTGCCACTCGACCTTTTTACCTCTGTCTACACCACAAACAAGAGTCGCTCCCAGATCTACTTCAGAAGTTTAGGTGAGTTTTTTACGCTCTAAATCAAACATATCGAGAACTTAAACGTACCGGGAACCACCTTGAAAGAAAGAAAGAAGTGGGCTGCTGCAGGCTTGTCAGGGCAAGACTACGGGCCTTACCACGCTAGCTTATAGGCCTCTTGTGTGTTTACATTTAGTCTACAACATTGTTTGTGGCTTATATTAAAAGTTTAGACCTCTATAATTTTCTGTCTTTTCCACTTCTGTATTGCTCACGTTCATTATTCCAGTTATAAAACGTGTTAGCACTTGACTTGCAGCCTATAATGTCTGTTTTTGTTTGTTTGACCCACCACTTGACATTCCAATATGGTGTGTAAGCCAACAGCATGGTAGGTTAATAATATCCTTAGCTGTGTCTTCTATACATAGATTTCGTATTTGTTAACTGTTGAGTTATTAAGACCTCTTGGCAGATAAGAATGAACTCTGGAAGAAACTCTGTAGCATTATCAGCTAGAGTTTGGCCTACCTCCACCTGGAATGACAAATATGTGGAGAATGTGACTAGCAGATGTAGACTCTTAAAGTGATATTTCAACATATGATTATTTACAGACACTTTCATTAGCCTTGTCAGCAAATCGGGCACACATTTGTTGAGCTCACCATATAAAACTATCCACTGTAAGGGATGAGTTGACCAGTTAGACGTCAACACTTTCTTTTTATTACTTTGCTTAACCCAGTAGGACTTGTATTTCAAAGACCTTATCCTAGGCAACTCACTTATATAGTTTAGGAGTCATTGTTCCCACAGCAGCTGTTGGAGTGGTGCCTGCAGACAATGGTCTGTTGACAACTGTCCAGATACACCCCATCCCCACTCACACACCCACCCACGCACTTGTCCTCTGTTCACAGGCCCCTCAGCTCCCTCTAAAAAGGAAGTGTCACTTTAATTGTCCATTCGTCTACTGGGAGATTGATGGCTCGGAGTGCTTGTTTAAAAGTGATTGTGCCAGCAGCCAATGAACTCATAGGAAGTATGTGAAAGTCCACATGATTGGCTGCTTGACAAAAGAAGGAAGTTCTTAGTGTGTTGGTGAAGTTAAATGTCATAGTTTTGGAGAAGTAAGGCAAAGATTGTAAGCTCTTAAAAATATGTGCTGTTACTGTCCTCCTTCTTGTTTGACTAATATTGATAGTCTTTCTTTTCCAGGAAGATTTAAGCGGACCATGCCACAGTAGCTCAGAAGATGATGATGATGATGATGAAGCAATGAGTTTCTGTCCTGTGAACACTGCAACAAAGTTGAAGTAGAAGCTGTATTCCTCTGCTTACATGATGCCTGTGGAAACTCTCCCACAGTCAGTGAAGCGTCCCGTTCGGACAGTGGTCACATTCACACACCCCCGTCTCCGGCCCAAAGCCCCCATGGCTCCAGAGCTGTACCGGCAGGGCCTGGCTGCGACTGGGAGGCCTAAGCAGAGTGCAGTAGAAAGACTAGAGGCAGACAAAGCTAAATATGTGAAGAGCCAGGTGGCTCTGTGTAAGCAGCAGCCAGTGCGTCCGACAGATGTGACCAGAGCTCTGTTGAGCCCCTGCTCTGCCCTGCAGCCGATGAGAAAGACCCCCATCCCAGCAAAGACAAAGGAGAGCATCCAGCTGAACCTGGAGCACCTGAGTAGCCTGATCAGTGATGTGAGCGATGGACCTCAGCTCAGTGCAGAGGACACAAAGCCTTCAGAGACTGTTTCTCCACAGAAGAAGGAGCGCCCATGTCCGCCTCCACGCCCTGACTGGTCCAGTCCCGCCAAGGTGAGGCTCAAATCTCCACCACCACCTCGAGAGGAGAGTGCCCCCACCCCTCCAGCAGCTGGGACAGTGCGCAGAGTGGACGTCGTGCCCCAGACTGGCTCAGCTCGCCCTCCTGTTAGACCAACTCAGTTCATTAGGCTGCCCCTTCAGCCCATCCTGCTACACTCCCAGCTCCACGGAACACGCCTCTTTCACCCTAGAACGCCTCCCGCCCCCTCTCCTCTCAAACCTGTGATTGCTATACCTCCAAAACCTGAAAACGCTCCCTTGACACCCCCACTCAAATCCCCTCCTGCCCCTATCATTGCTCCTGCCCTTCTTGCTCCTCCTGATACCCCTTTGTTGGCCCCACCATCCCCGGCTTTCACCCGCCTCTCTTCCTCTAGTGCCAGGAAGAGGCCTTCTCTCACTCGCTCTAAATCAGATTTGAGTGACCGCTTCTCCAGAGCTGGCACAGAGCTGGAACGCTTTTTTAACCTGTGCGGATTGGACCCTTCGGATTTACGGGACCTGACTGCATCTAACTCGGACATTGTGTCTTTGGCCCGTTTCCGCAGTGTAAGTGCTCCTGGTTCTGAATGCGGAGCGTCAGGACGGGAGGAGGAAGAAGAGGAAGAGGAAGAGAGCACTGGAAATGCAGCACCGCGAGTCCCATACGGTGTTTCTGTCATTGAAAGAAATGCACGAGTTATTAAGTGGCTTTATGGGTTACGTCAGGCAAAGGACAGTGCAAACAAAAGCACCAATTTGTAAGAAATAATGTAAAAATGTGTAATTAACTATGATTACTTGATTTGGTACAAAAAGGCAGGGACAAAAAAATGTGTTCATCTACATCTTCAGATTTTTTTTCCATTGAGTCACAGTTCTGTTCATTAAGAATTATTTTAAGCCTTTGAATTTGTCTCATAATGGGGCGCAAGTTATCAAGTGGCTGCATTGGTAAATTAAGAAAAGCAAAAAAATTTGTTAGAAATGTATTATGTTCCCAGATTACAGAGACCAAAATGTTTTCTTTTTTGTTCATGATCAGTTTGTGTTCAAGATTTCAAAAGTTGTTTCAAAATGTAGTTTTGTCCCATAATGGGGCTGTTGTATTGTTGAGGCTGTTAAGTCTGGTACTATGTCAGTTGTATCACAATAAAAGATTCATGATGTAAGTAAATAATTGAATTTTAGTTTTTCAAACTCCCAGTACTAACTTCTGATGCCAACGTTTTAGTCAGAAATCACAAGTGAAATAAGTGCTGAAGCGCTTTAAAGTAGAAGTTCACAACCTTTCCACAAGGGGTCAGGTGTCAAACAAAGCTGTTAAAGCTATTAATAAAGACATAAACTTTTTAGTACTTTAAATGTCCACACATCACTCACATTTTATTGTCTTTTGTCTGGTTAAAAGGTAATGATTTTAAATCTCATTCCAAGTGTTAAAGATGTACTGTGCAACTTTTCTGATGGGGTCTAATATGGGGTCCACTTGTCTCCATAGAGCTATTATTGCTTTGCCTGGAACATTCCGCAGTGGTATTAAACCCACCTATCTCATGTTTAGTCAATTACAAATTACAGGTTTTAGTGCTCAAAACCTTGAAAAATATGCATTCTCATAGTGTATGGGGTCGCCTCTTCACTACCCCTGAATGTGTCTAAAATATTATGATTTTAAAACATGAATTGTATGTTATTCTAGTTATAAGCAGTATAGTTCTTTAAAGTGTGTTTAGCCCTACACTTGAATCAGAGACTCGACTAATCTAGTTGTCAAACTGGATTCCTGCTCAAAACTGCGGAGCTTGAGTTTAGTGCACATTGGCTGCTGGAAGACTGAAACTCACTTATTGTTTTAGTTTTACTGTTTTCTACATTTTTATAAATAATGGCTGCTCTCACACTGTTTACTGACTTTATCTTGAGATGTAAGGAGAGAGTGTTCAAACAGGCTGTGGTCCGAAAGTCATTCTGTTGTGGCCAGCAGCAGCAGGTAGTATGACTCATGTATTTTGATCTGTTTTTGGCATTTTAGTGGTTTTAATGTCCTACAGTTGAGGTTTAGGCTTAGATACTTATAATGTATTTGTATTTTAGTCATTGTCCCCTGTGTTTCTGTGATTTTTCAGAAATCTAAGGGCATTTCACTGAAGAGGAAGCTCTGCTATGCTTTAGGTGGGGTCCCATATCAAATGACCACAATAGCCATTGGTGTGTCGCTGCAAATTTTTCTTCTGGATGTTGTACAGGTATGACAAGGAATGAATACTGGTATCTTGAAGGGAAAAACAAATAGGTTTACATCGAGTGAACTTTAAACAAATTAGTCCCTGGAACTCAAAGGTTCAGAAACACAGATGGCAAACCACGCAATGTTTACATTTTATTATGTATTTTATATTAATTTGCATATGCCATTTTAGAGCTAGAGTTTGATATAATTTCTCTATAGACTTATTTGATTCCTTTTTTTTGTGGATTGTTTCAGCATTAAATTGCCCATGTTATGAGATATGACTGTCAATCAATAGCTCTAACTAGCTAGGTCATATTGCTGTATTATTGTGGCAGAGAATTGAGTTTTGAGCCCATAATTTAAGAAAGTGAAGTAATTGAAGTTGTGCTGATGCTCTTATTGTCACAGATGGAAGCTTTCTATGTCTCTTTAATTTTGTTTGTGAGTCGGGCTTGGGACGCAGTGACAGACCCCCTGATTGGATATTTGGTCAGTCGTAGCCACTGGACCCCCATTGGCAAACTATCTCCATGGTAAGGAGTCAATATCTTCATCTCATTGTACAATATTCTTCCGGTTTTAATCTCACAGTATGCTTTTTATTGAGAAATTGTGTTCTCCAAAAATGCCCTCACAAACCTTTTGTGCCATGATTATTATTATATTTCAAGATATTTTAAGATTTAATTTGCAAAAACAGAAAGTGCTATTTTAAAATATAATTAATATTATGTTGACTGCACTCCACTTTAGAAAACTTTTACAATATTTCTGCCACAATCTACAATTTCAGATACCTGCTATTAAAAAACATTATAAAAAACTTTCTTCAAACGTTTTTGATTGGGTTAGCAAATGTCGCTTTAAGGCTAGTGTTAAACCTTTCCTTTACTTGTCTCTTATGTTCGTGACCAGGTTGGTTCTGTCCACTCCATTTGCCATCATGTCCTATGTGCTGCTGTGGTTTGTGCCTCATGCCTCCATGTCTGCCCCTCAGATTGTGGTGTGGTTCCTCACTGTGACCTGTCTATTTGAGGCCTTGATGAGTGTGGGTAGTATACTTAAATTATCCTTTTCATTTTATTTTTAATATATGGGTTTAAGATTACATCACAGCACTCTATAGGCCTATAATACGGTTTAATAGAAACAATAATGCTTAAAGGTACATGTTTTGAATGTGTTTTCTTTTACCAATAAAAACTTCTGTAACTGAATAAATGCAAGATAGAGAAATCCCATGCAACTCTATGGAGACAAGCAGGTAACAGGCCCTCCGCCAGAAAAGTTTCATAGTGCAGCTTTAATTTAAGCTATTATCTGGTAAAATAGAAAGAACATAACATTATCATATACTATAAAAATATAATTTGAAGTAAGTATAAATTTCAGTCTTTCAGTATTATGTATTCAATTTAATTTTATTGTGACATCTTCGTAATCTATTATATTCATTCTTTGTCTGACCCATAGACAGTTATTATGTTAGTAATAGCAATGCTCTATGGTCCCAGTCAAATGTTCTGAAGTCATATTTTCCCATATTTTTGTTACCAGTGCTTCCATGTACCGTACCTCTCACTGAACATGTTCCTGGGCGGGACGAAGGGAGAGAGAGACTCTGCCACAGCCTACAGTGAGTGAGCTCAGACTTTCACTGCAAAAATATATAATGATGTTAATATATTATGAATTCACAATAGCTATGTTGTTTTGGAACATTTCATATTCGTTACAGTAGTTTGCAGGTCAAGATTTGATAACTTAATGGTGGTGTTACAGTAATTATAATTTTTATTACAGCAAAATTGATTTGCCAATGGAGAGAAAGTTTTGGACTTATTGATTCTTTAATTGCAACATTCTTAACAAGTTTAATAAAAATAAATAAATGAACAATACTACTAAAAAGTCTGTAGACTAAACTAGTATTACATACAATATCTAAATGTCTGGTTAAGACACCACACAAGATACTCTCAGTTTGATGTCATGATTACTTTGTATAAAAATAAATTTATTTCTTTCAAGATTAAAAGTGTCCTTAAAATACAATAAAACATCAATCTGAATCTGAAGCTAATTCTGTGTTTCTTTCTTTATGAATAATGGCAGGGATGAGTGTGGAGATGGTGGCTATGCTAGTAGCTTCAATAATTCAGGGTCAAGTTGTGGCTGTGTACAACAATGAAAAACAGAAAAACTGTGAAGAACTGGATCAGGCTCAAGAAGCAGCACAGAGCACATCTTCTCCAACACTACTACAAGGAACGGTACCATAAAGAACACAATATCATTCATCTTTCTTTAAGTATCTGTCAGAAATCTATTGTCCTCACTATCCCAGGGGTATTAAGTTACACTATAATCTTCTGTTCTTCAAAAAGTATAGTCATTGTTGTCATACTGTGTGCGCTTTTACTTCACAAGTTATTGTTAGTGGAATATTAATATATATTGTTCCACTCTGTTGCGTTAGTAAACAACATCCACAATACAAAAAAGTCTCTGTGTGAACCGCACACAGTATGTAAATTACATCAGTAATATTAATGACAAAAATACTTTAAAGATGGACTATGTAAATTTTGGGTGAAGGATTTGCTACCTGCTTATATCTATAGAAATGTTATTGCTTTGCCCAGAATGCGTCACAGTATGAGATTCAATTTATTTATCTCTCTTGAGAGATCACCACCACATGTATCCCCGAAAAGTATTAAATTCTTTTAGTTTATTTCCATATTGTTGTGGCAGTGTTCAAAGGTTATGACAACTAAATACAATGGGGCTGAACACATTTAAGTAAAACATAACATGTAATTACTCCTGAAGAAGAATATAACATGGTAAAAGTACTGTACTACACATAATGTCTCTGTGCCCTGTATCTACAGAGAAGAGCCTTTCTGACCTCAGCGTTGGGGATTGCGGCCATATTTTTCCTCTGTAGCCTTGTCATTTTCCTGGGAGTTAAGGAGCAGAGATGTAAGCCACAAAAGACTCAATATTTTATGTAGATAATGAATAACACCTTTTGTTTGACAGCTCCTGATAGCTGTGACGCAAAAACCCGACTTCCCTTTTTGACCTCATTTAAATTACTTGTGCGTTTTGTCCCATACCATCGACTTGTGCTTGGATTCACAATCAGCACACTGGCTTATCAGGTACATTTTAAACTAGGCTCTTCTTTTACTTAATGGTGCCCAAAATATATGCTTAAATACTGGCATCAAGTCAACTACTGAATGTTTTGTCCTCCATCTGTCTCTCTTTAGATCTCCCTGGGTAATTTTGCACTTTTTTGCAGTCACGCTGCTGGGCTTGGAGGGAATTTTCAGCACCTCCTTTTGGTTTTACTCGTAAGATGGATCCAGCGACATACAATATACCATTCACAAATCTATACAAAGCTGCATTCACTTTAATAATTTTCTCCCCAGTATAACCCTTTTTACAGGAGCAGAAATAGTAACTACTAATAAAAATACTTGCTATGTTACTGCAATTGTGTGGATTTCCAGTTGTACTTTTTGGAGTATATTTTTTTAAACTTGTACTTGTACCTCACTTGCAATTTGGTATTTTTCTAATGATGTCATAAGAACCTGAAAAATTCTAGGAGTTACTGCATTCAGATCAAGTACCTATCTTCTGTCACACTACTGTCTCTGTCTCTACAAATACAGCACTGTATCACCTGCTTTGTTTGCCTTTAGCTCAGAGAAAAGTGGATGGTGGTTTAAAACTACTTAATTCTGTATTAAACCATTACATTTATCAAGTTTTGCATAAATGACAGCTTTATCCCCAGGGTTCTGCCTCGATAGCTGTTCCAATTTGGCAAGTTGTTCTCCTGAAAATTGGGAAAAAGCCAACTGTTTTTATTGGATTAACAGTAAGACATAAACACAGATATGTACTTATAGATAATAGTTTTAAGTTGCTTTCTGTTGGCTGTCAATATGGTTGTGTTGTGTCTCTTCCAGCTCTTCATTCCAGCTGTGATCCTAGTGGCCTGTGTTCCCAGTAATCTGACAGTCTTCATCATCATGTGTGTTGTGATGGGCTTCAGTGTGGCTACAGTCTTCCTTCTTCCCTGGTGAGTCATTTTTCTTTTGTGATGCATCTACAGGAGTGAGTCATCACAGCATAGCATAACATCAAATAATATTATATATTTCTCTAATATGAGTCATTACTTTTTGTCTCATGTTACTAAGCCACAAAGGTGGGTATAGTTGTCAAAAATTATACTTAAGTAAAATAAAAATAATATTACTTAAATAGAAGTTTAAACTAGTGGTACAAGGAATTGCTTGCTTAAAACAAGTATTTGGGGAAACTACTACTCAAGTAAGAGTAACTGTCTGGACGTAACATCTGATTTATAATTTGAATCCTGATATGAAGGTTCTGTTCAGTCTGACATGTGTTTAGTTTAGTCATCATGAATCATTTTAAATATTTAAACTGAATTAAAGAAACTATCTATATTTTAGTTATAAAACTTTTTTGAGCAAACCAAGTTGTAGGACAAGTGGGGTGCCGATAGTTAGGTGACACTGAATATTGGGTTAGAGTTAGTGCATATGACAGGTTTGTAATTATTATGTTGTTTGGTGAGTTAAGTTGGCAGTTTGAGGATTACAAGAAGTAACAGTGAGCCCTAAAAAAGAATCCCTTATCTATGTCATCAAGACATAAACTTCTATCCTAAATGCATACAATATAAAGCTTACTTTACTGTTTCTGCTGCAGGTCCATGCTTCCTGATGTGGTGGATGAGTTTACAGTGAGAAACCCCAAATGTACAGACCTGGAGCCTCTGTTTTTCTCCTGTTATGCCTTCTGTAATAAACTGGCAGGAGGCCTCGCTGCTGGAGTCTCCACCATGACATTACAGTGAGTTCAGTGGAAGAAAGTAATAATATTTATGAAATCTTCCAAATATTCACTTAGTTTTGAAAAGCTACTTTTACTTATTTACAATAGGTTTTAGTGAAAGTGTACTTTCTATTCCACTGATTTCAAGTCGAATATAACTTGTTTTGACTATAGCCTCACTTTAGATACACGGTACCAGATGACTTCACAAATCTTTACAAAAAATGTAAAAGTGCACTATGTATACGTTTTCTGGTGCATTTAGTTAGTGTCAGATGCTTGTCTTATGAAAATCTTATTGCTTTCCTTGATTGTTCCACAGTATGGCATAAACTTATCTTTCATTTCTTCAATTACAACTGTAGAAAATTACAGGCAAATCAGCCATGGAGGTGGAGCATCTGAAACTTTCTTTTCTCCATGGAGAAAAGAAAAACAAACGCTCCATCTAAAAACAACTGATATTACTACTACTACTATAGATTTGTTCCTCTTCTCTGTCCTTGCAGATTTGTGGGCTACAAACCAGGAGCATGTAACCACAGCGATGAAGTGGTGACCGCCCTAATTGTTTTGTTTTCACCTGCCCCTATTGCACTACTGATTTTGGGGATGTTAGCGTTCCTCTTCTACCCAGTCAACGAGCGACAGTCCTCAAAGATGCAGGAGCACATCACCACTGTTGAGTAAGTCTTTTTTAGTTAAAAAATGCTTTATTAATAATGTAATCAAATTTAAGAGCTCATAGAAGTAAATTAACACTTTGAAATAAAAATCTTCCTATGTATACCATTCAAAGATAATAAAATGCTTCTTGAAAATATTTTGCTTTAAACTATTGGCTGTTATGGAATAAATAAAGTCTTTGTGAAGGACATCTGACATAGGGAACATAAGGGGTAAACAAAAAGTTAAACTACAAATGTAATGAATGATTTCCTTTTAATTTGTCCAGTTCAATGGTGCTATCTTCCTCATTGGACCAAAGGGAATGCACTTCAGAAGAAACTTTATGTGCTACTGTGACTCCCAATGCAACTGTTTCTATAGATAAAGTAAACATGAACAAATCAAATGATGCTGCTGGAAAGTACAGTCGACCCAAATGTGTTGTCCATCCAAATGTTCATCATCCTTCAGCAGATGACAAGAGGACTACCAGAGAAAAAAATGCGGGCCATTACCCACTTGAGCCCAAGGTCGAGTCTACCATCTCGTGGGTGTAATATCCAAGGATGTAACATTAAATTTATATTGTTTAATAATATCAAAGTACAAGCAACTTGATGTATGGTTTGATTACAGCGGCATACAGAGAAGGCAGGGAACTACTACATACAACAATCCTGTCATGTATTTCCATTCAAGGTCTACAATCTTAAATTATAAAATTTTCTAAAAAGCATAATAGATTGACCTGGTTTATCACTTTTGGACAGAACATTAAAGCACAATTTGGAATTAGAACAGAATCTTTATTTTATTTAAAGCTGTGTTGTTACAAGGTTTACAGTTGTTTTTGTGATTTGTCTGCTTCTTGCACAGTTTTATAAAATAAATAAAACATTTTTTGCATCATTAAAAATTATTAAACCTACCACTTCAAAGTCCTCCCTCATCATTACTGCATTATAAGCCCTGTGCAAGAACAAAATGCATACAATAGAAATGTGCTATTTTAACATTCATTTTTAGAGACAGAACATGTCTATTACCATGTCAACCCTTTAGCCTGATTTCACTTTTTAGATTCCACTAGGTTCCACAAAAAGACAGGCCTTAAATAAAAATAGCTTGTTATTATTACAGTTAGTTTTTTCATCAGTAATACACAACTTAGTACCAATTTTCAGTGACCTTAATCTGTGAATTTCATCATTTGAAATTATTAAAAAGCCAAAATACAAAAGTTAAATATGCTATTACTGTCTATTATGAATAAGCATCCAGGGTCAAACAAACTAAATGTGTTACTAGGATCATATTTACTTTGATTCTAAACCTACTTTTGTAGCTTAGTACTATTCAAGCAGCTTTTCATGGCAAAATAAACAATCATATTGGGGTTACATGCAAGCAGCAGGCAGTAGCAGTCTGAATATTTATGGAAAAAAACATACATATATTGCATTAATATAAAAGAATAGATAATATGACTACACAGACAATTATTAACTCAAGAAGCAATCAAAGCATAGAAAGAGAAAAAAGACAAATATATCAGATGTATGTGTTACAACTAACAAATTTGTCCAAATTAATTAGACAGCCAAAACATAAAACCATGAGAACATTCTAAATAACAAAGAATAGACCCTTTGAATTACTACTAAGAGTAGTAATCCTCTCTTATTGCCAGCATGAAGCTTTTGGCACTGACTCATTTTTTCAATTACTGTTACTTGAAAAATAACATTACTCAATTAGAGGTAAATTGTATTATGATGTGCAAAAAAGTACAATTTCTTCAAAAAAGTCACTCATGTACATGTAGCTGAGTACATGTACCTCATTACTACCCAATTCCAGTTCCTACGTTGTCCCGTTTAGACTGTTAGAAGCACCTCCTCCTCCCCTACCTGCACCCTGCCGTCGAAGAGAATGAAGAGCCACTGCACAGCAACCTCTGAGCAAGGAGCCTATGTGATATACAGGCATATCATCCCGTGGGGCCCCCCTGCACAGCCATGCCATAGTCGGGACCACGGGCATCGCTAAAGCTAGAAGATCGACCAGGAAGTAGCGACTCCAATGGTAACGCTGAGGAGGTACCCTTTCCGTATCCTCTTGTACAGATTCTTCCTTATTGTCTGCTTCTGTGCTTTCATGTTTGTCTGGACTTTGAATTGTGGAGTGTGGTTGAGTCATTTGGGGCGTACTAACAGTAGTAACAGTGTTTTTGGCCTGGTCTTTTGTAATATGATGAGCTGAGGAGTCTACACTGTCTAAATTCTGAATGGGGGATGCACGAGGTAAGGACAGTTGTAGCGTTGGTGGTTCTGACGGTGGCAGATCGGTTGTTGTTGATAAAGAAATTACACTGATCTCTTCAATTACACTGCTGTCTTTGAGCCAAGTCATAGTTGGGCTGCAGGCCTGAGAGCGTACCTCTGTTTTTCTGTCAGAGGGGGCAGTAGATGTCGGGATAGGGTCAGACATGGTAGTTGTTACTGTAAGTGGTGGCTCCTCTTGGGGTAAATGCAGAAATAAGTGGTGATGGGGTAGGTAGCTGTGTCCATTGCATCTACAGGCTGTACTGAGGCTGTGGCAGGAGTGAGACAATGGTAGTAACGCACCACCACAGCAGAGTCTGTCAAAGGAGGAGGAGTGAGGAACATTTGGAGATGTCTGTAAGAGTCCTCCTTGAGATGGGAGGTGCTCTGATAATAGGGCAGCTTCCAAGAGCAGGTGGGTTTGTCCTGATGGTCTTGCTGCTCCATTGGGGTCTGGATGTAGAGTTTCAGTACTCATGCGTTTGTGAGTGGTATTTCGGCTCAAAGTACTTGCAGGCGAGCAGCCACAGGAGCGAGATCTGCCCCCGGGCCGGGCTGCCTGTATGGTATATGGCTTATTGTCGTGGGGATCTGCAGCCCGGACCCCCAGGTTGGACCTCACAGTCTCAACCACTTCCTGAAGGTGTTGGATTTCCCTGCGTGCTTCTTTCAGAGCCAGCTGTGCCTCCACACGATGACATTCCCCTTCTATCCACTCCTCTTGCATTCTGTACAACTGGGTCCTTAAATCATCTATTTCAAAGTCCCTGTAAAAATATACATCATGCAGTACATTAGAAATGATTTATAAAATCTAACCAAAATAAAGTTGCGTTGAATTTTTACTCCAGATGATGGCATTCCTGCCAACCAGCCACATACTGTATTTATTGTCAAAGCACATTGCCAAGGGAGGGACACAACAACACATGCTTGAGAGAGAGGTTGAAGCAGACCATTGCCAATGTCAAATTTATTTCTATAGCACATTAACTTCTGTGACCCAAAATTCTGTACAAACATTCAATAAAAAAGCATTATACATCTCTGAGCTCAGCTCATTAGAATTGCAGTTAAAAAGGTTCATCTACAAATATAGGGAAAAGTAGTAGTAGAATAGTAGGAAAATAGGAAAATCTACAAGGATGCACAGACCCTACATAACCAGGTCAGATATTCTTGCTGACCTGTGTTGTAATCTTTCGGTGTTCTCCCTGAGCCTGGCCCGTAGGTGGCGTATGCACACCTCCTTCTGCTGTAAGGGTGTGAGGTACTGCTCTGGAGTGGGAACCCTGATCCCATGGTTCTCATTGCAGGGTCCATACTTGGCCTGGCGCCTGCATCAAGAGATGGTTTATTTGTGTTCAAGTGAAAACCAAAAGTTGTGAATGTAACTTCTGACCTTGGTGTACTTGGGTGAGTCCTGGCTGTGGGGCTGCCCTCCACTGCTCTCCCTCGACCAGGGTAAGTGTTTGTACTTGAGCCATCACTTTGTGTATATCTGCTACCACTGGTCCCCACAGAACGCCTTCAAAGAAAGTATATCATGACTGTTTGATCAATTTCTGCATTGAATTGCAAGAGTCAGAGAACATTACTCTACCTGCTCTGACAAGAGGACTGCTTCCTACTGGGAGTGAGAGACATTGAGGGTCCTATACAGTTCTTGGCGTATTTGTAGGAGGATCCTAGCAACCCTCAAAACAAGTTTGCATCACCTGTAACATTGAAAATAAAGATTGATTAAAATATTGAAATAATACACACTGAATTGTATTGTATTGAATTGTTAAATATAGTCTATAGAATTGTAGTTTATAGTCATTGATCTGACAATAAATTTGCAATTGCTTATGAAAATATGAGTACAAAATGTTCATATTCATTTATATATGAGCATATAGTTGAAGACTGGGTTTGTAGAATAGGTTTGAACTACCATTGCCCCCTGTTCGTCCTAAATTTAATTTCTAGGGCAGTGAGACATTAAATGTAACCTCCCTCAGTCCCATCTCTGCGCAACAGGTGTGAAGTGCGTTACTGGCGAAAAATACGCAATCCTGTTACGTAAGTGTAAGTCACCGTTGGCGGAGGCGGGTACGGAGTCAATCTGAACGGATAAAAGTATTCCGGAACAAAGAGTGCCATTTGTTTAACATGAAACTGTTTGCATTGTCTCTTCAAGAATATGTCTTTGCACTGGTCATCACGATGCTATGACAAGTAGCTAAAGCAGTGTTAGATAAGCGACAAACGTAACGATTTTGAGTGAGAAATGTTGATTAAATCAACCGAGAACACTTGTACAACATTGCAACCTTCAGCGTTCTGTCTGTACAAGGCTTCTATGGGACGCTGCATGTCATCCCATACAAATTTCATTTACTATAATTAATCGGGCGATTGAATGGATGGCGCTTGCCCCAGATGTGTCCTATTTATTTACCAACAAGGATACCCGGCAGCTTCTTTAAAATGACAAATCATATCTGTTTATTATAGGCGCATAAAAGGAAACTTACATTGTATTCTACCATTACTCCATGTGGAACTTCGCGCACGAGCCCCGGTTTGTAGCAGACTTGACGGAGGAGAGCGTCCCCGGTGGTGCAGCAGCAGAGAGTCCATCCCGCAGCCATGGAGCCGAAGATGAAATCAGGCAACTGCTGTAGCTGTACCGCAGTTTCTTAAAGTGACAGTAACACGAGACCCAAACAGATCACGCCAAGCAAAGTTGAACCACAATCTGTTCCTAGTGAACACATAACACGGGTATTTTCCTGGGGTGGTGGTTTAATTACACTGGAACAGATATTTAATACAAAACCTTTTCCACAAACAAAAATGTAACAAACACATTTAAGTCCCCAAAGAACAACTTGTAGTTACTTACATAGCTAAGAACATAACTGTTAGAACAGCTTTTAAATTAGTGTTAAAATTGAATTATAAATATTAGATATTACCAGTAAATGTTTATTCCAACATTTACATACACCCGAGTCACACAGTAATCAAAGCTGTAAATGTGAAACAAGCTGAAACTGTAGCGTGGTGTGAAGTTAAATCAATTCTAACAAAGGCAATTAATTTCATTTCAGTCATAGAACTTGGGTCCAGGCGTGGCCAGGATGTCCTCATAGGGGGCGATCTGCTGCAGTCTAAGGGCCTGTTGTTTCTTCAGAACCAGGAAACAGAAGAAATTGGTGGCCGCCTGGGACCGAGTGCTCCCTTGACAAAGTGCCTTCAAGCTGAAGAAGGGGTTGTTGTTTTGGCTCTGCAGAATGGAGAAAAATATAATATGTGTGCATGCTTTTATTACATTAAGTAAGTGTAAGTAGTAATGGTATGAGAAACATTAACTGAAGGTTACCATTTGAGTGCCTTGTAAAGCACTAAGAAGCTTTTGTGCTCGCCGGGTTATTCTCCTCTCTCCAAAGTCCTGGCTGTCCAGCAAAGACTACATGAAAATACATGTTTAGAGTTAAACCTCTGCATCTTTGGAAAGAACAGTAGCCATCTGACATACACAAATTGAACCACAATACTTTATTAGACAATGGTTATTAGATATTTGCACCTGTGTGTACAGCGATGTGGAGAGGGACTCCTGCTCTAGGTGCGATTGTTGGACAAACAGGGAATCTTCTGAAGGAAGCTCAGGGTGGGTCAGGTCTGACTTGTCCTCCTAATAATCAGAGTTGTGTAAAACAACAGGAGACAAATGGCAATTTAACATCCTTTAAACGTGGTCCTACTACTCCATGCTCTGAGGAATTCTCTGGTTGGTGTTCATTCATCAGTGTGGGGTCAGTCAGCTCCAATTGGTGTGTGACTTCAGGTTCAACTGTTGAGTATGTGACACTGAATTTCTCTGCATTTAAGGAACTCATGTCTCTGTGAACTATGAAAAAAAAAAAAAAAATGCATCGGGAGCTTTGCAAATCTTTGCATTGATTCATTTATTGAATGTGCATTCAAATGAACTAGTGAACTACTTACAGACATTCCTACTTAAACATTAGAGATACTTACCCTCCTCTCCCTCCTGTCGAAAGGTCTCTGTATCGTCTGGCATGCAGTAATATTTCTTGTAAAAAATATTTTGAGTAAAAACCTATAAAAATGTAATATTTTCATTTATATTCACCCTGAAAAGCCAATTGTAATTCTAAAATCATCTTTGTACCTCAGTGATTTCTGGGGTGATTACATTGGAACAAGGCTGGGTGAACAGTTTGTCTGTGGCGCCACTTTCCTTCCATCTCATCAGCTGTAGAGTAGGTGGGGCCATGTCCAAAGGAGCGATCAGGTCCGAATAGTCCGACAGCTGCTCTTTGATGGCCTCATTGGTCAGCTGCTTCGCCTCATCGATCACCAGCTTGCGCTTCCTTGTCCCCCTTCTTTTATCAAATGTTGCTGGATAATATCAATCATACACTTTTATTTTACAGTTGAGATTAAAATGTGTTGTTTGTATGACATACGTGTAACTGGTACAGGCTCCAGAGCAAAGGCCTCCTCCTCATTTGGGAGCAGAGTGACGTTTGCTGTAGATGGTTCTGCTTTTACTCTATCTTCATCAACATCTGCTAAAAAGCCACATTCTTATTAGTTTTACACTAATAAACATGTTATTAAAGTAAAAATCCTATTGCCTTGATGGTTATGTAGTACGAAAGAAACATCTTTTTCAGGCAGCTGTGGGATAAGAGCTTCAGGCGTTTGCTCATTATTGTCAGTGAGAAAGTCTAAAAAAATAGTCACAAATGTAATCAAAATGTGAAATGTTATGCATATTGGGAAAACAGCTTTACAACATGGTACATTACCAAGTATATCATATCCTTTTCCTTCATCACCAAATGTGTCTGTGTGTTCAGTAAAGCTCTGGAAGCTCACATCCAGCAGGCCAGGATGGTTGCTTTGAATGTCTGCAGAAAAAACAAGATAACAGAAGTCATTACAGATTTATGGATTTTGGCACTTCAAATCAGAAAACTGCATTAGTTATTCTCACCAAAATCTGAAAAGTTAAAAAAGCTGTTGCCAAAATCCTCCTTTAAAGTTATTTCCTCTGTTCGACATTGATTGAGTGAAAAATTATCCTCCATGTCAATATTACTGCACATATTAAGTTAATACAGTAACAGTGTTAAACAATGCTAGATAGTGTTAGATGTCAACACAAACAAAAATTAAAACAATAACTACACAATTACGTTACCATCACCTTGGGTCTGGCAGCTGTGCATCAAAATCTGTGAAATCTTCTATTAAGGTGATGGCTTTAACCGTAGCCTCAAGTCCGTCCACAGGGAGATCAGTCTGACCTGCAGAGAACAAACAGCACATGGATGTCACATAAGAGTTTTAATGAACTGTTTGATGTTGCCTTTGTATCTATTATGATTTGACAACACAAAAGTCTAAATAAACCTACCTGGCCTGAATGCCATTTTTATTCTAACCAAAGCTTCGCTACAATCTGCAAGCAGGTACTTTGTTTTTCTGGAGTATATCCTCACAACTCCAAGAAGAAGATGGCCCGATGTCCTCAAACCAATTTTCATCTAGTCACAGATAAAATGCACATTATTCACAAAGTCCCTGGGATCAGAAGGGTACAAATATTCAGCACAGAAATAAGTTTAGGTGATTGAAACTTCTGAAATAATTATGCTTTTAAAAACATAATTCGTTATGCACAATAAACTTACCTTAGGAGATATGATATCTTTGACAGTGTTTTCCAAATTACACTCAAAGACGTGGGTTTTGGTGAGTTTTCTTTCCCAGTGAGCTGCTAACCAGATTTTAGCAAGTGGGCCTCTCTTAGAGGTAAATAGTTGAGTGTAGAACATCATGTTGTTTTCCTAACAAAGGAAATTAATACATCTTCAAACACAGTAATCTAGCAATTAAATGCGCCATAAACAATTCTCAAGTGTAACGTGTTTTGAGCTGTCGTCTTAGCAAAAAAAAACCTTTTAAAACTTCCCTTAGTTTTTCACAAAATACAGCTTGGTAGTAATAACGGTGTGGGGAAATGATAATAGCTTTACTGATTTTAAGAGAAAATGTGACCTAAAAAAGATAAATTTTGTGCTCTCTTACCTGTTGTGAAAAATAAGTTCGAAACTCCCGCCTTTGGCGCTTGACCCCTGACCCCTGAGTCTGCTGCGCGGAAACCAAAAATCTTGAATTTAATACTGAGGTGAATTTATTACTTCCATGGCGGAAACTTCTTGCCAGTCCGAGAAAGAATTTTGACAGGAGAAACTGAACTAATTCATGAATGCGCTAAAAATCGCCTTTTTCTGGGCTCCAAACTTTATTGCTTTTTCACTGTCAAGGCGCTTTCCTTTTCTGACTTTCCAGACTAGGTCAAAATGATGCCACTAACACTCGAAGAGGGATTTTCTAAATTATGTAATCGTCTGAAGCACGTGATAGGTAAATTGGTTGCGGTTGCATTATAGTAAGTAAGCCCTTTATATACACAGTCTATGAGTAAGCCACATGTTTTTGTCTCCACAGGATCAGTGACCTCGAAGGATAAAGCCATGCCCTGGTCCTGCCAATGCCCAGATGCGACTGATCCAAGGTGACTGTATTTATGAACAGCACAAGTGATGCCTTATCACTCATTTATGCTTTAAAACTGGATAGGCCTGCTGCATAATAATAGATCCGTGGCCGCATATAGGTAAAGCATGAGGTAAAGCCGAAACTGAAATGACTCTTTAACAGTATTATGCACTAGAGGGCGCCACATCATCAGTTGTAGACAGCCATGAAATCCATGACACAATAGGCTACTCTCACGGAACTACAATAAAATGGCTACTCTACTAAATCTAGTTTGGTTATATGACATTTTGCTCGGTTATGACGTAAACACATTTTAAGTTTAATTTCTTCATTTATTCACAATTAATTAAATCATTTAATACATAATCGTTCTCTGCCAAGCTGATTGTCCAGTGAAAACTGGAGGTCACAGTCACATATCTAACTCTAAATTTGAATTATTTTAATTTCAAGGCATTGAGAGATAATTTGGTTAAACACCATCCAGTCCTTTCAATATTGTTATCCACTGCAGCTACTCTCCTAAACTTTTCTGTTGCTGAAACATTGAGCATCGTTCTTCAATAACTTTTGAAAATTAAGTGTAAAAACGTATAATTGATACACACAGTTCTGATGTTGTATATTACAAGTGCAATGCAGCACATCATTAGACTTTTTGCATCATACAGTGTAGTTATAGTTGTATGGTTGTAACATGATGATAAGCATGTATGAGAGTGTTAGTGATTACTGAAATGACAAGAACATTGTGTTATAGATTATACAATTCCACTTTTGTCTATCTATGCAGGCAAAAGATTTTGAACTTGAAGACAGTTTTTGTTTTATTTGGCTAGGCCCAATAATTAATTGCGTTATTTATTATAAACCATAAATTCTACCATATATATCAGCCATGTCCTCTAGCTCAATTTTGAACTCTGTGTCACTCCAGCCTACCCCACACTATTAATGCACATTGTGGTGGCGATTTATAAATAACAGGACATTAGTAATACATCTGACCCAGTTTTATACGAGTAGATTTCAAATAAATAAATAAAAGGAAAATCCACAAATGCTGAAACTAAACCACACACCCCAAAATCAGCATTAGAACACAAGATTATTGACTATCTGACTGCCCTCATATCAGCTAAACTAGGGATATTCCAATTCCAATTCTGGTATTTCCTATCAGGTATCAGGATATCAGTACAAGGTTTGGCCAATTAGTTTATGTAATGACTGATAGTCCAGAAGCTCTCATAAACACATTTTTTGTTGTCTACACTGCTGTTCGTTAGTTACGTGAATAATATATTACATTCACACAGCATATTGCTCTTTAAAAAAAGTTATGTTTTAAGGAAACAAAAATATACTTTTAACCTCTGCTTTTGTATCAGATCTTGGCAAATTCCTAAAGCTAGTATCAAAACTCTCTAAATTACACATTATATGTTAATAGAAGGTTGCATGCCATCTGTCTTTAGCAGCATTGCTTTTGTAGTGATTGCACAGACTTAAACACAACTCCTAATATTGTAAACGATTCTTCTTATCTTGTTGTTATAGAGAGTCACCCTGGGATATTTCTGCAGAATCCTGGTTCAATGTCACCTCTGTACAGGAGGGTCCTGTGAGGATGCAGGCAGTTCTTTTGGGTGGGGCCACATGATCTACCATTTCCCCATCGGAGCTACAGAGGCATGCCCCGTATTTTTGCTGTCCATTTGACAAGTGTTTGGGCAGACTGGTGTCCATATTACGTGGTAAGTTGCAGCCCAAATAGCCTTTCAGATCAGATTGTGGGCTCCCTCCTGAAATCCTCTGCCGTAGCGTGGTAGAGTCCTTGCATAAACACTGCCGAAAGTTGGGTTTGCAGAGTAGGTACACCAGTGGGTTGTAGATGGTGGAGGACTTGGCGAATAGAGCAGCCACGGCAAAGGCAATGGGAGGAACCAACAGTGCATCTCCAAAAGCAGCCCACATGGCCACAGCAGCATAGGGGGTCCATGCGACAAGAAAACCAATGCAGACAGCTACAGACAGCTGAAAAAAAAGATATAAATGTATTTCACACAGATGATATTTAATCTTTTTGCATGTCTAAGAATGTAACAATGTATAATTTTGCAAAATTAGCACAGTAACAAAGAATAGGCAAGATTGTGGGTACGATTCCATTTTTTTTTTCAATTCCATTTGTCTTAATAATTTGAAATATAATGGTAACAATAACACACAAGGCTTACTGGAGCACTCTTACAGAGTAGCATTTTCTGCTATACCATGAGCCTCACTACATTGTACCATATAGATAATATTGCATTGTTAAGAGAAATATAATATTGTTACATATCTAGTCTTGCCTCTTAACCGTCTGTTCTGACCTTGATAATGAGGGCGTGAGCGTTGGCAGTCTTGGTCTGTGGTGATACATGCTGTAGTACGGCCTGACGCGAGCCTCGCACCGTCAGCAGAATAAATGTGTACGAGACAAAGATGATGGAGCAGGGCAGAGCGTAGCAAAAGATGAAAAGGCAGAGAATATAAGACAGAGAGGAGGGTTCATGGTTGGGTGCGTGCCAGTCTATGCAGCAGGCAGTGCCATAAGGCTCAGGGCTGTAGTGCCCCCACTGTGCCAAAGGCCCCAAGGCGAAAATGAAGGCATAACACCACACTGCAGCCACCAGGAGGCAGGCGTGAGACGAGGAGAATTTGTTGCCTAGAGATGTAAGTTGACATTGATTAAGCTGTCAGTGGCACTTTTGCTGTTTGTATATATAAAAAAGAGAATCTGCATTTCCCATACATTTTAGCTATAGCCTCAGTAGAATACAGAACAAAACTGGGCCATACAACAATTTAGGTGGAATATTGTAAAGTTTATGGGGATGGTACGAAATTTGGATTATTGAGAGTAAACATGCAGATAAGATATGCAGCCGATTTCCACCTCAGTTGCGAGGGGTGGCAGAGATTGTGGCTAATTGCTACCTCTAAAGCTACTTAAACAATGACACTACTTGTGGGCTCTACAGAGGCTAAAACCTCTTAATATGAAAAGGAATAAGAGGTGAGGAGTGAAAGCAGAACAGTCTATCCCTTACCAAACAATATAAACCAAAATATTATCTTATGAAGGAGAAAAATCCAAAATGTTACATATAGCATAAGTAGTATTAGTTGTATAATAAGTAGCCTTAGATAGCCTATATCATCAATTATGTCATTATCACATTAAGTTTTCTCTTTTGTAGCATGATACAAATGCCAGGCCAAATTAAATTGACCTTATCGGAAAGGGACTTTTCACCCACCATAGTTAGGATAGCACACTTTAATACAGCAAACTAAAGAGAGTGCTGTGAGGTTGGTTAAGCTGCACAAGCCAAATAGTACTCCGCAGGCGGCGTAAAGCTGACAGATGATCTCTCCAAACAGCCATCTGCAAAGACACATTGTATCAAGTCATAAAAAGTGAGGCAGGTAACAGAATAGAATTAATTGTATTAAAGACCTATGTGAAAAAGAGGAAGGAATGGCCAGTGGGAATAAAGACAGTGTCATTCCAAGGTCGCTTATGGAGAGGTTAATGATGAAGTATTCTGCCGGCTTCAAGGTTGATCGTTTCTGATACGCGACAAGAAGCAGGATGCCATTTCCTGTTAAAGACAAGACACCTGAAAGAAGAAAGAGGAGAGCTTCAATAATACAATGCTATAGACCTTTATTAATATTTAATATTTTTTTAAAACTATATCACAATCACAGACTTAACCTACATACAAGGACACAGGACATATACCATTTTTTTCTCATTCTCAGTATATGGACTGGTTAATGATTGGCTGCAGATGCTGGGTTTTAGATAAATACCATTCAGATCAAAGCATTCTACTTTCTGATTGAATAATTACTGTATATTGAGAACCAAAACACCTAATTATATCAACTCCTTGTCCATCATGTCTAATGTTTTTGTAATTAATTACAATTCTTACCAGTAAAAGCTTTGGTATGAACATTTTTACCTTGTATCTTGGGATAGAGTTAAGTTATTTATAAAATTTTAAATTTTAAATCAAATCTTGCATACAGTTCCTTTAAATATTTGTTCATGTATGATTTTGTTTGACTTACAGAACACAGTGTAGACGGCTCCCATGAGGATGTCATGCTCTTTGGAGATGGAGGACACAAATAGAGTGGAGGTGTCAGAAGTGTTCCCCATCTGAATGAGACGAAATGTGTAAGTTTACTCCACCAGCATGTTACCAAGAGGTTATAGTTAAGTCTATTAGCACTACAAGCATTAATGTGTTACTGTATATTGGTTATATACAGTAACACAGCCATTCCCAAAGTCTACCCTGTGTTAACTGTAACTGTACCCTGCCATTTTCCTGTAACTTCGTATCGCTCAGTAGCAGATTGAACTGGAAATGCTTTACACTTTTGTATACATTTTCATTTCCCTGCTGCTAAGACAAAATGATCTGTAACATTATGCCACCATCTGAAATGGCATCACAGTTATGCACAGAGCCTAGGAACAGTACGCCTATAAAAAACAGTCTAAAATGAGTTTAAATGTATTTATTTTTTATTTATTTATTTGAGACAGCACACAATTTTTAAATTAACCTTAGCAGGAGAGATGCATTGTACCAGTTTGTGGCATCAGTGCTACTCATGCTACAACTGTAGCATCAGTAGATACTGATGCTACAGCACCAGTAGCAGGGTGCTTTAGTCCCTGGACAGATTCATTGATTGATTGTATTTAACTGACCTTAACTATCAACTGTTCTTGGAGATCTATGTAGCATGTTTTGGGTTGATGGGTGAAACCGGAGCGCCCGGAGGAAACCTATTCAGACGCAGGGAGAAACTTGCAAACTCCACACAGAAAGGCCCGGACGACCCGGGGATCGAACCTTGACCCTTCTTGCTGTGAGGTATGAGTGCTAGCCACTCAGCCACCGTCAGATCCCTGATCCCGTCAGATCTCAGAAGCTAAGCAAGGCCGGGTCTGGTCAGAACTTGGATGAGAGAATCTGGTAAAATCAGGTACCACAGTGGGGCGCCAGTCTCAAAAGCTGATGTTGTTTTCTTAGGCAAGGCACTTTACCGATATTGCTTAGTATGATGGAGTGATGGTGGTGGTCGGAGGGGCCGTTGGCTTAGATTGGCAGCCTTGCTTCCATCAGTCTGCCCTAGGGCAGCTGTGGCTACAGTAGTAGTTTCCACCACCGAGTGCGGAGTGTGGAATGAATGAATAATGCTCTGTAAAACTGATTATTATTATTATTATTAACGTAGAAAAGACATCAACAGCAATCTCATTTGGACTAGAATTAGCCCTCAGGTCTTGGGAACATCAATACTGGATGTCCAGAAGACGTTGGAAAAAAAGATGTCATCTGGCGTCACAGTCTGCACCTTCAGTGGACCAAAATTGGATGTACAAAAATGACCCTAAAAAGACATTTCAACGTTTATTTGCACAGCGGGTTAACTTGATAATTTTGTGGCACAACTATGATTTCACCATGATTAATAGAATCAAAGTCTATGAGGGAAACTTTCTGACTAGACAGATTGATTGAATAAAATATGATTAATGGTTGAACAAATCCTTTCAAGATTACAATGACGGATGGAAAGTACAAATGAATAAAAATCTGCATGACGTTTGGGATTTGTGACTGAGTTGCAAAATGGGGGATAGAGAGTAAAAAAAAAAAAAACACTATGTCAATGCATCAAATGCATTGTGGACTAAACAGAGCTAAAAAAAAAAAAAAGAAGAGGGTTGATGTAGTCTGTTAGATGACGTCAGCAATAAAGCATTTCAATGACAAAGGAAAACAACTGTTATAAAACTTTGGCACCAGAGAGTTTATGCAGAGGCAATACTGTCCTCAACTTGGCCAGTCAGGATGGAGTGTCATTACTATGCAAGTCACCAGAGAGTGACGAAATGTCCAGTGGGTGTGAGACCAGTTTTATGTGCTCTTTGAATTCACACTGCATATTTGTAAGCAGATCCAGTTGCACTGCTGGTTTCAGTGAAGATGTTTAAAAGGTAAGCATATAAAACTTAGGGCTATCTACTATTATATCTATTGTTTCTAACCTGTGTAATACAGTGCATTAATGCAGTGTAATGCAGTAATGCACTTTTCTCCACCCAATTTAATCTGAGTTAGTGACCGGTGAATTCAAACAATTCCAGTCCTGTGTGAACCTTCAAAAGCAACAGATGGCTTTAGTTACATTTAATAATAATAAATAGAGTACATGAATTATGGTTGAGATCATAATCTAGGCAAGAAAAGAATTATATGACATTTCTGTGAGCAATGAGCATATAATTGATTTTTTTCATCATTCTTAGCTTAGTATAGCTTTGCATTCACAGTTTGCAATTAGAAACACAACGCCATATTTAAAGCACTGTTCCTCTTGATGGCTCTCTAACTAGACAATCCTTTAGCTCTGTGGTTGCGTAGGGGTGCAGTAAATGAGCAGCCAGAGTTGATCTCATTGAGAATTTGTTCAGTCTGAGAGTATTTTAGGCCCATTGCAGCTTTGGCATAACAGTTATCATTTGTCTGGGCTGCGGAATAACTTTCTGTTTTGATGATTAATTGGGCGTCTTTGAGCCTGAGACATGGGCACTGCGCTGTGGGCACTGTGACTAAATGTGATGTGTTCAAGGGCTGCACAATATTTTAAAACTATGATCTACAGTAACTATGTACACTATTGTATTTTATGTTTTTTATGCAATAATTTTGTCACTGTTCAAAGAAATTAATATTTCAATCAGGATCAAAATTGGGATTACAAATATATACATGACTGAAACAAGACTTTACATATTTTAAATTACTTATTTCAGATTTTGTAAGACATAAATGTTATCTTTATCCTATAGAAGACCTTAGAATTACTACTACACATTTCAGTAGTATTTTTTGTATTGTGCAGCTCGGAGTCAATTGTATGCAATGCCAATTCATACATTTTTCAAACATTATAGTCATTAAGGTAACCAGCAGAGATTGTTACAGTAAGATGTACCTGAATAGAATTATTGCTTTAGGATCTAAATTCTCAAAGTATTTTCTAAAATGGGAATAACACGTGAATATCAAACTAGATTAAGTTTGTCATGAACATCATATTAATTTACATGAGACATCCTGAGTTCCCCTAAACCACATATTTGCATTAGAAATGGTTGCTGAATATGACTGACAGAGACTGCTGTGCTATTTACAGTGTGAGCTGTGACAAAAGGCTCCAGGCAACATTTTATTTGTGAATAGGTCACACACTGACATCTCTTATGTAATCCAAATATGCATCAGGTCATCTTAATGTGAGCTCAGCAATTTGGTTGTAAAATTCCCTTTCATCAATATGTTAGCATTGATGCTGTTTGCTTTGATTCAAAAGATAATAAATGATTGTATGTTACTAATCTTACTTTTCTCTCAGATACTTCTTGTGTTATGTTTTCTGCAATTTCCTTTGGCAAGGGCAACAACTACAAGTAATGCAAAATATATAAATAAAAGGAAGAATACAATTCTGCCACCCTGGTAAATCATGCCATTATTGTGCTTCCCATTGCAGAAACATATTACATAACCACTCTAAGATGAAAGGACAAGAAGAAATAGGGGATTTGATGTGCCTGAAATTATACATTTAATACTGAAAGCTGTTTTTGGATTTAATATGGAATTAATATGTATTTTACAATAATAAGAAGTACAAACTGAAAATCAGTCACTGTCATTACATATTGTATGTTTGAGGATTAGAACAGCTATCATACAGTGGCACAGATAGATGTGTCAGCGCAGCTTACAATACTTGTCCTTGAATGTGTCACATGAAAAGCTCTAAGCCCGTATTTCAGATGCAGTTTTAAAAGCACAGGGGGACTCTGAACAAAAGAAAATATAAGATGAGTCTCTAAGCCCATCACTAATCTTAATGTTCAATGTGCCTTTTAGTGTCAGCACCATTTTAATATTGGTAATCCTCACAAATTGAATGAATTGAAATGAATTATACGTCACACAATAAATAACAATGTATTGAAAATGACAAACCTAACATGAAGACCAAACATGCTGCCTTATCAATAAAACTCTTGGTGGTGATTGTCCTATAGAAACACAGAGGAGACCTAGTGTTGCTGCTTACCTTCTGCTGGTGGAAGCTGTGGCCTCAGTTAAACTCATGTGGACAGAGAGCAGCTGTAGATGGGACGATCCGTTTTTATTGGACAGTTCATCTCAAACTTAAGATACTCTTATTCTCGCTTTCAGACATGTGGGCAGTCAGACTACTTAATCTTCATTGTGGAGATGCTCTGAGCCCCATTGAGTCCTGTAGAGTGAAGCGAGAGAGATGCAGCTCAGAGGATGGACGGAGAGAGTGAGAGAGGAGAAATAAAAGGACGGATCAGAGTTTAATACGAACAGCTTTGACTTATGATATAAAGTACCACACCTCATTTCTTTACTTCTGCTGTCCAATACAAAACTCCCTCTGTAATTGTAATTTAAATTATCCTTATCTTTTGGAGAAAGTGACTTTAGGATAATGAAAGCTATTGAGAGTCATCATAATAAAGTTTCTATTGTTGGATTAAGACCAACATTAGAGGACTGTTAATAAGAGTCTGCATTTTTATTATATATAATATATTTATTATTTGATTGACTAATTTTATGACCAAAAAGCGTAAACATTCCAGGTTTGTGGCAGGTTATAGTAAAGGTTTACAATTTTGCCTTAATTTCTTCTTAAACTGGGATGTTAATCTGTATAACTATAATGAGAATGATTTTGTGGTTGTAATTGGCCTAGGAAGTCTCATAATGTTCTGTAGTTTTTTGAGAGATAAATAATAGCTACATAACACATTTGAATCAGTTATGTCTTCTTTTATTTTTGTCTTAAGCAAATAAATGCTGTTTTCAGTGTCTACGCTGATATCGGTTGATATAGGGTAACAGCAGATCGTTAAAGCCATAGTATTGAAATTGGTATCAGAACAGAAAGAGCCGGATCAGTGCATCCCTATTAAATAGTTGTCAGTATCCTTCTTAGAATTAGCTTTGTTGTCTGGATTCTGTGAGCTGGTCCATGTTTTAATGTTCTGTTGTTGTTGTAAATTTTCTCTAATTGTCATGCACAAAAAAGGAACTGGTTATACAGAATAATAAGTGTCTACATAATATCTACATTCATAAAGTCACTTAGTATTACTAAACACAAAATGGCATTTGACATTTATGCATTTATGCCTCATTGGTGATGGACTGAAAGCACCTGAAGCGTTGTGCCACCTTACAGTATAATAAACCCATGGAATTTGCTTTAAGCAACACTACACCTCCACTGACAGAGGGGGAAAGCTGCTTTAAAGAAGGCATATTATGCTTTTTCCTCTGGTACATCAAAAGAAGCTTTCACATACATAGATCATTAGATTGTATTTTGTTTGTTGTAAACCACATTGATAATTGATCTAAAACAACCTCCGGCTCAGAATTGCTGAACAAATTCTCTGCTGCTGGCCACAAGTACCCAGGCAAGAGAAATCAAGCAAAAATAACTGTGAGTTAGACAATTATGAGGGAAAATACTACTAAATTAAGCTCGTAAGAAGAAAAGTACTGCACTACAGGGTTCTCTCCCTATGTTACTGTTTAGCCCAAAGTGTTTCTGTTGGGTCTCATAATAGCAAAGCATTATTGAATATGGCACTAGAAGGAAACAAGCAACAATTACAGTATGAGCAATCAAAGTAGTTTATGCTGAACAATGAAGCTATCTTGAGTGAAATCACATTTTGAATGGTCGCAATCAGCAAATTACAAAGGCAACAGACATTTCCACAACATTTTGACCCCTGCAGAAAACGAAATATCCCGTCTTTGTCTACTGTCTGTGAATGCTTATGCAATATGAATTCTAAATCTCTGTATATTTATCTGATATGTATTTAACTTCGTAAAGCCTTGTTATTTTTAGAAGTTCTGACAATGAGGATTTTACAGTAATTCATCGGGACACATCAGTCCATACATAAGTTAATCAAATTCCATGCCTTTTGCTGTGTGCGAACAGAAGACCACTTGCTTAGGCAGAGGAAATATTTAGAATTTTTGTTCCAGTATTGAGCAAATAACTTAATATATAATATATAAGGATGCCATTTAAAGTAAACTCTATTGCCTAACGCTGTAGTGCTTTTACCTCCAGTAATCCAGTTGTTTATTTAGTCCTGAATGACCTGTATTGCATAATTTTTTTTACTGTACTTCCCCTAAAATAGTTTTTGTCATCTGAGCCACTTTTTCAAACACTGCATTAATGCTTCAGCCATTGCGATTGTGAACAAGACAAAAGCCAAGACAAAATAAATCACTTGTTTTGTTCGAAATACTCATCTCTCAAAATGTAATATCTTTAATGGAAACAGAAACACAATGATGATTAGCTTTCATTTTCCAAAGAGGATATGATGCTATAAACATAATTATTGTCGTCTCTTAATGCTCTACTGCCATCTGGTGGCCAGGTATCAGCAACACATTTAAGAGAATAAAAACAAATGCAGTGTTTTCAGTGAATTTATTTTTGAAAAATAATATCCATATAAATAACAAAACCATTATGTTACGCAATATTCCTGTAAAGAAATAGACACTTTGAGTTTGATTTGACAGGGAATTATAAAACAGTAACATGTAAACAATCTCAAAGAAAACTCATTGAACAGTAAAATCATGTGTTTTGTCATTTCCTCAGTCACTGGGGCATGAAGAAACTATTCTATTCTATGCAAAATGTCAGTGGAATTAGCTGCCTTTGTAGTTTCTATCTGTCAATGATAGAAATCTTCAAGACACAAACTTTTAGCATGTTTGCTTCAGTGCAGGTTCAAAACCTTTGTGTTTTTTTTAAGTCAAGTCAAGTGAGCTTTAGTGGAAATGTTTGTAGTTAATTTAATGTGAAGGTGTCCCCTCGTGGAGCCTCCTCTGACTCTAGACTTTGTTGTGTTGGCTCTATTTTAATTGTGCAGTTTCTGAGTTCGTCTTTGAGCTCAGACAGCTGCTGCGTGTGGCTGGACAGTGTCCCGTTCACCTGGAGGAGGAGTCCTGTGGACTGTTTATCCAGCTCCTCCCTTATCCTCTCTAGGTCTTCTGCCACGAAAGTTAACCCTTTGCACTGGTTCTCCATGCTCGCCACACGCCCGCCCACCTCTGTCACCTCTCTTTGGACGCCGAGAGCCGTGCTACGGCAGCCCCTCACCTCATCAGCCAGTCTCCTCTTCATGTCCAACAGCTCTGCCTTGAGGCGGGTGAGTCTGCGTTCTCCTGAGCCGAGCATAGAGGCCTGACGGCTGACTAGCTGCACCACGCCCTTCATCTGATGAGCCAGTCGCGCCTCTCGCTCGTGCCATGAGCTGTTGGCCTGGTCCACCTGCTCCACCACTGTCCCAAGGGATTCCTGGAGCCCCCTAACCGTGTGGTTAACAGAAAACATGTTGAACTTTAGAACTGTGAGCTCCCCATGAATCGGAGATTCTTGTTCTTGTTGCTCTAGGAGGTTCTTGAGTATGATCTGCAATGTAACATTGAGTTTGTTTAAACGGTCAACGTGAGCGTCCACTGTCCCACTAAAATTTGGTTCATTCACACTGGCTGAGTCTGCTTGGATGGGGGAGGGGGTTTTGGGGGAAGAACAGGAAGAGGAGCAGAGCATCTCCAGATTGTTTATCTGTTTCTGAACTCTGTCTACATCCACTTCCAACCGACTCTGCAGAGACTCCAGCTCTGTCTCCAATGTGGGGATAGCATGGCCCTCTAGCAGAGCAGGGGCAGTAGCATTACTCAGCTCCTCCACTGCAGTTAGAAGACGGCCCTCCAAAGCCCTCAGCTTAACCTCCATTCTGTCCTCTAAAGCAAGTCGCATTTCAGCCATCTCAAACACATCGCTTCTCCTTTCAGTGTCATTACTCTGTGTATGTCCTGTAACATTGAGTTTCTCCTCTAAGTATGCCAGACGCCCTTCTAAAATGCCTTCTATGTGGTCCTTATGCCCACTCATCTCTACTCGCAGATGCCCCTGTGACTGGTTTAGTCCTGTCATTGATGCTTCCAGCAACTCTACTCTTTGAACTAGACCTGCCATTTGGCTACAACAGCTGTTAGTTGCTTTGAGGTCATTTATTTGCAGCTGAAGCTGAATCATCTCTGTTTTAAAATCTGTAGTACTTTCTGCTAAAGCGTCCTCTATGTGCTCCTGTGTTAATCCTTGCTCTTTCTTGCACTGACGATGCACGTCTCCGGCCTTCTCCACACAGCGGCTTTCTGCTGTTTCCACACGTTTCTCAAACCCTCCCAGGATCTCTGTTCGTGCTGCACTGAGCTTGGCATCCATCATGGTTTCTAGAGCTTTGTTGTCCTCAGAAATGACAAGGGAGCCAGAGGCTGTTCTGGCTTGGTTTGATAGCTTCTTTAGTGCATTGTCATGTCCAGTCACTGCTGCTTTCAGCTCATTGAGCTCTGTTATCTTGACCTGCAGCTCAGATTTCAGACCATCTACTTTTTCTTTTAGTTCTGTTAGTTCTGGAATGGTTTGTCCTCCATCGATACCATCTGCATGAGTGTCTCCTGGAATCTCTCCAAAGCCCACAGAGATTGATCCAGAGGCAGCAGCTGAGGCCTGAACAGGGGCCGGGGCAGCAGAGAGCAGGGTGGAGAGCATTCTGTTGGCGTCCTCTCTGAGAGAGGCTCGCAGGTTGCCCTCTAGTGCGTTCACTGTACCTCGCAGCGTCTCTAGACCATGGTTCAAACGCTGAACTTCTTCCTCCATTTGTAGTAGCCTTTCTTCCATCTCATTGTAAAGAGCTTGACCTGCAGAGAGTAAGAGTCACAAATCAGGATGTTAATTACATTTAGTTACAAACAGTAACCATTTGCACACGCTTACCTTCAGTATGTTCACTTTCAGGTGCCGCAGCCTCCTCTGGCAGATGTTCCTCTGGGCCGTGGAGCACAGGGACTGGCCCATGCTCCTGGTGGAGAGAGTCTGGGTGCTGGAGGGGGACTTGGTGTTCAGGCAGTGATTCTGTCTCAGCTGGATGAGGCTCAAAGGAGGTGTCTTGGTAGGAGGAGGATGTTGGAGGGTCAAAATTATGCACTGCGGGGGTGTTAAATCTTGTGGTTGAAGGTCCATTAGGTTGAACCCATTGTGGTCCTTTAAATGGTGGCCTGCTCACTGGCGGACCCTTCATCATTGGTGGACCCTTCATTGGTGGTCCATTCATCATTGGTGGACCCTTCATCAATGGGGACCCCTTCATCATTGGTGGACCCTTCATTGGGGGCCCTTTTATCATTGGCGGACCCTTCATTGGGGGCCCCTTCATCACTGGGGGACCTTTAAATGGTGGCATAGAGTGATGATAAGCTCCCTCCATGCAGGCATAACCAGTGTACCCTGGGCAGCAACGCCACTCCAACTCTGTCACAGTTTTATGTGCCACTTTAAAAATGGGTTTATACATCAAACGATATCTGAAAGACAAAACAAATCAATGTGTTTTAGGTTCTGTGTGGAATTAAAACATACAATATACACTGTGACTTACTGCAAAGTTGGGCATTTTTGTCCCCAGGAACATTTATTGTACTCTGCTTTCACATAAGGCGCTACTCCGTCCTGGACAGTGAATGACATCATCTTTTCAACAACATATGCACAGTGGTTCCTTGAAAAGAGGAAATCCAATAGGCAAGTATTAAATTAAGTAATTCCAACAGTAATAAACAGATCTAAATACAAAACAAACTTACTTGTGTCGGCTGGTGGGGTTCTCTGCTTCATAGTGTGCACTGGGACCTTTATAGGGATAATACTGAGGTGGTCTGTAGAATTTGGTCTCAGCCAGTGCCAAAAACACAGTAATGAGAACTACAGGACTATATACCCCTGCAGAATTCATGTTGTGGTAATCTAAAAAAAATGTCTTCTTATATCACCTCTATAAAGAGAGAGACAATTTGAAAAAATGCACTCCAGATACTTTAGACATCTGGAAATAATGAAAAAAAAAATTAAATTAATCCAAAATGTAAAAAAAAATTGTGGATGAGTGCCATACAAAGTCAGGTTGCTGTGTCCTTGCTGGTTCTGCTGTATTGTCCAAATGTGAGCTCCGGCAGAGTGACAACAGTCCACTGTGAGGTGGGGACCCTGCACCCGTCACTAAAAGAGCTCCCCTGGCATCATCTGCATAGCCCCTCCCACCTACTCACAAAACGACACCAAACTGACACTAGAGGAGGCGCAGTGGAATCTCTTATGCATCTAGGAAATTTTTTTTATTATGTTGTTTGTAATTCATTCAGTACACAGAATCTAACAAAGTGGGGGAGTAAAAAATATAGAATAAACACATACAATACAATATGAACACATTTACAGAAACAAACATTTATTTCATAAATGACAAGTTGTGTGTATACTTTTTTAGTTCGTATAGTTTAATATTATACTTGACATTTTAACATTTTAAGCATTCATTTAACAAAAGAGCCTTGTTTTAAAAAGAAAACCACCCAGAAGAGGGGAAAAGGGAACACCCTCACTCTGAGCAAAAGTCCAAACTTAAACTTAATTAGATCACAGCAAACAAACTTAATCAGAACACAAAACTTAGTTTCATAAAACAAACCAAGCCTAGTTCATGATCTGGAGATGGGTCCCCTGCTCCTGGTAGATTGTTCTACTGAAGTACTGAAGAATGGGTCAAATGCAGGGGACAAATGTCTCTAGGGGGCAATAAAGTGTACCTTAACTTTGAACAGTGACTCACCATATTTCTACCATACCCTACTGTATAATATGTCAACCTTTCCTCCAATTACAGGCTAAAAGTAGTAACTTTTTTTCTTAGTTTTTCTCTCCCTTAAATAAGACTGGCATTGTGTGCATTATTTTTCAGTGATCTTTTGCTTTGCTGTTTTTAGTGAGCCCATTTCCTATTTCCTGTTTATTGTAGAACCCACCTCTTTTACCTAGAAACACCCTGTTACTTACACACACTCTGCAGTGTGCGTGTAAGTGGGCTATATATTGCTCTCGATTTGTCAACAAGCTCTTATTGTATTGCTGAAACACATTTGACGGCACACAGCATCCACTCTCAGACTTTCTGGTGCTCTGAAACAAGTGCACCTTTATTCAGTCTCACATTAGCAGCTCCACCCAGTCCCAAGCCTCAATGGCATCTCTGAGCTACAGCTGTTCCAGCTTCACCTGACCGTCATAACACTTACGTCACGGTTTATGCTACTCATGCCCCACTTGACTTTGTCACTTTCAAAACAAGCTCTTTTTCTGCATACCAACTATAATGTCTTACGTTTGTCTTGCCCCACTCCTGGAGGTCTGGTTAACACATGGGCTGCCCAACTAATGTGTATCTATTTATTATGTGTTTAGTTTAACACCAAAGGTCGACATTCTGAATCCCTCTGTAAGCCGCTTTGTAGACGTTACTCCACAGATGCTAAAACAGATTTAATTTGACACAACTCTGCAGCAATAAAACATTTCATGTGACATTACATAGTTAGTATACCTATCCATTTTATTCTTGTTGTAATGTTAAGCCACATTAACTTAATTTAGCTAAAAGTGTTTGAACATCTGCCGGTCTTTGTGTTTTCAGGAGTGGCTTATATCCGCTCTCTTACATTAACAGCCATGTGCAAGGACAAACACAAGACCAGGCTTTAAACTTCACAAACACAGACGTGCTTTGGCCTCATGTGCAGGTTGCAAGACTACCCACCGTTTAGAAATAACTAAAATGATTGCTCATTCTTGACTTTGTGTGAATATTAATTTAAAATGTAACTGTCCATGCGTGAAAATAATGTTGTTTAGGAAGTTGGGATGTCTGGGCACATTTAGCACTTAAGAGAGTGTTGTACTTGTTGGTTGTGTGGTGGAGTGGCCATGACACATTTGGACTGGCTTCTGTCTGATTGTTTCAAGAAAACAGAGGGGTGTTGTGGATAATCAAGTTTACTTTTAATTATTTCCCAAGATCATTTTTGAATCCACAATATAAAATACAACTTAACTTGGAAAAAGATGCATGTTTTGCATTTTGCATTGCTTTTTTTTTTTTTTTTTTTACATATGAATACATAGTGTTTGACATCTGTTGTTTAATTTAACATTTTAATTAACATGTATCTTTTTGCCCACATCCATGTTTAGCTGTATCACAGACTTAAACTATCAATTGACAAACATGAACTACATATGTCAGACTCATTTTATAATTTGCCTTGTGTATATGAATTCCTGTTGCATTACTTAGTACTTTTGAAATGGTGTTTTCCCTGCTATTGTGTGTGACTGCCCTCTTGTGGCTCCAACTGAATTTGACTTAAGAGAAGAAATAACTACGCATCACCACATACTGAAATGTGTCATGGCCATAAATGTATCAATCCTACGTCTGTATGCGACTGAGCAGCCTTTAACGCAGTCAGACAAAGGCCCCTGACTCTGACCTAATCTTTAATGTATACTGTGCATATTCAGCCCTCTTTGAAGTTCTCTCCTGTGGTAACTAATAATTCAGACCATCCCTTTTATCTTTTAGGCCAAAAACTCAATGCTTAAATTTTAAGTATAGAGCTCCAATAACCCAGATTTTCTGCTGCAGTCTACAGCCCACATTAGTGGCTTGTGCCATCTTAAAAGTCAAAAAGCTGTGCATGCAGGGATTATACAAAATCCATAAACTTATTTTTTGCTTTGATTTCGCCATGGCATTGAAGTTAAAAAATATACAATTCTGTCAAATATCGTGATAGCTGTCAATTTTGTGACAACTGATGGGGGTTCATAAAATGAATAATAAACAATGTATCCTGCTCCTAAAGTGGTATGGCAGTAGCTTGGTTGGTAGTGTGCTTGTCCTCTGGTGCAATTCCAGCTCTCAGAAATGAATAGCGTTGTTGTTGTGTTCTTGGGCAAGACATTTGGCCACCATTGGTCCAAGGTACAAAACGTTTTAAAATGCTGTTATTACTGTAATTGGAACAATTGAAAATGACTTCCAGATGGCAGTCCAGATGACTAGCTTCAAAGCCTTTTCTGTTAGGTCTAATTGGGTTGTTTTGTCAGCCTAAACTGACACCATCCACATTCCAGTTTGATACTGATATAAGTCATTTTGATCTTTAGTGCTGTCACCAGACTCTCTTGTTTTGTTGTGATGACAGGTGCAGACTTCACCAATGGAGGGTCATTTACCTTGATGTGTTTCTCTCTTGTCATGATGCTGTGATTGCCTTTTTTCTCCAGCCAACCATCACCATCAGAGGACATGGACCAGTGTGCACTGTAGTGTCCTTTCTCTTCAGCTTATGAGGTTTAGGAGCTGTGCTGCTTTATTGCCTCAGCCAAAGCCTCTCAGAGCAGGCTGATGTATAAATTATTCAGACATGACACAACAAATGGCACAATGCATTTTAGCCCAGAAATTTCCAGAAGTATCCCAAATCAGGACGAAGTCAATTTTTATACTTCATTGAATAATGTTAGCCAGTGTTGCAACGTTTTAGAATGAATATTTGTATGTCTATATAAGGCCATGGGGTAATTCTGTGTTTTGCAAACCATACTTTATTTATTATATTATTATTATTATTATTTTATTTATTTTATATATTATATATATATAATATATATATATATTATATATATATATATATATATATATATATATATATATATATATATATATATATATATATATATATATATATATATATATATATATATATATATATATTTATTTTTTTTTTTTTTTTTTTTTTTTTTTTTGCAAAAATCTGTTTACAAACGTTACACTTTTGCCCAGGTCTCTGTCTCCCCTGTGCAGTGACAGAAGGGACAGCGCTCATGATATGTTTCAGACAGCTCCAACACAGAGTCTGGAGATCACTGCTGCCGCGGGCCGCACAGAGCCCCCATTCTTTAAGGAGGGCAGCGGGGAATTCCTTGTGTGGATGCTGCAGTGATGAGAAGCCTTTTCATCCACATTTTTTTTTTCAAGGACTCCACTCGCTCTGCTAATTACAGGCCCCGGGCTGCACTTTGAGCTTGCTGCGCGTTCGTACGCTCTTGAGAAAACGCCGCGCATCTGATTCTCACGACACAGATAAACCCATAGACTGTGGCCTATGTCTATGGATAAACCACAGGCGCGGACACGCGCATAGAGCTCGTGTCCGCTGTGTGCGCGCATAGTTCAGAGAGCAGCTTGGGGACATTCCTCCTGACTCCTGTCTGTTTTAAACTTGAGCGCAGATAGAAAACGAACGAGTGCAGAGCGCCTTGCGTCTGTCAGGGAGGCGTTGACTTGTGCCGTTTAGGAAAAGACTCTGAGAGATGTTGTGGTGCCGACCTTCTCTATGAAACATTGGGAAACTTTGAGCAACCAGCGCAGAGCTCCGCGCACTGACGAGTGGGACTTGGAGGAAGAGACGCTGGCGAAGATGGGACATTTTAACTAAGAGCACTGTGGCTAGGAAGTGTCATGGCTGTAGATGGTAAGTTTTTGTTAGTAGCCAATATGTAACTATTTGTCAAATAGGAAAGAATTCTGTGTGAGACTGCCTGACTTATTAAAGGATGAAACCGGAGAGACCGGTTTCTCTGGCGTTGCAACGCTCACTGTTAATCTCTTGAGCACTTGTACAAGCATTAAAAGAATGACAAACACGTTTTTACAATATAAGAGCTTTACAAAGAAAAGCAGTTGCTTAATCTGAAATACCTTCAAAGAGAGGTTAGCCAATGGATCCGTTGTGTAGTGTAGCTTTGTAGTTTGTCTATTCTCTGCAGTTTTGTTGCCCCTAAATGTTGATAATTTATGGGTTTGGTGCAGTATAAATTAAATCTTAAATTAACCATATTTAGTAAAATTAGAATTGTGTTATAAATGGCTGGCAGCCTGGTTCTAATAAAAGTTGAATTAAAGAGTTTTCACATAAAGTTTGAAGGCTGAAGCTCAAAGATGGAAAACACATGTTCTATCCGTGATATAGCTTTGTGAGTCTGCTTTGATGCTGCTGCTCTGCTCTCAGTGGGTGCTGCTAAAAGACACAAATCTTTCATCTGAAAGTAGGATTCATAGTTCATTTACAGATTTACAGGGCCATTTAATGCATTAAGTTTGACAATTTTTTTTTTTTTTCATTGGACATTTCTTAGCATAGATGTACAATAGATAGATTGAATTATATAAATCCATAAGTAAATTAATGAATTGTAGATGGAGCGCTAAAATATTTTGATGTATTGTAATAGTTCATAACTGTTGAGTTTAAAGCCCTAAACCATTACCAAACTTTTGTAGATCATTTAAAAATGTTGTAATAATTTACAATAGTAATTACCCATCTCTTAATACATTTTTCATAAACCTTCTTTGACATTGGTTTGTTGGTTAATTGTAAAGCAAGGTTAAATGTTTAAGTTTAAGTGCTACAATACAGTCCATGACTCATCTGACTTGAGACATGAGTGTGTTTTCCTGAAGCAGGTTTGTACTTGTAACTATGAGCTCATTGGTGAATGACATGGCCAGGTGTGTGTATCTTTGTCTGCTATTTCAAGACAAAAATCTCTACCTTTTAATCATTATTACTCATTCTTCTGTCTAGCTGCCTCCAGTTTTAGTTTCTGTAGACCCGCGGTGGAGTACAGGGCCCTGCCAGAGGACTTCAAACTGCTGTTGACTCGGCGCACAGGGGGAAACCTCACCTGGCATGATGGGCGGGGGAAAGCAGGAAACAGGCCAGTGAAGCTACTGCAGCAGCCTGGCACAGAGGCCCGTCAGGTACACCCACAGAGCTGATAGTAAACTTAGAGAGACTGGAACAATAGGCTTTGACATTGGGTTTGAATGTAATCTCATCCAGCTAGGGTCCACAATAAAAGACAATTTAATTCTGTGAACTGGACAAGCGATTTAAGACTGAAGTTACTTTACTGTAGAACACTGACAAAACAGATTCAACCTTCTTTCTATTTGTTTTGGCTGCTTAGTTTGATTATTAAAATAATGAAAGATTCAGAGTTAAATGCTACCTTGTGTCTTACTGACTTGACCTTGGCACATCTTTGGCTCATCTTCTCAGATAGGCCTCCTATAAGACCAGCACCGTGGAAACTGGTAAGCGTCCTTTGTTGCAGAGGGGTCTTTGTTAGTGCAGAATGGAAGTTGCTTTCTCCCCAGCGGCTGTGGACTTTTACAGCCTTTTAGTTTGGCTTTAAATAGCTTGGGTCTTCCAGCAGAGGCTCTGTCCCTTCACCATTAGGCACGGACAAGCATAGCATCCCAGTCCCTAAAGAACAAATCTCTGGCCTTATGCAAACTGTTGAAGTCCTGGCCAAATTGAGTATTCTGTCTCCTTTTACTCCCCAAACCCTGTTGCATCTGTACATGTGCATGCCTCTGTTATTGGCCAATCAAAATGATTTTTACAACCTATAAACATAATTCGCCCCAGTCACCTTATTGACATTAGCAGTTTATTTTTGTATCTTTGCAAAAATATTGAAAAATTAGAATGAGACTAATGATATGCATTCTACTGAAAAAGTATCAAATACATTTAGTAGTCTTCATCTAAATTTCTCAGTGTGAGCGTTATGCTTTAATTTACATTAAAGGGTAGCTGTGGTGTGGAAAGAGTGAGCGGACTGGCCTCATTTAGAGCCTGTGCCTTTGTTTTTGCCTCTGAAAGGCTCTTTAAAGGGCTGCCATGAGCTGAGGCTGCAAACATCCACTGGTCTGGAGTGATAACAGAGTCGTACACAAAGGATTGTTTGTTTATTTCTTTCCTCTTGATGTATGCACTATGCAGTAGCTGGACATTTTTGATATTGGTCAGTGAGAACCACATCAGAATGATTAAATGACTCTTTCTTAAGTCTTTAATATTGTACATATTTAATTTTACTGTGCAGCCTCATTCTCCACAGGTTAGACTAATTTTTGTTCAGAAAATGTTCATAGTGACTGTCACACATGCTTTATATTGCTTGACTCTGCAAACAGCAATGTTTCAAATAAACATCTTATGGTGCAGGACTGCATGAGTTTTGAAAAAAAAAATCATATTGGTATTTTTCTTTTGCATTGTATTGCAATTTATGTATAAAGCAATAAGATTCTGTTTAGAATGCTAATTTTAAACACACTCAGGAGCATTACTATTTGTGAAAAGAATGAACTGCCAAACTAATACAATAATATAATGCATCTCAGAAATATAATGTTATTTAAAGACAAGCACAAACCTTTTAGTTTTTAATTAACTGAGTAAAGTGTACACAATCTTAGCTGATCAGATGCAGATACATATCCTATGTATGTTCATGATTAAAGACACATCTATATCTTCCATCATAGCTGCTGTACACTTTCTGAACTTACGGAAAAATTTGATGTTTACCACAGTCAGCTGCGTTTGATGTGAGAGTATAAGGTCACCATGGACTTTAATGAGTTTTCAAACCTTTTTAGCTCTACAGGGGACTGTCTTGTTAGCTTTTAGCAGAATCAGAATGGGTTGTTCAGACAAAATAACAAGACCCAGATGAAGAGTATGGACATCTATTTAATACTATGGCTACAGTTTGGTCATTATGTTTTGTTTCCTTATGTCTGCAGTACCACACCAGTGATAATTATGGGATCTACAACACAAGTCCGACACAGCCCAGCCTGATGCGGCCCGTGGTGCTCTGGACTCAGCAGGATGTTTGTAAATGGTTGAAGAAACACTGTCCACACAACTACCTTACCTACGTGGAGGCTTTCTCCCAGCATGCCATAACAGGTCACTACACACTGTGGATTGCAACAATACAGTTTTCCCATGATTCGTTACATATCTTAATATAGGGTCACGATGTTGATTCAGTTTTTCTATACATTTTAAGACGTGATACTACTAATGAGTATAATATAAAACACACGAGATGATATAATGAAACATTACATACAATACATTACAATACAACTACTGTAAAGTTGCAGTTTAAGTGTTATAAGTGTTTTAAGTTAATTTGGTTCAATGATTTACAGCATTTTTATTCTGTGAAAATAAGAATAGAGCTTTCTTTTTTATATTTTACTGTATTGTACTGACTGCTAGGGGAGTTACACTATCAGACATTTCCTTTTTTGATGATGATTTGGTGATTTCTTTTCTTTTCCTCCTGAGTCTATCTCTCCTCTCACTGCATTTATATAGGCTGCTCTGCCTTGTCTCTGGCAGCAGCAGAGACAAACTGTAGCTCCTGCCATGCTCCTGCGCTCTACCATCTTCTTTCTGAACACTCAAACTATGTTATATTACATAGAAATGTCTCAACAAACCGTTTTTGAGGAAAATGTATAAGATAGTCTAAGAAAAAGTTTGCGTATATCGTGATTCGTGTGAAATCTGACCCATTTACACAATAGTGCAGTACATTGCCACATAAACTGATTAGGAGAACATCAACAAAGTACAATTAACACTACAACTGAGGTATAATCGAAATACAGTGTCTTATGCCTGTATTGTGATCAGTGATGCATAGATTTTACTTTTCATTTAACTCATAAAGAGAACACAAAAACTAAAACTCATGAAAAGCTGATGATTTCAGCTAAAGTCAATACATACACAATTCAGGAAGATGAGTCTCAAACCTCAGTCTCCCACATTCAAACCCAGTGCCTCACCAAATGATCGAGCCCTCCACATATTTACCTGTGCTGAACTGCTCTCAAATCCATAAAAGGCTCTAAATGAACATGTTAAGTGCACACACATTGAAGAACTTAGCACCCCAGTAGCTCCACCTTCTGTCATATTGGTGCCACCCCTGTCATAAATATGTTCAGATTTCACAAATAAGGTATTCACAAATAAAACATGTGCACTCATGTTTGTCAAATTAATAGAATTGTTAGTAAATTTTGTGATGCCCGTTTAAACCCCAACACTTGAACTAACTGCAATTCTCCGGAAGGGATTTATGTTATGCCCTTTTCCAGACTGATTTAAACCAGCTGACTAATAACACAACAAGTAAGCCTTTGAGTTAGAGTTTGGCAGTTCCAAAGAAGAAGAAAAAAACAAATAAGATAAAAAGAAAACCTTTACTGACAAAAAGCGTTTGCATTTTCTCATAGTTCAGAGCCAAATATCTATTTTTGAAAGAAATACAACTTACAACAAGAACATACAGTACAACTTTTCTTTACTTGTCAAAACTTACACATTTTAACAGATGAAAAAGGTAAGATAGCTATGAAAAATGGCATGTCTCTTGATAACACATTTTGATGTTATTTGTCAGTGTCACTACAACTTAACTTCAGATATTCTTTAAAGTTATTTGTATTTAATAGAATTTAAGTTTGGGCAATCTATAGATTGAAATAATTGCAGGAACATGTACCAGAAAACATTGTAGGAAAACCAGGTATTTTTGTACTGAACCTCAGAGTACCCAGCCCTATAGCCAACTTTATTGGTGGTTCTGTTCAGGTGCTGTTATTTTATCAGAAGCACCAGGTTTTTAGGCCCTCTTGTGTCGTGTCCTTAGGCCGTGCTTTGCTACGTCTGAATGGGGAGAAGCTCCAAAGGATGGGGCTGGTGCAGGAGACACTCAGACAGGAGCTACTGCAACAGGTCCTACAGCTGCAGGTCCAAGAGGAGGGACGCAACTTGCAACTCCTCAGCAGAAGTATGGGACTATCATTATAACTGTAATATGTTAAAGGTGCTTTATGTAACTTTTCTGGTAGGGGATCAGTCACCTGCTTGTCTTCATGGAAATGTTATTGCTTTGGCATTAGGTAGTGCCATACTGTCAAACAAAGCAGGCAAAGCAATAACATCTCCAGGGGGGAAAGCAAGCGGCGGACTGTCTATCAGAAGTTACATAGTGCGCCTTGGAATATGAATTCATACTGATCTTTTTCTTTTCTGCAGCTTCGTTTGGTAACATATCATAGCGTTTGGATAAACAACCTTATCTGCTGCTTGAACAAGACTGAAATTCCTGAATATTTACCGAAATGTGAACCTGATTTGTTGGACGGATGCCTTCAGCAAAATCAAAGGACATTTGCACATTAAATAATGCATTGGATGACTGTCCTGCACAAGAAATAACAGGTTGAAAATGGCAAAAAGGACAGACTCAAGAGACTGTAAAAGACAATCTAGTTTATACCTTTTCATTGTAAATGTTTTAAATTTTGTCTCTAATAATTATGTTTTTATGTCACAAAAGAAATACATAAAGTCTGTGCAATTCAATCCTGTATGTTGTGAAGATACAACCACTGAATAACATGTTAACAGCATTTTACGATGGCCACGTGATGTGCTACGTGGAGGAGGGTTGAACTACATCGCCCATGATGCACTGCGCAAGTCAGTGGCATTTTAATGGTTGTTGAAACCTGTGGTTGTGAGCGGCTGATGGCTCCGTGGCTCCGACATCGCCATGGAAACGGAGTACGGGAAAATATTGTCCTGCCGCTCGGACAGGTACTCGATGTTTCTGATATGATCGTAAATATCGAGAACGCGTGATGGTTTCATCTATAACCGCACCACCGCGCTCAGCCGGACCCGGTGTAAGTGCGCTACAGCTATAGACTGGATATATACACAGCTATAGCTAACGGACCAAAGAGCACAACTAGGTTATGTTTAGTACCTGTGCTGTTTACACTTTTCTGAAGGAATCTTTCTGGTTTAGGTTCAGTTTGAATAACCCTTCGAACCCTTTGTGAATAGGCCTAATGCAATACAATGCCACATAAAACCCTGACAGAGACAGATGCACAAACGAGAGCTGCGTGTTGACAGTAATGCGTCATCTTGCTTGGCCAATGGCCGCTAATGTAACCCACTTAACATCCTCAACATCCTTATTAAATATAAAATGAAAAGCAACACAATTTCAAAATATTGCTGTCTGTCTCTGTGCAATATTGTTCGGTCTGTTATAAACATTAAAATTTGACTCTGTAGTTTATTAAAACAGCCTAGAAAATGAAATGTTTTACCTCCTTTAAACTATATGCATTTGGTGTCCAATTGTAGTTTGATTGTAGAAATTATGTTTTTGCCAAAAGTGGTTCATTTTATTGAAATAGATAGGCCTAATTCATTTTCATGTAGTCATCTTCATAAGGACACAAGTTCATCAATTCCTATGTAGTTTGAATATTTTTAAAAGCCCATAGCATATAGTGTTTATTTAAAATATATACCTAATATGCTGAATATTGAATGTCCATTGTGCCATTCTGCTGTATGTGTGACTCTTGCTGAGTTCAGTGAACTGCCATAGACTGTTTTGGTGCACAGAGTCTCTATTAATATCAGCCAAGCTGCTCTACAGTCAGTCACAGTGATCCTCTTATCCACTGTCCCCTACTTGAGCCAAACAGAGGCAGAGTAACACACAGACTTTAGAAGAACAAGAGAGATGTGGTTGTGGTAGAAGTGTAGATATGTTACACAGTATACAGAGGTCACAGTCACACTGAGGGAGAGTGGGCTGTAGTGTTGTGCTACTGCTGAAAGGATGATGTCTGAAGCAGATAAAACTCTGAGTGACTGCACTGGGGCCAGGATCTCTGGCTGCTGGGCCCTCAGGTCTGACACCAGGTAAGAGCAGACTATAGTCTTCTTCCTGCTGTGGTTCTTCACTTGTGGAAACACACAAGGCTCAGGAGAATGTTCATATGTGATAGATTTGAACACTACAGAAGAAATGTAGGTGTTAATCTCTTGTCTGTCAGAACGACTCAAGCTTGTTAACTTCCACTGTACTCTGTTTATTTCCCCCTATTCATCATTATTTTATTTTTACACATGTTATTAAATTGATGCAAAACCATAGCTTAATTAGCTTCTTAAATAGTGGAGCAAGTCTTTTAAAAACATTTTCTAGTTCTACAGGTTTGACATACCTATCATACTGTGCATTTCTTTGGGATCGGATACACTGAACTGATGATTTATTGTTTTTAGTTGTACCATAGTGTTTAATGCTGTTATATATTTTTCCACAACCAAATTTAATGTTAATGTTATGTAGTATTGTTAATAGCCTTTATCTCCTCAGTGCATTGGTCTTTTTTACGGTATGAATCCCTGGGTATTAGGGATGCACAATATATAAAAATTGAGTTGAAATCTCATTTTAAGCTGGTGCAATTAGTAGTAATACTTGTTGAAAAAAAGACGCAATTCAGTTCCCCAAAAATCATGCTGTCCCGCTGGGTTTTTGTGCGTATGGTGCCTTATTCCTATCCCGTCCTGTTGCTCTATTGCAGTGGGAGTGGGGACGACTCTTTGGACCGCCTTCTGCCTCCAGCTGGGGCCCCTCGCAGAAAGAGTGCGACCTCCATGAGTAAAACAGAGCCTCCTCTGCTTCGCACAGGCACCCGCACCATCTACACCGCGGGCCGGCCCCCATGGTACAACGAGCATGGCACACAGCCCAAAGAAGCCTTTGTCATTGGTATGACACTAACATGTGATGGATGCACTATTACTCTCCTAAATCTCATTAAATGTCTCAAAACTCCTCTTTGTCTACTTCTTATTTTTATGCATAACCACTTTTCTGCCATCACACATGCACACTGCTAGACAAAATTAGAGACACTCTGAAAAACACACATAATGGCTCTTTGAATGTTATGTTGATGTGCAGGGCTGTGCGGGGGCAGCGCCTCAGGGAAAACCACTGTGGCTAATAAGATCATAGAGGCTCTGGACGTGCCTTGGGTAGTGCTGCTGTCCATGGACTCCTTCTACAAGGTAAGACTTCTGCAAGACTGCATGGGCAAACATACTGTTTTTCACTCTATTTATATCACATTGTCAGTTTGTGTTTTAGGGCTGAACAACCTTTTGCACTTGAATAAAAATCAAATTTAAGTGTTAATATCAAATCTCACAGACTTCATTTATTTTAGGCATAGAATGTCCTCTGAAAACAACAAAAATGCTTTCTTTTTATTGAAAATAGTTACTAACCCTGTAGTTTAGACCTCTAAACATGTGTTATGAAATGTATGGGATCCTTGTATTTGCAGTTCATCTCAATGTTAATGCTCCTGGACCTGTTTTAATTGTGCACTGTGAACTGAATCTAGATTTGAAAACATTAATTGCACATTTTTAAATTGCAGTTAGATTTTTTTCTCCTAAAAGTGTGCAGCTCTAGTGTATTGTGGTTCAAATGTTCAAATGAAATTGTTAATGATTAGGATGTAACACTCTGAATAACCCCTAATGCTGAGTGTTGACCTGATTTTAATCTAAATACAAAATCTCACATTAATCACATGGTCATGAACTGTCACCGTGACCTGGAAAGATAATCCCTGCCTGGTTATTGCAAATCATGCCATCCTTTTTTCTTTCCCATATGTATTACCATATACAATTCTCATATTACACAGGTCTGGTGACTATGACAAGTAAGAAACTGCAGGTGGATAGAAAAAAAGAACACAAAATAGCAATGTCAATTTCTTCTGTAGTTTATATAAAAGAAAATATATTTCTTTTTTTCATAATCTTATATTGTCATATATAAATAAGGAATTTTAAAATACTCATATCTGGGAGTTGAACATATAAATCAGAAAGAAGCCATGTTTAATTTTGTTGACTTGGATTAGATCAAAACAATGTACAGGTGGAATCTTATTTAATATTTAGTATTTGAGTGAACTAGAGCTTATTGACTCTTAGTTTAAAATTCAAATTTTGACTTTCTTTAAAAATTAGTCTTAGAATTTGTTTGGCCTGTAGTTTCTCAGCTTTAACTACAATGATAAAACCATTCATCAGTATTAGTTTTATATTACAGGTTTTATCACCAGAGGAGCAGGTCCTGGCAGCAAGCAACGACTACAATTTTGACCATCCAGCGGCCTTTGATTTCGAGCTGCTGGTGGCTACGCTGCGAAAACTAAAACAGGGTAAAAGCGTGAAGATTCCTGTGTATGACTTCACAACTCACAGTAGGCACAAAGACTGGGTAAGTGTTGAAAAGCAGAAATATCTAACCTTAAAAATTATTTAACAAAGTTGCTGAAAATATATTATGCTTTTTCAGGTATTTAGTATTAAACTATAACATACATAGATCATTAGTTTACATTTTTTTCATTATAAACCACAATATTGATTTAAGAAAGCTTCCTTACAGAAATTGTTGAAAGGCCCCTTGATTTCCTATTCAAGGCAAGATAAGTTACAAAACTGCAGAATTAAGAAGCACTGCCCCTGTACTAGTATAGTGGCATTTTACTTTAGAAAGCAGGTTTTCATTTACTTGTTTTTACTGTTCAAAATGCCTATGTAATACGTGTATGGCCTGGAGTCAGAATGATTTGAATAATAGCAATTAAGTACAGGGTTTTTGTGGAGAGAAGGGGTAAGTGAAATATCAAGTTTGTGGACACTTAGACCTCCAATGCAGGACAATGTGAAACATTCATAAATCAAAATACAACTTTGTGTAAGCTGGTGATGAGGGAGCATATTTTTATAACTTATTTTAAGATCCTCTTTAATGTTTTCTCCTTTTAGAAAAATGTCTATGGTGCTAGCGTAATCATATTTGAGGGAATTATGTCCTTTGCAGACAAACAGCTCCTTCAGGTAAATATTCTAAGTTTTTTCACTGCTTTGCTTAACTGAACATCCCCAAACCAAAGACTTGCTTTCTCTTCCTGTCTGCAGCTCTTGGATATGAAAATCTTTGTGGACACAGACTCGGATATCCGATTGGTCCGCAGGTTACGGAGGGACATCACAGAGAGGGGGCGGGACATTGAAGGCGTGATTAAGCAATACAACAAGTTTGTGAAGCCTGCGTTTGACCAGTACATTGAACCGGCTATGAGGCTGGCTGATATAGTAGTGCCAAGAGGTGAGTTAGCTAAGGTGAACAATTACTTTTATGAATCTACATACAAGATATTATTGAAATTATTGTTTAAAAAATATGCAAGTACATTGTCAACCAGTGGTTCTTGAACTGGTGGCATTTGTTGTTCTTCTCAATTGTATTACATTCAGTTGTATCAACACCTGTTTTAGCTCTAGAGTTTAGATACTGGACCTCATGTAGCCCTTTTGTTACCAAATTTGGTCTGGTGGTGGTGCAAGGAAAGCCAGATATATTCTTTGATGATACATTTGGTGGAAAGTTTGAAAATCACAGGAAAAAAAAAATACCGTCACAGAGTTGATAAAAAGTGATTTTCTACAAAAAGTATATGATGATATTGCAGCACTTTTATGCTTACTTTTGAAATTCGTTCACTTTTTTGCTGACAGATTTCAGCACATTTTTTTATGAATTGCAAAATCTGATAAATGTTATTGGGAGACTCCAAAAAATATTGAGGTATTAATTTTTGGCATTGTTTTTGTCAAACTTTACCAATAACAGTATCTTCCCTCAGGTGGTTGTAACATGGTGGCCATAGATCTGATAGTGCAGCATGTATACAGCCAACTGGAGAAGGTGAGTGTACAGTGGTGCCACCTTGTGTCACGGGGTTGCAACGTAGAACAGTTACTATTCTTAAGATTTGTATTTTATAAACAAAGCTAAATCAAAACTCTGAATTTATATTTTTAAACCCCTCTTAATGCAGCGTGAGCTCAACGTCAGGTATGCTGTTTGTGATATTATCATATTTATCTCTCCATTTTAATCATCTGATAATATGCCTTATTTAAAATTAAAGTGTTAAATAATGGTTGTATTTTTTTCTTCCTCTGTTTAAAATCCTATTTCTATTTCTAAGGGCGCTCCTGGCCTCAGTGCAGCAGACACATCCTCTACCTCAGACGCTCTGTGTTCTGGAGAGTACCCCGCAGGTTAAAGGCTTACACACCATTATCAGGTATTGCATATTATTATTATTTTACATTGAGTTATTTTACATTAATGTTATCTAAACACCAAAAGAGAACCATGTCACTCCTGTTCTTTAATTCCTGCATTGGCTCCCTGTACATTTTAGAATCAATTTTTGTTCTTTTTTTGCATCTTAAAACCTTGTTTAGTTTAGTTTAGCAAACCAGGAGAAGTATGTCCTTTTCTGTTGTAGGACCACAGAACTCTTTATTACTTCACCTTTGCATGTTAGCAGCATTGTCACTTGAGCAATTTAAATCTCTGCTAAAAAAAACAATTTTCTCAAGTTTTATTAAACAAAAAACAAGCAAAAAGCAATCATATATCTTAAACACTGTTTCTGTTATTGTGTCATAGAAACAAGGAAACAAGTCGAGATGAGTTCATTTTCTACTCAAAGAGGCTCATGAGGCTGCTCATCGAACGTGCTTTAACATTTCTTCCCTCTCAGGTGGGTGAATATTTTTAAGATCTTTTTGGTTTCTAAGTTTTATTGATGGGACAGAATAAACAGGAAAAAACATTCAAAGTGGGAAGATTTTATTTGAGCAAACTGGATTTGTCTCCCAATCATCTAGAAATTGTTGGAATTGAATAATATAAATGAAAAACCCTGTTGGTAATGACTTGTGGGACAGTAAAACCAAGAAATTAGTGTTTACATTGTTACCAACAAGTTAACACCAGCAAGTGTTGATTCAAATTAATTAACAATTATATAACATTGGACAGTTTGTATCAATTCATTATCCTAATTTAAAGTTTTAAGTAATTATCTGACATGACAGACTTGCATGTAGAAAAGTAAGCAATATATTTTTTTTATTATTTCCCAGACGTGTGTGGTCCAGACTCCACAGGGACAGCAGTATGAAGGGCGGCATTTTAACGGGAAGGGGGTGAGTGATGCGCTCTTCTTCAGTACAGTGAATAACTAATGCTTTTTGTTTTAAATTAACTGTGCAAGTAGACCTGTTAGTTTTGCCCATCAAAATGGAGGTGAGAATGTAACAACAAAAATCCTTTGCCCTGATGAAGAGCGGAATTAGTTGAAATGTGTTGGCATAAATAATGCAAAATTGAAAGACATAGTGCCTCAGACCTTTTTCATCCTTTTGCCAATAAAAAACCCTGTTGACTCAATAATATTGTAGAAAGAATCTAATCTAATAGCAACTTCTTCCAATAACTCTTGATTAAAAATTATATAACAACTCTACAGATCACTGGAGTGTCCATTCTTCGAGCAGGAGAGACCATGGAGCCGGCTCTCAGGGCTGTGTGCAAAGACGTCCGCATCGGAAAAATCCTCATCCAAACCAACATGGACTCAGGAGAACCAGAGGTGAACTGATTTGCCATTATCAGTGTGAAACCACATTTGGGCAAAGGTGCAAGAATTAAAATCAAAGCATCCTGTCACCTTGGGAGACTGAGCCTTCTCTATTAGCGTTGACGTAAACAAGCTTTTTAAATTTGTACATTTTTATCACATATTGAACATCATTAATAGCATCAAAACTTTGTCAATTTAAAACAGTTTTTAGACTTGCTATGTCTGTTTTCAAAAAAATAATCCAAAGTCTTTTATAGAGAAGGAGACATGGCAACTATCCTCCCCTAAACCCTCGGGATGGCAGATATTGACAACAATTAATATATTTTGAGACTCTGATCCTGAATATTTTGGCCATCTACAAAGGTGCAGTTGCATTATTACTTTTAATCAGATCTTTTTGTAGCATTTGTAATATATTTTGATTAAATATTATATACCCGAAAATACAATCAAAAAAGACGTACAGAGTTTACAGCAAAAGTGTTCACAATGAGTCGTAGTAGGTCTGCTGTAACTCAGATGTCTACAAACACACTTCAAACATTCACTCAAACTGTTGTGATGTCTTTTCCTGTGTTCCTACACATTTATTTTCATTCTTCCATATGATGTGTGTCACCGTGGTAACTACCCTTCCTGCTTTGGTAGCCATGGTAACCTGTCTTCTCTTCCTCTCTGGCCTCTGCAGCTGCATTACCTGCGTCTGCCCAAAGACATCAGTGAAGATCATGTCATCCTCATGGACAGCACCGTTTCCACAGGAGCAGCAGCCATGATGGCAGTGAGGGTCCTACTGGTGAGTAGTTTTTTTTTTAATAAGGCTTTATGGGCTGGGTTCACATGACATGCGATATTATAGAAAGACCATAGTTTGACATAGAGCTGGTGGATAGGTCAGGATTGTATGGTAGAATCTGGTGTTTAACTCTCAGACTGCAGCTTTGTTTACCTGGTTTCATATCTCTGTAATTACTGGAAAAACAAAATATACGCATGAAACAAAATTTGGCAAAAGATTCAGTGCCATTTCTGTCAACATAAATCAAAAAGTGCTATTATTTTCTTTACAATAGCATAAAAAGTGTTGTTGTCATTCAACCTTAAATTAAAGAATATATTAAACACATGTAACAAAACAACTTTAAAATTTGTTAAGTGTTTGGATGTAACACCTGAAAACATCTTCAGTGTTTCAAAGTGATGAATAACAGAATATTACTTTTTTCAGTAGTCAAACATTCTCAAAATGGCAGCTGTAACAAGAGACTGCAAGCCAAAACTCAAATCTGCATTTAAGATTAAAAATTCTTGGTTAGATTTAGAGTATATAATAAAAATATCAAGTTTGTTGAGTCAGTCTCAAAGAAAAAATGTATGGTTGAATTTGTAAATATCTAATCTCTCATAGAGTTATATAGGCCTCAACAGCATTGTCTTAATATTGTTACACATGACTTCTTGCCCAGGACCACGAGGTGCAGGAGGACCGGATTGTCTTGGTCTCTCTCCTGATGGCAGAGCTTGGGGTCCATTCTGTGGCCTATGCTTTCCCAAAAGTTAAAATCATCACATCTGCAGTGGACAAGAGCCTGGACGACTCCTTACACGTGATTCCTGGTATAGGTATGTTATTATTACACTCTGATTCTATGAACATTTAGCCGCAGATTTGTCATAGCTCATATCCTCACTTAATGAACAACAATATAAAAATTTCAGGGGATTTTGGAGACCGTTACTTTGGAACAGACGGATTGGATGACTGGAGTGAAGAGGAAGACCAGGAGCCGAGCTGTTAACACAAACAACTGTGATCAATAACGTTATATTTCACACTATCAGGCCAAATAATATATATTTTCCTGTAAGAGATGGGACATTTCACAAACAAATTCATTTACTATTTATTTTGATACTTTGCATAACAATAAGCAGAAATGGGCACAACACAAACCAATGCTGCTAAAATATTCAATTTATTTTTAACACAATGGCAAGAAAGCAGTTGTGTATTTTTAAGTTATGGGTGCAATAATAGTTTTCTAAACAGGTAAATTCTTAGGATCCTGGATGGTATGGAATTTTCATTCATAGTTACATGTTACATTATGAACAGTTTTTCCAGTTTCTCTCAGGGTTCACACACTGGTCTCTCTGCTCTTCTTGTGATACACTTTCAAGCCAGAAGGTGTCAGTATTGCTCATTTTAAGCTTCTCCGTTTGATTTATGGCATGTTCCTTTTAAGATATCATTCATTGTTATAGTCCGGAAGAAAACTACACAAGCTGGTCTCGCATTCTCAGCTACTACAGATGGAAAATAATGGGTTTTAAGACTAACAAGTGAATTTCACATGTGATGGATAACAAAGACACAAACATGAATTTATACTGTATGTAACTATAGTATAATGTTGGATTCATCATGGTTCAGTCATGGATTTGCTTATGTTAAGTAAAAACGTGCTTACTTATTACTAGTGTTCGTATAATCACTTGATTTGGAGGATAGGGACTGTGAAGCTAGATTGTAACGTTAAAATCACTGTTAAGGTATTTCATCTCTAAAGCTTGCGTGCGTTTTTTTTTTTTTTTTTTTTTTTTTTTTCTTGTTTAATATAGCCTGCGTCCATTGATCCAACATGTTCTCGCCCATTCATTATTCACGGCTCATAAGTTTGGTTAACACGTCCACCACCGCAGACTGTATATTGGCTCCAGTTTGCACCTTCCCTGCTCTCCTTTTTCAGACGGAGAAGAGCAGCTCTATAGTGCGATGCTCGCTCATGACACCGTGATCGCGGATGTCGTACGATGCACACGCGCCGTATTCTCCAAGACTGCCTCAAGGTTAACCTGTTACCATGGAGACAGGCTGACCAATGAAAATTCAGCAGACGCTTGCGATGTTGACTGCAAGGTTTTTGTTTTAAGGGGTGACCTATTTTTCCCTCCCCACCGCCACAGCTACGAACCCCTTTTACTACTGTGGCAAACGAGCACGTGCGGAGCGCAATACGCACGCAGGATGCGCCATGTGCCATGAGGAGGTACACAAAAGAAACAAGAAACAACAGAGGATGCTATGAAGATAATTTCAACAATTTTACACACATTTTCATTCCTATAAATGAGTAAAAACAAGTCTACTGGCAGATATTGAAAACCTAAAATATTTATACTGAGAAATTCTATTGCTTTTGATCAGACAATAATACCAAGCCTTTACATTGAGCTTTTACAATATAATAATACTAATAATAAAATTCCTGGTCTCCTTTCATCTTAATGACTGAGACTATGAGATTAACCATTTTTAAAGTGCCACTTTATTACAAAAGTATAAACTTGACTGACATTTCATGAATAGTAATCTTGATATAAAACATTACAATCTTTTGCACTTAGCACTTATTATTACACGCTTCGAGTACAAGACCCTGTAATCTGAATAGCAAACACACAACATTAGCTGCCACATTTAGCTTAGCTGGGCTTTCCAAGAATACACTGTAGCTTCATGGCTTCAAAAACAACAAACAGAATACACTGAAGTTTACATTGCAGCTGTTTTGCAGTTTGTCACAAGTCATTCCAAACCACAATTAACTGTGATAGAAAAAAGATAGATTCCTCAACACTGATGATATATTTATTATTTCTTTCTCTTTTGTAATGTACATACACATTGCATCAACATACAGAGTAATCACATTGGTTGTATTTGGTCAAATGATTTCATTGTCATTGTCCATCCAGGTTTGGGAGTTATATTGTCTTCTCCTCGGGGTCTGCTGCTTTGCAAAACTTCACATTTTTTGTAGTTTTTCTGCAATGCTGCTATATTTTAACACTGATAACAAAGAGAGGAGTGTTCGTCGATGAATGGTTATGAGACATGATGAAACGTGCTAAAACACATTGGTTTAGCTGTAGTTTTCTGATTCAAATGGGCAGGGCACGTCAGGACTATGCAATGAATGCTCCACATACGTCAATGAGGTATAGGACCGCGTTTAGGCGGACTGTCTCCATCTCCAGGAATCTCACATTGATCTCCTTTAAATTCAACTTTAGATTTGATTAAGTGAGTTGGTATCACAGGAGGAGAACGGTGAACAGCCTTCACGCAGTCCTTCTGTGCTACAAACATCCTGAAATAAACTGATACTGTGCTCTACGAAAAAATAAAGCAACACACTTGAAAAACAACCAAAAGTGGAACAAAAAAAACACCCAACAACTACTGAAAATAAATAACATTCATATAGGTACCACGTGACAGTGATTTTTTTTGTTAGATTTTAGATTTTTTAGCATGCAATTGGCAGCAGGCAAAGTGCAGAAACAAATCAAAACACTCATTTACAGACGGCAGTGGAGACAGTGTTCAGTCCATGTAAGATGAAACAAAATATGACAGACGCTTGTATATCTTTGATTGGCTTTTTAAATATGGAAATGGTCAAAAATTTGTTTTAAGAGGAATGCAAAATGTGTGCAGTTTTTCATTTAATAGAATATTCATAATTGTTTCTCTTGGTCCCTGAGCTTTCAAGTATTTGATTAATAATTAATATATTTATATTATGTCCTGAATCACATCTTGACCAACTATAGGGAAGGCCTGCGCATAAGGACTAAGTGCTACCAAAAGATTCACACAAAGATGTGCAGCTTCCCCAAAAGAGGACCTTCAAGAACACAACAATTACCCGCTAAAATTGAGGAAGAATTTAGGCCTTTGAATTGGTTGTGCTTTGCACACATTTCCCAGCGAAACTCAAGTGCTACTGTTACCTACAGAGTACTCTGCAATGGTCTTGTGCTCATTTATTATTCATTACCTTTGGATTCATCTAAGGTCTACAGATAGGACTCTAGAATTCAGCCCGGGTCATTGGAGGTCAGCAGATGGACCCTCGGCTCTGGGCCAGTAAAAGGCATGTATTATGACTGAATGTAAACAGTATGTGATGAAGCGCGGTCACTCAGAGCCCTGTCACGTACATCTCCATGCCGTCATTGAAGGTGAAGATGGTGGTCGTGCTGGAGGTGGTTGAGCCCGCCTTGAGGTCCCCAATGCTTTCATACAGACTGTCCCCTGGCAGCACCAAGGCCTGGGCAGGCAGGTGCTGCAGCTTGGGCGTCTGCTGTGTGGGTGGAGGTGGAGGGGGCTGCTGCTGCTGCAGAGGCTGCTGGGCCCTTTTTCTCCTGGGCCTCAGAGTGGCACATGTATTTGGGGGTCTCTCTCGCCTCCAGCCTGCCCCCTCCAGGTTTTCATATGCAGGGTCATACTCCTCTGTGCCAATGGACTCGTAACAGTGCTCGTCTAAGGGCCCTGCCATGGCTTTGCCCTCCAGTGGGGCCCATGTCTGAGGCTTCACCACAACACTAAAGCCCCCGTCCCTGTCCCGGTCCCCACGCCCCAAGGTCCGGAAGCCAGGATTGCCTGGAGGAGATATAGATCTCTTCTTTTTTCCAGGTTTGCAAACTTTAGAGTACATTTCTGCCACCTGTAAACCAACAAAACAAATACTGTCAATGTACATATCAGAAACAGCTCTTATCAACCAATGTATTTGCTGCAGCATAAATACTAATACTATGCCATTGCAACAAGTCTGCCCAAAGCACAGCCTTACACAAAGCATGTCACTGTCAAATAAAGACTGATTTAAGGTCTATTGGAGAGCTTTGGGACTCACCGCGGCAGCAGACGGTGGTATGTGCTCCACAGTGTGGGCCAAAGGGCCCAAGGCTTTGTTTTGCAGCATCAAGAGGTCATCATCCTCTGGAGGCTTCCAGATGTACTGCTCCCCGTTCCCCATAAACATTACTTCCTGTCAACACAAAACAAATTACATTTGGAGTAAATCTGCTCAAATTCATGTTTCATTCAGATGGATTAATACACTGGCATTTATAAAGTCATAGGAATATTCTCTGTGAGATACCAATATTTAGTATGTTCTTTTATCCTGCTGCACTTTTAGCCTGTTGCATCATCGCCAGTGTGTGAGCAGACTGTACACATGTAAGTCTCTGAACTTGGCCTGTAGCTAACACAGGTCACAGCAGAGGGCGCACCCTCGCTGACCTCACACAGGGCAGCAAATGGCCTCCTGCCGTCACCTGAAGGCAGAGCACACACTGTATTCACTGTAAAAGCAGCACGATGTCTGCTCCTGCTGCTGCAGACATATGGAGGAGGTGACACTGCTGAGAGCAGAAGTGCCCCACTGTCACCAACAACTCTCTATAAACACTGCACTCGGTGGAGAAATCACCTACAAGTGTTCATGTTGGAGGCCAGTACTTGACTTTGATAGAGGGACAATACCATCATATCAGCTTGAATGAAATTGTAAAAAAAAAAAAAAATTATATTATCTATGGAAGAACGTTGAACAGAAGACTCACCTTTGGGAAGGAGGGCACATTAAAGGTCTCGAGGCCTATATTTCTGCGGGGCAGCTTGGTGCTGTGGGGGTGCTGGGTGTGAGGTGGTGGGGGGGCAGGGTGAGATGGAGGGCCGTGCCTTGGAGGAGGGGCAGGAGGCTCTGCCATGTCTGTGCCACTGTCCCTCTTCTGAGGCGCCTTCTCAGCTTTCCTCAGCTTCCGCACCACGGCGTACTCTGCAGTCTCTGGAGGAGACACAACCTGCGACTCGGACTCAGCAAGGCCTCCCTCCACATCCCCGTCCGGGTCCGGAGGTGCCGGGGTGTTGGCGGGCACGGCGGGAGGAGCAGGTGTGTCCGTCTGCCCGGCTCTGCCTACCATGGCGTACAGGGCATCATCAGTACGTGTAGTGGAGGCTCCCCGGCCCACTTCAGAATAAGTGTGCTCTCCGTCCTCTCCAGCCCCAGAGGGGATCTGGGGGAGCTGCCTGCCTTGAGAACGAAGGTCAGAGTTAGACCGCAGCTGGGCAGTAGCATAGGGCCACCACAGTCCACCACACGGTACAGTATGAACCCCTCAATCTGTGTGTCCTCTCTTAGTACTAATAGCTCACAAAGTGAGATGTTTCCAGCACAGATGCACTGGAGTAAACTAAACTGTAGTGTTTGTATTGTGATACTTTTATTAAAATATTAACTTCAAAGTCTACATCACCATAAGAGTTACATTGAAGATTAATGTTTCACATTGTTTATTAAGTGGATTAACCACTTGGGATGTATCATCAAGTGGGTCCTCAAAAACAAATATATTATCACCTCTTCTCCTGAACATCTGGCCCAAAAGGGCTCTCTGAGTACATGGCATGTTCCAGAAACAATGGATACACTAAGCAACAAATAAGACCATATGAGAATTATGAGAATAATAATTCCATCTGGTCTGATTAATGGCTCACAGACATAGAGTACATCTATCTATGGTTTACTTTTTGTCCTACAAATAAAAACTGTCTCACTTCCCCAGGTCTATACAGTAGAAGTACTTGCAAAGTCACCACACTGAAAAATACTGTACCATTTGGTGGAAACAAGGCTTTAGGTCCCTGCTGGTTTAGACATGTTTGAGAACCATACAGTCTACAAGCGCCGACTGTATTGATGCTAGTGCCCAGCATTGAACAGAATCCACATACACCCCTCCTGTACAAGTCTAATATGTGTTTATGAACTGAACGCCTCTCTCAGGAGGAGCAGCAGACTAGGCTCTGCAGTGGCACCAGGACATATGCTGAGGTTTCTGCTGGTTGTCACTGATGGAGCTCCAGGATTTGTCTTGGCTCTCTGCTCCTGCCTCTGAGAGAGATGCGTGTTCATAAATCAAGACTGAGGACTTAAGAAGACTCTAGGCTGTAAATGTGAATTCTGTTTCAGGCTAAACTGCATGTCAAATGTATTTGAGATATGGTTTTGATAGATTTGCCTTCGCCAGATTGGTGTTCCAATTTTTACTGTCATGTGTCTTATTCCTCTTTGCTTTAATAGGCCACATCACTGTTTTTTGGTTTGGCAGTTTGCTGCTTTTAAAAATAGCACAATGATTATCCACGCTCCTCATGTGGTGTACAAAGAAATGTTTCATTGCAGCTGATGATGCACAAGTCTCCTTAAATGAGATGCTTCCCATAAACTGGAAATATAGGAGAGACTCCTATAGAATATAAGCATTGGTGGACAGGTTTGTGAAGGATGCACTCACTTTTGCCATTGCAGTTCACTTTGTTCATCTCTGAGGCGTCAGATTTACTGATGGAGCGCAGCTTGGACTGCTTGAGAATTCCCTAAAAAGACATGTTTACAGAGTGACTATTAAAGCTAATTGCACCTGAAATAATGTTTCTGTCACCCCCTGATGAGGAGGAGTTTCTCTTACCGGGGCTGATACACAAACCACAGCAACATGGCCGACACCTACCATGTCCATGAGGCGGTGTTTCCCACTCTCCCCGGGGACATTCTGTGTCTTTCCCTTCCTGTGGTGAAAACAACAGCTGTCATAGGTTGACTCTCATATTTGCTGAGTCATGGTTTTGGAGTCATGTGTGACTGTGTGTTTACCACAGGAGCAGTGTTTGCATCATTCAAATGAGACTGACCTCTGGCAGCCCACGCACAGGACCACGATGAGGATAGTGACCACGAAGGCGGAGGCAGCAGCGATGGCGCCCAGCAGCAGGACCTTGCCGTAGGGAGGAGCCGTGATGTGCAGCCCGTCCTGCATGGAGGCCATGTGTGAGCGCGGACGCTCGGTGCTCTCAGTCTGTGTCACCCTCTCTCACATGCACGCGCACACAGGCGTGCACGTCACTCTGGGGTCTAGAAACAACACACACAACAAACTATTAGGCATTATACATTCAAATAATAGTACAACGTTAAAGTCTGAAGTGATCAGCTCTATACACCAGCCCTCTTGGCAGTTCAGTGCAAAACCTGAAAGACTTCCAAAATAAATCCTTAAAAAGACTGATTTTAAGAATGGATCTGGACCTAAGACATATATAAGTCAGTGGTAAATATGACAAAACCTGTTGTTGTTAAGATGAAAACAGAAAAGTGCGATTTCCCTCTGCTGGTAAGTGCAAACAGAAGTATTGCATTTGGCAGTGTAACATGCTCCAAACACACAATAAGGACATGGCTGTAACAGAACAGTCCAAACAAACCAAGTGTAATCTCTGTCAACTGCTGCCATCTGTCTGCTGAGAGTCTGCTCAGGTCTGCCACTGCCCATCATCAAAACAACACCAAACATGGTGCCCGGTTTGTTCAGAATCTGTTTGGAAGTTTAGCAAAGATCTCGCCTTTATATTAGTCCTTATGTTCACACATTCACCAAATGTCTGCCCAGTATTTACCAGTTTTCTTCACACAAACACGATCTTGTGGCCTGTGTGAGGTTTCTGGACTGTAATCATCCACTTTATTTCCATGATATGTTAAATCAGATCTTATCATTCTAATTCATTTTCTTCATTACTCAAACAATATACAAACAATACTCAAAATACTGCCCTTTTGTCCTAACAACAGATAATTAAAAATAGCTTTTTAAAGATCTGAACATCTACTGCAGGTGAGACAGAGTTTTAAATAGAACACAGGGATTCATAACCAAAGCTGTGACAAGTTTATGGAAGAAACAAGATTTGAAAGTCAAACAAATCTTAGTATGCTGAAGTGTAACACGCACTAGTCTACTTGGCTGCAAAAATAATGTCATCTTATTTTTATAATGCAAGTCATAACATTAGCTGTGTTGAGTGTATGTGATGATGTATGAAAGATGCTTTCTCTGAGCAGTACCACTGCTAGGGTCAGTCGCAGTCCATTTTTGTGTCTGACCAAAAGGACATCCACTTGACCCTCATCCAGTTGAACTACATGTTATCGTTGTGTATTCCAACACAGACTAATTGTCTAAGACACCTAAAAAGATGCCCAATCACATTTGTATAAAAGCAAATAAAGTTGGCTGCGGCCCATATACTCAATATGATTATGTCCTAAATCAATCAAACCAGTTGCTGCATGGACTAAATATAACAGTTGAATGATATGAGACCAGTTTCAAACCAGGGGGGTCATATGTGTTTTTGTCAATTTTTTGATAGTCGCTCCACATTTCTAAGGTGGTGTTCATCTTACCACACCCTTTGTTTGATACTGTCACATCATTACAATGTGATTTCTGCCTCATTTTCCATAGGGAGTGAAAATATATGTTCTCACAAGACAAAAAAAAAGTCAACGTTACACTTATCTAAGATGTACAGTACTTCCAACTTCTGGCTTGAACCCAAACTTCACCTTAACCACCCCTAAATATAGTATATTTTTAATATGACAGAATGTGAGTCTGAATATCAACATCAAAATTCAACATGTCAAACATTTTCTTCTAAGTAAAGCCTTAACCCTAACCCAGAACTTGACCATAATATTAATTTGCAGCTAAACCTCATAATACATGTAATGTAAGTTCGATTTGGTAACAGGGAGGAAGGTAGACTATAAGACTAATGAGAGCAGGTATGCGAATAACAGTAGGTGTGGAGTGTGTAGGACTTGTCAGGCAGGTGTCTTTAGAGTCACATGATAAGCAGAGATTTCCCAGAGTGGTTTCCTTACTGCCCCCCCTTTCCTTATAGCTGCTCTTGTCCTGTCCAGGCACCCCCTCCTCCTCTCTCCCTCCCTTTTTTTTAAATGTGTGTGCGTGTTCCTGCGGTTCTCAGGCAGAGTGACGCCTCAGCACTGCAGTGTAATCTCGCAGGCAGCCCGTCGGACACAGAGTCGGAGCAGAGATGTCCCTATGTGAAGCTTGTTCTCAGTTTTAAGCCTGGTCCTGTTCACTGCCCCTGCCTCAGACTCTGGGCGTGCACATGCATTCGTTTGCAGGAGGAGATGTGTGGACATGCACCACAAGGCAGATTTGCAATGGACAAGTATATAGTGCTTATTCATTTACTTCCATCTTACTTATGTACAAATCTTTTTTACCAGTACCTAATTGACTCAGTTTGTTATATTTTATTCATATGATTTAAATATGATTCAGAGCCTATTTTCTGCAGCATTTCACTGATTATTTTGGTAGAGTCTGTTTAATTTACATACGGACAAACATTAAAACTACTACTATTTTGGTTAATATTGTTCATTTGACTTTGTGTGTATCTCAATAGCCTTATGGGTCAATGCGGTGTTTTTGAAGCATAACAATTACGAAATAGTACCAAAAGTTAGTATTGCCACAAAGTGTTACTGGTATTATTTATATATATATATATATATATATATATATATATATATATATATATATATATATATATATAGATATATATAGATAGATATAGATATAGATAGATAGATAGATAGATAGATATATACATATATAAAATATTTTGCATACTTCTATGGTTGCTGTTGCTGTTATTGTACTTGGCTGTTGCATTGTGCATCCCTTTTGTGGAACCAGTACAGGTCTTCTTATCTTATGTTTGCTTATTATTGAGATCAGTTTAATTCTTGCTCACATGTGATCAACAAATACTTAACCCAACTAAAAGAACTACCAGACTACATTACTAGTTTGTGAAGCCTCTATTCTGATTCCCCCTTTAATTTTTAAAGTGACTTTCTCGTCTGACAGCAAATATTGAATAGAATGCCTCGCCACAATAAAAAAATTACATGTTTTCTGCCCCTGCCACCTGACCAGACCATGGAGTCAACAAGGAATTATGGTCTAATCTCTTATCAAATGGAGTTGGAGCACATTTAGCCCCCACAATCAATAGCTATAAGGTTATATTTCCACAGAACGCACATACATATGACTTTTATATCTACACCCCCTTTAACAGGACACAGAATCTGACTGTTTTGACGTGTCTATCCTCTCTGCCAATCTGCCCAGGTTCTGATAAAGCACCTGGGAGTTGGTGTGGACACAAATAGCAGCCATGTGTGTGTGGAGCCAGGATGGGGGGAGAGAGGGAGTCTGCTATTGTGTGAGAATGTGAATTAGGTCAAATGTTTGCTTGCAACAACGATTAACCATGCCCCTGTGAGGAAGAAGGCTCAAGCTTGTTTGTCTGTCTACGTGCGCCGCTGCCTCTGTGTCACAACGTACAACTGCATATAACAAGCTAAAAAAAAAAAAAAAAAAAAAAAAAAAAAAAAAACAACAACTATTATTTAACGTATGGATTTCAGTAGAAAAACACAAAGGGTGGATAGGGTTTTTACAGTGCCAATCTCTCCCATGTAACCAGACATTCGTTTGTATTTGAATGTATGGAAAATAGGTTGGCCTGCTCTCCTCTCTCTCCAGCCTCGCCTTTGGGCTCTGACACCTCACACAAACTGCAGCAGTGGCGGTGACAACAGGTTACACACGCCACGACAGCACGCTCATAGGCTAATGCGCGGAGAGGGGATGGCTGCGTTGGGTGTGAACAGGGGAGATGCCCATGCAGGTGCAGGATAGGCAAGAGAAAATTAGTATTCTTATATATTTAAATGTCTATTGCGCACAGGGGAAGATGTGGCCTGCCTTTTGTCTCATCAAAGCGTTCCAGATCAAAGAGGCAACAAAAATTATGTTGTGTCCCTAAGGTCAGCAGGCAACTTACACGACAAAGCCCCTTCCCCACATCCCCCATTCTCCCCCTGTATTTATGACAGGGAGGGATAGATATGAGGCAGGAGGGGTGTGGGGTGCAAATGTTAAGGGAAGGTCTTGCGTTAATTATTTTTATGGTTCGCAGTCGGCGGGGTTGTTACGCAGGAAGCAGGAGAAACTGATTGGAGGGCTTTCTGCCTATACCTCTCATCAAATCACAATGAAGTTCTCTAATGAATGCGATGGAAAATAACAAACAAAAAAGGCATTGCAGGGGGTAAATGGAGAGCCCAGTGCGCACGTGTCTGGTTGTGGTCAGTGTGAGACAGAATGTGAAGAATTGCATGTATTGCGGAGATGGAGCTGGATGTATGTAGGTACATATGAATGAGCCCCCCTCCCTCCAGACTGTCACATAGCTACGGGCATTGCGCTATAGCATCCCCGGCACTACTCACTCAGCTCTGGGGTTTTACGAGGCGTAGCAGCGGCAGCAGCATCGAGCCCGGTCTCTCGCTTCGGTTTCCACGCAGACCAGGTGCTCCTTGCGACCATAATCAATAGCACACGCGGGAAGGCGGCATCATTCTATCTTCTGAGGTTCCTCGTGCGTTGCCCTTTCGCCCCCAGCCACGCGAGGCACCCTGGCCAATAGGCTGTCAAAGTTGCCCGTGCGTTTCTGTACCGTGCGTCTGCTCCAGTCCGGTCCGGTCCAGGTTGTCCTCCCCTTAAGCCCCCTCCATCACTGCGCTCTCATGCATCCCCTCGGCTCCGCTGCCGCGCTTCCATGTGACACTGGCAGAGCTGGAGACCCCCCAATTATTATGAATTTGTCTTTGGGTTCTAGCGTCATCCCTCGGAAGCGCGGAGAAGTGCGCGCCTGTGCCGCCAAATGCATCCAGCTCCAGGCAAGTTTCACATAAGCATTAGATGCCTAAGGACAGGTTGGGTTTACATTAAAAAACACAGGTGAAGCTAAGTTCACAGCCTGATTATGACCCACTGAACTAAAAGCAAACATAGACCAGCATTATCAAAACAATTTTTAAAAATCTAAAATGATTGAACCATAATTATATCCTCACAAAAATATTAGCTTCAGTCCTAAGCAATACATTACTGTCAAAATGAAGACAGTTAGTTATTTATATATTAATATAATTTCAGTACAATTAAATAAAAAATATGATTTAGATACAATACTTTTTCCACTATGTTTTAATTCCCCTCTAAGTTACTAAATATTGTAATAGGCTTAAATGTGCTTACACTGCAGACAGCAAGTTAATGACTATCAAAACCTCAGAATATAGCAATATTGTAGTGAAAATCATAAGTCCATTGATCTTGTAACTTTAATCCTTTGAAGTTCAGTGGCGTTGGTGCCACCTACTGGCGTTTCCAGAGCGTTTTAACCATCCACCAATCAGAGCGCGCGGCGTGCTGTTGCTGTATGAGGGTTTGGTCATGCCGTGGCAAACTAAGAGAAATTACAGTATCCTACAGCAGGTGGTGGTGGAAGTCACTGTGTCAGTGCACAGTTGTAAGTAGTAGGAAAAGACGACAGGCTATAGGTAGATGGTTTCTATGGTAATTTGGGAAGAAATGTAAAACTCAATGAATGGTTAACTGCTGAGTAACTACACCTCATGAAGAAGGTATCAGTATTATTGTGATACAGTGATTCTTTTAGGATCGTTGCCTATAATAAAGAGCATCTTCGACATCAGGACCCTCACTTCGGCACAGTGACATTGTTTTTGCTCCATGCGGCCGCCCCTCCCCCTGGCCGTGCTCCCATCACTCACTCGTACGTGTTTTCCTCACGAGGTGGGAGTGCGCTGCGCGTATTCTCCAACTCCGGTCATGGATGTGCTGGCTCCTGGATTTCTGCTAACTAACTAATATTTGAGTTTTAAAACCCACTAGAGTCTTTGTTTCCTTTCATTTAGTCTTCTCAATCTCAGGCACTGGAAACAGCGGACTGAAGATGGGTTGCTGCTCGGCGCGATGCGTGCTTATAATTCTGTGTTGCCTGCAGTTGGTAAGATGCTTTCTATTCTCTGTATTAAGTCCCTTTTTCATAACATACTAGTATCAATAGTTTCTATATGTATATGCATTTCTATATTTTTTTATTTACAATGCTGTACTAGTTTAAATAGGCTTAGCTGTCGAACTTATCACCCTGTGCAAAACTTTTTAGCTTGTTATCCATTTAAACTCCGATTAATGCAACTATTATTTAAAAACACACATAGTTAAATGTATGTCACACATTACTTATGCAGACACACTGACCTTCCACTCACATCTCATTATTAATTCATGTGTTCAGAGGCTACATTTGAAGCTGTAGAAAATGCTATAATGTTATAAGCTTATAGTTAATGTTAAGCTACAGATGCTTGCATGTTGACCGCCCTCCATTACAACCACCACAATAAAGGGCTGCACCCACTTTGCCCCCAGCCTCTGTTTCCCACCCTGCCCCCTTTCAATCTCTGAAGACCTAACACCACAAGCATCTTCCCCTGAGCTCAGTTACTAGGACAACCAGTAAGAAAAATAGCTTAGTAATATGAGCTGAACAGGAAAATATATGATTAGCATTTTTTCTGACTACTTTTGCAATAAAAAAGGAAATACTCACAGGTGAAAACACTTAAGTAGTACTAAACTAATACAAAAGCAGGTCTAATCTACAGGGTTAGAGGTTTTAAATCTATATATTCAACCCAGATTATTGGATTTTTTTCCCTTTTTGCAGGTGATCAACCCTCTCAACCAGAAAAGTTACATAGTGAACATATATACAAGATATATTTTATTTAACCATAAAGTAAATTCAAAATAGATTTTTTGTTTTTATTCCAAGTCTATATTTTGCAGCTTTTGTGCTATTATTATTAGAGCTGCTTACTGAGAGCAACATCCCCCATTCTTATCTTACAACTACAGGGAAGCTGTATATTTTGTCCCCACATCAAATGATTCAATAGTAAATCCTAGTGAGATATACAAACCTCTAAATTAGTGCTTTATAAATTACTTAAATAAGAAAGTGTGTTTGTACTAACTGTTTTTTTTCACTGCAGATCACAGCTGTGGAGAGGCAGGTGTTTGATTTCCTTGGATACCAGTGGGTCCCCATCATGGTCAACTTCTTCCAGGTCATCATGGTGATTTTGGGTCTGTTTGGTGCCATCCAGTATAGGTCAAGATACGTTGTCATGGTGAGAGGAAAGTAGGGGGGTTTCAAGCCTGGGCAAAATACCACAAAATCACAAGTTAACATGTGTAGTCTGCTATCAGATTGTTTTATAGGTTTACAATATAACTGTTTTTTGCTTGCTACTTGTTACTTGTTATTTATTTTGAGACTTTATTACAGCATGTTGTAAAGCTTTTAGAGAACAATTAAACTTAATACAGTTTGGTTCAGAGGTGTCTAAACATTTTTTCTTGACAGGCCAAAACACACAATCCAAATTCCAAGGCTAAACACAACAATGTTTTGCACTTAAATTATATTGTATTATCACTGCTCAGGGGCTCCCTGCTTGCTCTGTGTCTAGTTAATGCAAATTTAAAAAATAAAATTAAAGTAAGGTTTTCTTTTATATGTGTACCTAAATTAATGCAATCTAAAATATCAAACTATTCAAGTACTAAATACCAAGTAATAATGGACCTTTTGTCATTTACACTTTTTTATTTATTTATATGTTTCTATTGTCTACCTGTTTATTGACTATGAGAAATGACAGGTCTTGATAGTGCTCTTTGTTCCCTACAGTATTTGCTGTGGACATTGTTGTGGGTTGGCTGGAATGTCTTTGTTTGCTGCCTCTACTTGGATTTGGGAGGGCTTTCAAAGGTAAGTCTAATAGCCACGTTAACTCGTTCATAATTAGAGACCCTCACAATCTCAACATCTAAACTGCTTGCGCTGTCCATGCCACAAGGAGACTGGTCATTTAAAGACAAAATACGGCTCAGATCTTAAACAAAAAAAGTACTCAGTTGGTTTTCTTCATGGAGAAAAACTTATGGACTGATTATCTATTGCTGGGTTTCAGGAGACATCACAACTTTCTATAGGACAATAATACCTAATACAGATGCGGGTAGCAAAAATTATTATTATTATAATTATTATAATTTTTAAAAAGCAGATTTAGGTAGTATATATAGTGACTTCTAGGGTTTAGTTAACAGTAGAAGTGATCAGGTGAATTCACCTTTTGGATATTTCATGCCAAAGTACAACAGGAAAAACTGTCTCTTGCCTCCACATCTGAGAGTGTGACATCATCACATTCTTGAATCTGAAAACCACCAAAAACTATTTGGCATTTAATTCAAAGTACCACCTTAAATTAACAGAAAAAAGTCTTATAACCAATACAACCTAAACCTGGATTAATAGAACAAATTGTATAAACGAGAAGAAGCACAAACTGATGTCCCACTTACTGAATGGGGCAGTAGCCATCATTTCTGTTTAATGATGTGGTAGTTTATAAATAAATATGCAAAAGGGAAAGAATGCAAGAATATTAAACTCTCGCAACATTAACAGTGCATTAAGTGTGGAGTGTGACTTGCCGCCTTCTCCATAGAAACGTTATTGCTTTTCCTACTTTCATAATAATCTATCTACCCATTTGTCTTTACATATCTGACCTGTAACTTGGCCTGGTGTTGTTACTTGCTTGTCTCCATAGAGTTACATATTAATTTAACCCTTGTAAGGTCTTCGTGTCTGTGGGACCTGTTTTCAGTTTTCAACTTCAGAAAAAGTATACAAAGAATTATTTTTTCAGCCTGAGATTATTTGGCCTTGGCTCATTTTGAGTGAGGAACATCAATCAGAAAAAAAATTAATTGACCCCCCTTGATTCCACCCCCTTCACACTTATATTACATACAGGGTCTTCGGGTCCACTGGACCCGGAGCTACTGAAAGTATGAAAATCATAGTTCCTCATTTCCCCTCATTTCCCCTTTCTCCTCTTTGGGCCTGTATGTGTGTGTTGTGTGTGTGTTGTGTGTGTCGTATGTGTGTTGTCTGTTTTGTGTGTTGTGTATGTGTTGTGTGTATTTTATATGTGGTGTGTGTTGTGTGTGTTTTGTATGTGTGTGTTTTGTATGCGTTGTGTGTGTTTTATATGTGGTGTGTGTTGTGTGTGTTTTGTATGTGTTGTGTGTTGTGTGTGGTATGTGTTGTGTGTGTTTTGTATGTGGCGTGTGTGTGTGTTTTGTATGTGTGTTTGTGTGTGTGTTGTGTGTTGTGTGTGTTTTGTATGTGTGTGTGTGTGTTTTGTATGTGTGTGTGTGTGTGTTTTGTATGTGGTGTGTGTGTGTTTTGTATGTGTGTGTTGTGTGTGTGTGTGTTTTGTATGTGTTGTGTGTTGTGTGTGTTTTGTATGTGTTGTGTTGTGTGTGTTTTGTATGTGGTGTGTGTGTGTGTGTTTTGTATGTGGTGTGTGTTGTGTGTGTTTGTATGTGTGTGTGTGTGTTGTGTGTGTTTTGTATGTGGTGTGTGTTTTGTATGTGTTGTGTGTTGTGTGTGTTTTGTATGTGGTGTGTGTGTGTTTTGTATGTGGTGTGTGTGTGTTTTGTATGTGTTGTGTGTTGTGTGTGTTTTGTATGTGGTGTGTGTTGTGTGTGTTTTGTATGTGGTGTGTGTTGTGTGTGTTTTGTATGTGGTGTGTGTTTTGTATGTGTGTTGTGTGTGTTTTGTATGTGTTGTGTGTGTGTTGTGTGTGTTGTATGTGTGTGTGTGTTGTGTGTGTTTGTATGTGGTGTGTTTGTGTGTGTTTTGTATTGTGTGTGTGTGTTTGTGTGTGTTGTGTGTTGTGTGTGTTTTGTATGTGTGTGTGTGTGTGTGTGTTTTGTATGTGTGTTGTGTGTTGTGTGTGTTTTGTATGTGTTGTGTGTTGTGTGTGTTTTGTATGTGGTGTGTGTTTGTGTGTGTGTTGTATGTTTTGTGTGTGTGTTGTGTGTTGTGTGTGTTTGTATGTGGTGTGTGTTGTGTGTGTTTGTATGTTGGTGTGTGTTGTGTTGTTTTGTATGTGTTTGTGTGTGTTTTGTATGTGTGTGTGTGTGTTGTGTGTGTTTTGTATGTGTTGTGTGTGTGTGTTTTGTATGTGTTGTGTGTGTTTTGTATGTTGTGTGTGTGTTGTGTGTGTTTGTATGTGGTGTGTGTTGTGTGTGTTTTGTATGTGGTGTGTGTGTGTGTGTTTTGTATGTGGTTGTGTTGTTGTGTGTTTTGTATGTGTGTGTTGTGTGTGTGTTTGTGTGTGTGTGTGTGTGTGTGTGTGTTTGTATGTGGTGTGTGTGTTGTTGTGTGTGTTTTTGTATGTGGTGTGTGAATTGTGTGTGTTTTGTATGTGGTGTGTGTGTGTGTGTTGTGTGTGTTTTGTATGTGGTGTGTGTTGTGTGTGTTTGTGTGTATGTGTGTGTGTGTGTGTGTTGTGTGTGTTTTGTATGTGGTGTGTGTGTGTGTGTGTTTGTGTGTGTGTGTGTGTGTGTTTTGTATGTGGTGTGTGTGTTTTGTATGTGTGTGTGTGTGTTTTGTATGTTGGTGTGTGTGTGTGTGTGTTTGTATATGTGTTGTGTGTTGTGTTGTGTGTGTTTTGTATGTGTGTGTGTTTGTATGTGTGTTGTGTGTGTTTTGTATGTGGTGTGTGTGTTTTGTATGTGTGTGTGTGTGTGTTTTGTATGTGGTGTGTGTGTGTTTTGTATATGGTGTGTGTTGTGTGTGTTTTGTATGTGGTGTGTATGTGTGTTGTGTGTGTTTTGTATGTGGTGTGTATGTGTGTTGTGTGTGTTTTGTATGTGGTGTGTGTGTGTGTTTTGTATATGGTGTGTGTTGTGTGTGTTTTGTATGTGGTGTGTATGTGTGTTGTGTGTGTTTTGTATGTGTGTGTGTGTTGTGTGTGTGTGTGTTTTGTATATGGTGTGTGTTGTGTGTGTTTTGTATGTGGTGTGTATGTGTGTTGTGTGTGTTTTGTATGTGGTGTGTATGTGTGTTGTGTGTGTTTTGTATGTGGTGTGTGTGTGTGTGTTTTGTATGTGTGTGGTGTGTGTGTTTTGTATGTGGTGTGTGTGTGTGTTTTGTATGTGGTGTGTGTGTTTTGTACGTGGTGTGTGTGTGTGTTTTGTATATGGTGTGTGTTGTGTGTGTTTTGTATGTGGTGTATGTTGTGTGTGTTTTTTATGTGGTGTGTATTGTGTGTGTTTTGTATGTGGTGTGTGTGTGTGTTGTGTGTGTTTTGTATGTGGTGTGTGTTGTGTGTTGTGTGATGTGTGATGTGTGTGCACCCAACACTATCTGCACCCACATCTCACCCTCTGTCTGAATGAATAAATGAATGAATCAAGGGGTCCCCATAAACATCTCTGTCAGTGGGAATCCCAGTCACAACTGATCATGATGGTGAAGAACTTCTCAGTTCGGACTGCGATGGAACTGATTCTAGAAGAGGGAGAGGGTTTTGATGGTGCAGCTAAGGAAGATGTCTCTGAGAATGAAGATCAAATTTGTGAAAATTCAGGGTCAGAGAGTGAGTTTGAACAGAAAGGGGACAGGAGGGTGAAGATCAGCCAACAGAGCCAGGAGCCAGAGCAACCATGAGCAGCCGGCAAAACGCAAGCGGACCTCAGCCATAGGACCAGTCTGCCAGCAGCTGGTCCAAGGACCAACTTATGAGAGGCGAGCTGGTGAGCAGCGAGCCATAGGATGGGACAATGTATGATTGAGGAAAGATGGAAAAATTCAGTGGTGTTCCACTTCAAGACACCTGGCTTCACGTGGCTGCCATCGTGATACTGAAAGCGCCAGGGCCTACACGCTCGGCAGTCACACATGTAGATTACATCAGGTCTTCTTTTGACATTTTCATGCCACCCCAGATCAAGAACATGATCGTGGACTGCACCAATATAAAAGGAAGGAGTGAGGAAGGGAGGAAGGTTTTTGATGAAACTAATTTAGATGCCTACTTTGAGATTTTTATCCTTGCCAGTGTTTTCTGTGTTTTTCTGTGTTTTCGTGCACTTTTTACACTTGGTGTTTCACCAAGTGTAAAAAGTACATCTGCAATAGACACAGTGAAACTCTGCCCCTCGTGTGATATAGTCTGTCATGAAAATGTCTGTGTTCAGTGGAACTACTGTGTTGTTCAGAGAGATGTTGTGTAAACTCATCTCTGTAAGTTAAATTTCTGATGAAACTCAAATGAATAGTTCACTATAGTGTTGTGAGAACTTTTTTCATTTGTACATTGTTTGATTATTATCCAGTCATGACTGTTATATGATGCATTTCTTGATTGTATTCTATTTTAATAACCCTAACCTCTACAAATATGAGTGGCCTTTTTATTCATAAATGTAATTTAAAGGTTGTATAGAGGATTTTCCAAGGAACGAGAAATCCAGCGACTGTTTGTCCTTTTTCAAATGTTGCGCATGCGTGAAACCACCCCCCCTCCCCTACAGCTCCCTACGTAGAAACGCCTCCTCCCGCCTCCTCCGTACGCCAGAAACAGGTTTGTTTACAGCCGGTGCGCTGCACGACTTGTAAACAACTAACTACAGTGTTGGTTAGGCAAGGTGGAGAAGTGAGGAGCGGGGGGAGCGGGTGCACGGACATTTCGTGCGCGGACAAGAAGTGAGGAGCAGGGAGAAGAGCGGAGCGGGGAGCGAGGAGAGGAGAGGGGAGCGGTGCACGGAGATTCCGAGCCCGGAGAAGTGAGGAGCAGGGGGAAGAGCGGAACGGGCAGCGGGGAGAGGAGCAGGAAAAGGTGCAGAGAAGGGTGCGCGGAGATTCCGTGCGAATGAGCAGCAAACAAACTCTTTCTTTGCCTTGAAAATTACGTTTTCAGACATAGGATATCGCTTTCGTGTCCTGAAAGTGACCTGTCCAGGAGTAATTTGGCGACCAATGCGTCAGTCTTTAGACCCTTCGTCTGCTTCAGTTGCGCCATCGCTGGAATGAATCTCCAAGAATCACCTTAGTTTGGCTTCGCTGCTTTTCCCCTTGTCTTCTTCTTTCAGCGACCTCAAAAACGGACTTTCTTTTGCGGCTAACTGCTCCTGGATTCTTGTTTGCCATTGCAACAAACTTTGTGCTAACTGCGAGGAAAATATAGGTAAAAAAAAGCCGCTAAGAACTGTTGCGTTGGTGGAGTAAACAGCGTCTGTGCGTCTTGCGTCTGTGAACTGCGTGACAGGCGTACGTAAACCACGTAACGGCAGCGCGCAGGCAAGTCAGTTACACTAGAAACGTAGGGAGTTTGATTGACAGCCTATCAACTAACAGATAACGAGGCAGTGTCGTTATCTATTGGCAAATGTTTAGCTAGCCCTACCACGTCCAGAGTTGATTAATTTTTATTCTCTTTTTTTTGGTCATCATAATTACAAGGCTACTGCACCTCTATAATGCTATCATTGACAATTGAAACAAAAAAAATCCTCCATACAACCTTTAACAAAGGTAAAGGGAGCAAATTTAACAATAAATTGTTAATACTACTTCCAAATGAGATGAATTAAGCATCTGCTGAGAATTTTAACAATAAAAGATTTAAATATGATGATGTAAAAGCCCCAAAGTGCAATGGGTCCATCAGACCCATCAGGACTCCCTGTGTAACAAAAAAAATGAAGACCTTACAAGGGTTAATGCCATACTGTGAAGTATTCTTGGCAAATAAACACCACATCAGTTAAGACAAGTACATTGCAGACCCTCGACCAGAATTTTTTACACAGAATGTATGATATTGATCACAGTATTGGTCAGATGATCATGGTGTTATAGACATCGCTGTTTAATATTTATATATAGCCAATGTATTAAGTGCCATACCCTGGTGTTACCACAGGATAGTGATACTCTGACACTGGGCATTTCGTCCCATCGCTCGTGGTGGAAGGAGAACAGTCCCGGCTGTGACTCGGAGTCCCTGCCATCTGCCTCATGGACAAACCAGCACAACCCAGAGCTGACCACAGTGCTGCGCTGTTGGTTCGAGTACCAGTATATCGAAATCTTACACTGCACTGTCCAACTCCTCATCTCAGTAAGTTCACCCTGCCACAACATATGATAACCATCAATTTTACTAGTGGTTATGTTTAGGTGCACAGCAAAATCTGATCATGGTCTGATTTCAGGAGTTATTAGATTATTGAAATGTCACACAAACACTTACATTGCATTGCATTGTGAGTAATCATATTTTTTCCTGAATGATCACACCTGTTCAAGTTTTGACAAGTTGGATAAGACAAAAATTAAAGGGACAATGTTTAAGATAAAAATGTTGTTGTACTTTACAACCGTTACTCAAAAATGTATTAACTAGCAAATCTCATCAGGTGTTTTTAATGATCAAGTTTTTTTTTTGCATCTAAACACACCGAAAATCAGATCAAATTTTTGCGTTATTTGATTATTTTTGTCATCTGATTTTTACTGGCTATGTAAATGTACCCAGTGCTTTTGGTCTCAAAAACAATTGTATCTTCATTTAAATGTACCATTTCAAATTCCTGGGTGATTCTTTTCTTCATATTACTGCAATGAAACAAAGTGGTTATAGTCTAGTGTACAGCTCTTTTATTGCTCCAACAAAAACAAAACAAAGTATTTACAAGATAATTATTTGAGACAGATATTTGATTATATTGAATTATGTCATAATATTCTAATAATAATCTACTCATTTGTACATCTCCATCATGTAACATACAAACAATAATACCTGAGAATCTATATTCATCTTGTGGAAAAATATTTGTATTTGGCCTAGTAATTTACATCACTTATGTTATGCTTGTTCTTCATACATCTAAAGACATTTTACAAATGCTCATCAGTTATCAGTTTTCCTCAGTGGGAAGGAAAGATTAGTTGAGACATACATTATTAAAATAAAAAAATGATGATTTATATTTTTGTTTTCAGCTCCTGGGATTTGTTTATGCCTGTTATGTTATCAATGCCTTTGCAGATGACGATGACAGCTGTAAGTATATTCATCAAATAAAAACGTGTTATTTATAATTTCCATTTAAGTTTTATATTATTTACTTATGATTTCTTTGTTTTCTTTTTCACATTTCTGTTCAGTTGATTTTAATGCTGAATTTCACTACCCATCCAAACCCTTTCAGTTGCTCTTCTAGGAGCGTGTAGGTATGTGGGCTGATTGGCCTTATGATTAAGAGTCAATTTGCATATTTAATTTAATGTTTTTTTTCTCGTCTTTTTTCTCTGTTAGATTTCAAATACCTGTGACAAAAGCCAAACAACACGACACAAGAAAACCACCTGAAAACAACACAAGATGGCCAAAATGACAGCACTATTGAGTGAAGTGTACTATGTAATGAGTAATAATGTGTTTACCTCGGACCTATTTATATGAGCCATTATAACAGATTATGTAGCACTCCGACACACAAATAAATGTAAATAAATAATAATGTTGTGCTTCTTAGTATTTACAATGTATATTTTTAGGTTACAAACAGCATGGGTTTTGTTTCCATGAACACCAAATATCTGATTATCTGATTTCTGGAACTATCAGATTGCTGACATGTCTTGTAAACTTATAACAGATAACTTAAACTTGTTATCTGATGTGAGTAAAATGATTTCTTAAATATCTTGTTCACATCTGTGCAGATTTGACAAGGAAAATGCAAAAGGGCAAACTAATTGGCATAAATAGTTATTTTAACTCTTTGTACTTTGTACTTCTAAATATAAAGGTTACTCTAAAAATACATAGATTAATTGAGACATGGGTGAGATACCTGGATTGTGCATATAAACACACCGCAAAAATCCAATCTAGTTATTTGGTTCTGATAATTCTAGCTCTCTGGTTTTTACAGGACATCTAGCTAAATGCGCCTAGTGTTCACACTATTTTACGTTCTTTTCCCTGTTTTATTCAAACGTCTAATGCAAAATGTATATTTTGCGGCTTACCTCAAGTTTACAGTGGTTTAATTAGAGTAATTCGCGAATAAAAGACAGAAGACTAATTTAAAAATCGGTCACGCTGCTGCTCAGTTGGAGTGCGCGTACGCGTTTGCGTCACTTACGTCTCTTCCGCTCTGCATGTCCCGGATGAAGCTGCCATTGGGGCAAGTGAGCAGGGCTACCGAGGCTGCTAGGAATTTAATTTATTGGTGCGAGGGTCGGAGCGGATTGAAGCCTCGCGGGATTAATGTCGACAACAGCACCTCTCACAGTGGCAGCACGGCTACGGCGAGCAAACTGTCCGCGTCCAGACGAGAGGCCGATTCTTAGCTGCCATTGACTGTAAAAGTGTTAGCAAAGTAACGCGGAGCAAGGCAAAGGCTCATTCACGTTAGCTTTTCTAGCACCAGAAGCACCGCCGAGTTTTTTGCAGCTTCCCCACACTGCATCTCGCCAGGGCTGTAGTCCAAAACCGCACCTGCTGAATGAATGATGTCGGCTACGAGTATAGACCCTCAGGTAAGCGCCAAAAATGCGTGTGACAGCAACGCGATCTGTGCATCCTACTTTACATACGATGGTGCTGCTGCTGTCATCTTGTTAGCCTGCTAGCCAAATTAGTGGTTATGTTAGCTGAAAATTATTCAATCCTTACTACGCACCACCCTTTCTAGCATGCCTTTTGATAGCTTCATTCCGCGTAAGCGTGTTTGCTGTTCTTCTTTTACATGTCTTCTCTTCAATGTGCCCTCATAGACATCAAAAGGACAAGATGCAAGCAAAGGTAAGGTCCAAAATACTGAAATAATGTAGTCTATTACATTTTTTACCCTTAAGTCAGTACATTTTCTAGTAAGTCTGTAAAAGTAATGATGTTCTGAGTTTAAAATGACAAGTTGTTATCATATCAAATCTTTGCCAAATCAAAACACACCTACTCACTACCCTGTTGTCTTTTGTGGTCATTAATTTATTGTTGTATTATTTCATAAAACTTTTAACCTTTTCAATGTCAGATTTGCCTAGGCTCAAAGCTTATTTGTAACTTTATTATTACAGCTTTTCCAGTGTCTGTGCAAAATGGTTCCCTTCACCAAAAGGATACAATGCATGACAATGACTTTGAGCCTTATCTCACTGGCCAGTCTAATCAGGTTTGTCTTTTCAGTAACTATTTTCTTTTTTGTTATTTGTGTCTAACCACAGTTTTATTTTGTTTGAATTGCAGAACAACAGTTATCAATCGATGACTGACCCGTACCTGTCCAGTTACTATGCTCCCTCCATTGGTTTTCCTTATCCGCTCAGTGAAGCTCCGTGGTCAACTGGAGGAGACCCACCCATCCCGTACCTGACCCCCTATGCTCCCCTCAGCAATGGAGACCACCACTTCATGCATGACACCGTGTTTGGGCAGCCTGGAGGCCTCAGCAGCAGCATTTACCCTCACAGGTTTAACTTTTTCCCAGAGAATCCCGCTTTTTCGGCCTGGGGCACCAGTGGCTCTCAAGGCCAGCAGACTCAGAGCTCAGCTTATGGGGGCAGTTACAGTTACCCCCCCAGCTCACTTGGGGGAACATTGGTCCCAGATGGACAGACAGGCTTCCACAGTGACACCCTGAGCAAGGCGCCAGGCATGAACAGTTTGGAGCAGGGCATGCTGGGATTGAAAATCGGAGGAGATGTGAGCAGCGGCTCAGGGGTGAAGGGGGCAGGGTCGGTGATTGGAGGTGGGAGTGTTGCTGCGGTTCCTACGGGCAATGGCGGCACAACTCTAGGAATGCCACCTCCAAAACCGACATCTTGGGCTGCTATTGCAAGTAAACCTGCTAAGCTGCAACAACAGAAAAGTAAGTCAAAGCCCATCGCAACCATAGCTGGGGGAGTGCTGCCTCCAGCTCCACTGAAACACTCCATGGACATCGACACGTGGGACAACAAAGTTCCTGCCACAAAAGTGCTGCCCCCTCTGCCCCCCCACCACCCCCAATCCCTCCACTCCCACACCAGCCTCATCCCTCCTCTGCAACAGTCCATCCAGTCCGCCCAGTCCTTGGTGCAACAGATGACCATGCCTGGCCCCCCTCAGTCCTACCAGAACCACAACCCTGCTCCCCCCCCGCAGACTCGCTGGGTGGCCCCTCGCAACCGCAACCTGTGCTACGGAGGTGGCAGTTTGGACAGCAGTGGCTCATCTAATGGTGGGAGTGTAGGAAATGGAGGGGGAGTACTGGGGGGCATGCCCTCTGGATCTGAGCCCGGAGCAGAGTCCCACCCAGTTCTGGAGAAGCTTAGAGCCTCCCATAGTTACAACCCCAAGGACTTTGACTGGAATCTGAAGAATGGTCGCGTTTTCATCATAAAGAGCTATTCGGAGGACGACATCCACCGCTCAATCAAATACTCGATCTGGTGCAGCACGGAGCACGGCAACAAGCGCTTGGACTCGGCTTTTAGGTCAATGAACTCGAAAGGGCCTGTGTACCTGTTGTTTAGCGTCAATGGGAGTGGGCATTTCTGTGGCGTAGCAGAGATGCGGTCACCAGTGGACTATGGCACCAGTGCTGGGGTCTGGGCGCAGGACAAATGGAAGGGAAAGTTTGATGTGAACTGGTTGTTTGTAAAGGACGTGCCTAATAGTCAACTGCGTCACATCCGTTTGGAGAATAATGACAACAAACCGGTCACCAACTCTCGCGACACACAGGAGGTGCCTCTGGAGAAGGCTAAGCAGGTGCTCAAGATCATCGCGCAGTACAAACACACCACCTCCATCTTTGATGACTTCTCACATTATGAGAAGAAGCAGGAGGAGGAAGAGGTGGTCAAAAAGGTTAGTTCAGCACAACTGCTATTTAGATCATTTAAATGATTTCATTATTGGTCTGTTATAGATGTAAAAGTGAAATTATTGTTAAATGATTATAAAATTATTAAAACTATTATTTTCAACAGAGCTATGAGCCTGCCTCCATACCAACCAGATCCCGAATTGATCAGGTAAAACACAGCACTGTTTATAATAGTAATTTATTTTTACTTTCAGAAATTATAGTTTGGTGTTGATTTTTTATTTTTATTTTTTTTTTCCACTTGCTCTATATTTTTTTGTTTTATGAGATTTAGAGAGCTTGAGAGCAAGTAAAATCTTTTTTTTTTTTTTGAATCATCAAAAGTCCTTATTTTATTTATTTTCTATTTTTATACTGATAGAATGCCTTTATTTTTTCCTCCAGGATCGCCAGAAGTGAACAACAGGAGACTGCCTCTGATAGAAGACTGATATTAGATTTAACATAAAAATACATGGACATAAAGAAATTATAACAAACTAATATTTTTCCTATTTAAGTTTGGTGACTTTGGCCCATTCAAACTGCGAGCCACATTGCTCCCAGTCCTTACAATGCGTGCAGGGAAGAAGCTCGTTACATCAGTTCAATTGCTTCAGAAATATATTTTCTTGATTTTTCTGTATTTTTTAGCCTTATAAATCTCTATTGCTATTCCTGAAGTTGCATTCTTAACAAATAAGTAACAAATATCTGCACGTCTGTTTTAAAAATCTCTTGACAACATGCTGCTGATATTCAGTGACTGTTCACTTTGTGGTTTGTGTGTTGGAGAAATGTTAAGTGCTTGTGTCAGTTAAACAACTTATGAGTGAACTACACTTTATCCACAAAACTGTCTGTTATTATCATTGTGTGAGAAGTTGTATTTTATATTATCAGAAGAAAAAATAAGTTCAGTTCCACCCATTTGTTTATGTAAGGGTGATTTAGGTGAAGGATTGTGTACACTGAAAGTCTCTGTATGCATAGACATTTATGTACAAGGTTGTGACAGTAGAAAGTATTAATGTTAGAAAAATATTTTGAGCATTGTACTGGCTTACATTTAAAAAGTTGCATTAAAGTAGGTATGCACCATTTCTCTTCTGCTCTATGGAGCCTTAAGCTATCTTCTGCTGGTGGTAATTTACTTTTATGATACTGTACCTCAAATTTGCAAGAGATTCAGAGAGATTTCTAAAATTTTAAAGAAAGTCCTTTCTTTCCTTATTGATTTGATGCAGACACTTGTTTTTACAATCTTGCTTCTGCACTGCGCTCTCCTCTGCACCCCTGGGAGAACATGTAGCATGTGCTGCTTTTTCAAATTGAAGCCAGGCCAGTCACTTTGCGGTTTTTGTTAGTAACTTGCTTTATTGTTCTTTAACTTAACTCTAATATTGGCATTTTCATTGCTATAACCTGTCTTCATAATCCTTCACAAATGTAAGCTTTAATGTATTGGCGTTTCTAACTGAGATGCAGACGATTTCTCGTTCAGTGTATGAAAACCTACATGCTAGGCTCTATGGTATATGTTGTGAATTTTCTTTTAATTGCTTGCTGTATTGTGTGTATGCGAGAGCGAGAATAAAGAGGCAGAATGATTGTGGAGCAGAGTTATATAACATTATTGGAAATATATTACATTTATGCAAAAAGTCAAGTCACCCTCAATTGTATCTTCATTGTATCAGAGCTCACCATCAGATTCTTAGATTTGATCATGTTCATTATTAAAGATATACTTATCTGTTGGTTGTGTTCTTCTCTCATCCTACTTACCCTACAATTATGCTTTATTCTGTTGTAAATTTTATAGGCCAGAGTAATATTGGAAATTGGAGGTCACATTTGTCTGAGGCCACCTTACTTGATTTATTGAGAAATTACTGCAAAATATTCTAGTTTTATCCTTTGGGTAGATGTGATGAAATCTGCATATTGTGAGGTGAGATTTGCAAGAAAAAAATGATTAAATTAAGCCGTTTATTGGTCTGTATTAAGCGCCAACACAAATGTAGGACAGTGTGTGAGAGCCGAGGCAGGTGCAGTGCAGAATTGTGTCTCCATGTTCATGAAGCGGGGGGCTCCTCTCTTGGCATTCACCGCGTGCCTTAATTGTATATCTATTAAATCAAGGTCCGCCGTGAACACGAGGAGTGGCAACCCTGTCCTTTACCAAATGAAGCTACTGGCAATAGGCCGCTGACAAGAGAAAAAACACAAAGGCTATCACAGGCCACACCAAATAAAATGAAAGACTCGGGTTAATAGGCCTGTTCGCGCTCGAGGCACTACCATGTCCTTAGATCTTATTCTGTCTTTCACCAGAATAGAATACACCGTTAATTCGGCCCTCAATTTGTCTCTTCTGAGGAGGTCTTGTTCCTCTCTTTCGCATCATAATTCTCTTTCCTCCTCTGGCAGCTTTGTGCCGCTGCGCGTCTTCATTCCGCAACAGAACCGTCGGTGAAAGAAGATGGGCGCGCGCAGTCTCGCAATAGTCCGCGGTTATCTGCACGCGCGCAGACAGGAGGGCCCTGGTCTCATCCCGTTTACCTGAAATTGTCCCACAACATTATGATCGCCAACCACCACCTCTTCTTGTTCTGGTGTTAAAATGTCTTTACAGCTGAATCTGGGTCTGGCATTCACAGCCGACTGCTGATTGGACACAGAAAAACGGCGTCATGACGTGCACCCCTCTTTGAAGGCCGGGTGGTCCACAGGCGCGAGGCGCTGTCCATGGTGCTGAAGCTGGACCCGGGCCCTGTGTGTGCATGTACGCAGGGGTCCTACGAATGTTAGGTCTTTAACTTTTGATTATGGCAGTGTTAAAGTTGTCTTATTAAACTTAATAGTTGGACAGTGAAACAAAGATCCCAAAACCGACAGTTTCAAATACATGTTTTGTGATTAGACCTTTCAATCAATTTATACAGTTTAATTAGAGAGTTACAGAGACTTAAAACAGACAGTTGAGGGCATAATGTTTTATTTTTTCATGCATAGGCAAGAGAGTGGATATTGAAATAACACTGCTGTATGTCCTACATTGACATGAGTCACTTTTCATAACAAGGCACCTCCTTGACTGGGCCTCTGTGCTGAGTCCACAAAGTCATAAGTGGAGAGACTGTGCAGGTCTTTCCTTCTACATAATAACACATGAGCAAATAAAACAAAGTACAATGAGAAACTGTCTCTGATAAACACATCATCTTTTGGTCATTATAAATTATTTTTGCTATCGTATAAAACAATAAAATAGCATTACAAATATATCTCCAGTTTGCTAAATGTAATTATATTAAAGTCTTTTTAAACAATTCCCTCAAAAAAAATGAGGATATTCAAATGTAAACACTTTGTGTAACAATATAATCATGTTAGAAAACTGAAAGCACTCAGCAGTTTTCGTCTTCATAGAGGTGTGGGCAGTGTTCATATCACAGTGACAGGGCTGTAGCTATGCTGGTCGAGGCGCTGAGCATCTCCAAAAATCAAGTAGACCCCCAAACCGGACAAGTTTATTAAGGCCACTAGGGAGAAGACTGTAGCCCACGTTTGAGTCACTTCAATCAGGTATCCGGAAAGAGATACCGTCACCACCCCTGCACACACACACTGGAGTTAGGCTGATAGATGGATAGATAGATTTGGCTTGGCCCATTTCAAACTGCGAGCCACGCTGCTTATAATGCGTGCAGGGAAGAAGATTGTTACATCAGTTCAGCTGCTTCAGAAATACATTTTCTTGATTTTTCTGTATTTTGTTTTTGATACATGGATAGATAAATACAGAAACAGACACATAGTCCACTCAGCATCACAATGAACAGAGTGATGATGATCAAAAAGACTGACAAAGCACATCTTGCCAAGATAAAGGATTATATTAAATTTGTGTTTTGGGGTTGTTGTCTTTTTTATCTGAAACATTAACATTTTATAAAGTTATTCTACTAGGGTTGGGTGAAGCTTCCTAGTAACCCAGCCAATCAGGGTGCCCAAAACTAAGTTGGTATGACATTTAAATTGGTGGACCTAAAAATCTAAATGGTATGCTGTATGGACAGGTCACCCTTAATTGTAGTGTGCAAAGTTAAGTTAGTTTCATATTTTGGCTACTGACCTGATAAAGCACCCATCATATTCATGAAACCTTATACAACAGAACAAAAGAGAAAGAGAGGTTAACATCTTTAACTTAAAGAGGCAGGGACAATAAATACAAACTGACCATAGAGGGCGCCAGCACACGATGGAGTGAGATCCTGTACATTCACAGCCACACCACTGAAAAAACAAACACACACACACACACACACAACAGTCACACACAGCACCTATATGCATGAAAATAAATAATGGTAGTGTACATAAAATTTTTTGTTTGTCTTTTTCACTTACCCACTGGTAAAGGTTGTCGCTGCAATAGCCACAGTGGTGAGTGTGACAGCAGTTGATAATGTGATAGTATTAGACATGGGTAAAATGAATAGCACTGGGATTCCCATAGCAATTGCCTAAAAAATAAGAAACCACATATAAAAACATTATGTAAAAAACTGAATCCAACACAAATCATTTCTAATCTTTAAAACAAAACAAAACACACTATCTCAAGGGGTCCCAGTATGATTCTCAACCACTACTGTATCAGTGGTTTTCAAAGTGGGGTCGTGAGACACTGAGCTAGAGGTTGTGAGTTCGCACAGATAAACCTGATTGTAAATATTAAACAACATAAATATTTTATTTTGTAATGGGGGTCCTGGATCATTTGTATTGATAGAGTTTTTGTGGGTCTCAGCATGAAAAGTTTGGAAACCTTTGGTTTAAATGATCACCAGTATACATAATTTTGTTGACAGTATTTGTAGTTTATGAAATTCTCTTGTGAGGCAAAGAGCTCATAGTCTGGTTTCCCCCGGGCCGCAGTGAGACCTGTGATTACATGTTCAAAGAAGACTAGAAATTCCAATGAGACTGAACCTCCCAGAGTGAACATGCTCCATTCAACACTGTTTTGGAAAGCATTATGTAGTTACCTGCATGAACTTCCTCACATACACAACCGGGTATCCTACAAAGACAAACAAATAACATTGAAGGTGTAACTTTTCTCATGAGGTCCCCACCAAGAACATAAATAACCCTAATAAATTCTTACAGTGAGCTGGGTCACCTCTCCACAGACATAACCTCTAACTTGGCGTAATACCATCACCTGCTTATAAATACCAACTGCTATTGTGTGAAGCAACATCTCACTGGAAGCAAGAAAGTGGCAAAAAATGAGAAAAGTAATATAGTGCAGGTTTTTAGAGGGCCCATATTACATATCAGTGTTATGATGTGGTATCCTCATCAAAAACATACCTGGAGTTTTGTTTTGTTTCATTCACACATGTACAAACTCTGCATATTTAGGCTGCGTTCTTCTCTGGAAAACGGAAAACACTCTGTTCCACCTTGTGATGTCATGTGGTAATACATGAAGTGCTCCACTGTGTTTTTAAACTCCATACACTTTCACTAGAATAATTTGTATAATTTCAGATCTAGAATTTCCAATCTCGACTAAACAAAAGGTAAAAAATAGCTGTAACTTGGAAAATACCATTTTATGTTGCAAGGTGCAACAGAGCATTCTGAGATCAAACGTGTCAATGAAACAAAACACAATTCCAGGTATGTTTTTGAGGAGGTAACAACATTCTAACATAGCAAAATCAACAAGAGTTGATTTTCAACAAGAGTTGATTTTGTGTTATATAGGTCTTTTAAGGTATAATATAGATAGATAAGATATCCTTATTATCCCCAATGGAAAATTCTTAACACTGTGCTGTCACTACAATAGGTGGTGTTGAATTCATACTGTATACATCTTCTGTTATAATTGTTTACAGCTTTCTTTGGTTATATTTGGAAAGAGTACAACTATTAGCAAAGAAGGCAGTAGAAGTGATTTTTTTTTTTTAATCTATGCATTTTATACCTTTAGTTATGAGGAAATCAGAGGCATAACCTCCAAACAGACTGGCAGGGATAGCAGCTATCCATGGGACAGTATTGTACACCCCTCCCTGTAAGAAAGGACAGAGACTTGGTGATCAAGTCTTAGTTGGTACAAAACCACAGGGCGCATTAGTCACACGACACAGTGGTGCAAGAGATTTACCTTTGCATTTGGAAATGACTCTTCAAAATAAGTTGGCAGCCATGACAACAAAGTATAGAATGTAGAGGCTGCACATGTATGAGCAATCATCATGGACCTCAAAACATAAATAAGGCTGTAATAGGTATGTGACCAAACAAGTTATATAGTGGTTATAAGATAAAATGCAAAGACATACCAAACCGATGACTTCTTTATGAAACTTAACCAACGTGTTTTTGACTGATGTGGACCATTTGCTCTTTGCTTCTGTTTAGGAAGCTCTCTGCCTACAAAACAAAATGTATCATATATTATTAAATTTAAATCAAATCTAAAATTATGCAGTTTCTCAAAAATATATGTACCTTTTACTAGAAAGTACCAAATCAGGAACGCCCAAAGGCCACTGACAAAACCAGTGCAATAAAACAGGTATTCCCACCCATAATTCTGCAGCATGACTGAACCCAGACCACCAGCCACTAATGTTCTGACAAATAAACATACAATTTGAGATGAAACAAAAATCAGTTTAAAACACATAAAACAAAACATACCCAAGATAAGTGCCACTGTGCAAAATGCTCATCAAAAATCCTCTTTCTGCCTTTACCACACGATGTGAACACAAACTGGCCAAAGAGGGAAAGAACACACCTGTAACAAAACAGGATTACATATAACTATGGTATCATCATCATGGTCTGAAGGTCTTTTATTACACAAAACTGATCACTTGTGGCTACATTTATTAAGTTGTTTATATTTCCAAAGCTCAAAATGCTCTGTTCCACCTTGATGTCATGAAGTGGTAGCTTTCAAGTTACTGTTATTTTATACCTTTAGTTCAGCAGAGATTGGCAATTCCAAATCTGAAATTATCGAAATGATTCTAGCATGGAGTTTAAAAACACAGTGGAGCACTTCTTGTATTACCACATGACTTCATAAGGTAGAACAGAGTGTTTTCTGTTTGAGATGAGAACACAGCCTAAAGATTCAGAATTTGTGTGTTTAACGTGTGAATGAAACAAAACACTACTCCAGGTATGTTTTGACAAGGAAACAACATTATAACAGAGATAGGAAAATAGCATGATCTGGGTCCTTTAAATATATTAATCTGTAAATAACAAGTACAAAATATGCAAACTATACAAGGTGAAAGAATGTATAGGTGCTGACCACTGTAAAAACTCTTAGATGTAGTGCTTAAGATATCATCATTTGACTCCTAAATCTTAATGCTCCAAACTGTCTCACTGTTAAAGAATGAGCATAAAGAATAAATGAGCATGTGAATCTGTGTTTCTAACTTATGATGTTATATCTGATGTATCAAATCAAAATTGATCAATTGATCAATCATGAAATCTTGCCACGCAATCACATTTAAAATAAGTCGTTAAGGATTGACGCAGGACAAACTGAGCCATCTAAGCCATTTAAATATGGAGAATTCAGTAAATCCATACAGCTCCTAAAAATAAATCTAAAAGCATATTTTGAATTTCAACTTGGTATAAAAGTTTGGCAAGATTGCTTACAACTGCAATATTGATACTTTGCAATTACATCGAGCTAGGGGTGTTCTTGATATATTCCTGTAGGTGGAATGTTCAGCAGTTACCATCGTGACACAATGCACACATTGGTAATCACTGATGACAAAAAATAATAAAATTGTGTGAAAACTCAAGAAAAAAATACTAAATGGATTTAAACTGAATATTTTCAGGAGCCTCTGATCAATACAAGTGTTTGTGGTCCTGTTTAGGTGTTTAATTTTCAATAAAAGTTTGAGAGTGACTACATGAAAACTGCTGGCTTATGCTAGTTACCTTGTGACTGTAATTTGAGAGGGCTATTTTAACAGCACAAATAGGGTCACCAGATTTTCAAAATAAAAAAAAACTGGGACAGTAATAATAATAAAGTTGTGAATTCAGTGTGTAATTAAGGAAAATTGTTCTGCACTTGGCCCATTCATGACTAATATGTATCAGTATATTCACATTTTCTTAGTGTTTTGGTCATTTTTAAGCAGCTTTTCTATATTTTACCTAAACAAATGACAATGTATTCCTCTCTTTACTGTTGGCAGGTATCAAATTGGTTAAAAATAGGGACACCTGGGACATTTCTTGTATAAAACTGGGACAAATCAATGGTTTTGAATAAATCCACTGGGACAAAGGACAGAGGGCTCAAAACTGGGAAACAGGGATGTCTGGTCACCCTAAGCACTTATCTTACTTATTGTAGTTCCAGCAAAGTCAGTTCTTTATGATTCAGAATGTGTTTAATTATAGCTCATGTTTAAAGTCTATTACAGAGAGTAGTACCTTAAGTTAGCTTCACAAACCCAGGCAATGTTGATTACATCAGCTCGAAAGTACCAAAAGAACTCATGTTCTCTATTTGTAGATATAAATCTCACAGTCACAAAATTCTATAAATAAATCCCTCAGTATTTTATCATGAGCATTTATTTGCATACAGGGAAATATGTGTCTCCACATATTCTAACCACACATGACAACTTTACTTTGAGAATAAAAGGCATTGCAATTGCTTTCCATGGAATGTTCCATAATATGGCATTAAATTTATCCAATATGCATGTAATTGCAGGTGTTTGTATTGCTAAAACATACCTTATCATTGTGAACACACTGGCCTCTTCAAAGATCTGACCTGTAACTTGGCCTTTGTGGCACCACCTGTTTGTCTCCATGGAGATAGCTAAGTTCAGTGCCATACTTTGGAACATTCCGGGCAAGCAGTAGCAACTCCATGTAAACAAGCAGGTGGCAGACCTTCTACCAGAAAGTACACCTTTAAGGGTATATTACTTGACATAGAAATAAATTTACATGGATTATTGAGAATTATTATTAAAATACCCTTAAATCTTATTAGTTAATGTCTAGCTCCATGTTAATGTTGTTATGCTGTATTTTGGTAGGAGTATCTCATATGTGAATGTAATTACCCCAGTCTATTTGCCTGTAAAATGCCGCTGGACTTTAGTCCTCTGTTTTGCTACTTGTTTTATTAGCTCACCTTGTAACAGCCCCATGAGGAAACGTGCGGCTGTCATGAGAAACAGGGCGTGAGAGGAGAACCGGGTCACAAGGGGGGTCCCAGCGGTGATCAGACCCCAAGAGGCTGCAGACATTAACAGAACGCGCTCTCCACCAATCCTAAAGCAAGACAGGAATGAACTTTATTCACAAAAGAATTAAAGGGGTAAAATCTGGGATATCTTTTTCTTTGTACATTCAGGCCAAGCTAAACTGACCACGAGTTGGAAGAGGGACATAACTTTAGTGATCTGACAGGTTACACTCCTCATTAACATAACAAAATAACATGTTTAATACTCTAATAAAAATCTTGCCTAGCTTTTAAATTATGGTTACCGTTATCATTTTAATTCTTGATTGAACATGGGCAAATGTGACATAGGGGTATACCATACCATTACTGCTACCTAGCAATCATGTTAACAAGGGCCAAAACTTGTAATACACAGTAGTTACAATTATATTAAGTAAGTGATAACAACTGGCTGACAAATGTCTTCCTTGTACGTAAATTGTCCCTGCATTTTGGATGGAATTTTCTGTGTTGGTGACATGGTAGAGGGATTTTGTTTTAGAACTCTGCCATGTATTGTTGTACTATTCTTTTTACACAAACTGCCACTTAACTGATATGAAACTATTATGATTATTTAGCACAGGTACTTTCCCCCAAAACAAAATAATATTTAGAAAAATATGATATGCACACAGCTGATGCTGAAAATGTTGAAGGAACCAAATACTCCTACACTGAAAATGAGGAAGGAGAGAATGTGTGCATGGGTGTGTGTGTGTCTGTGTGTGATGTTGGGAGGGTAAAGTGAAGTAAGTGGTGAGTGAACAATGCAGAAGTTTAGTCTAAATGCCTGATAAAATGATAATTGTGTTCATATGCACCTCCATATTTTTGTTTATATTTTAGTTTATTAAGGAAAAAAAAATATTGTTCTTACTTGTGCTTACTGTTAAGAATTCAATTTGTAGTTGTCTGTAGTTTACATTTAATTATATACTAGTGTTGGTTTGCCCAATCCTAATGTTTTATTTCACCATTGAGGCATTACACAAAATGACCTCCCTTGAGAAACATTAAAACACAGTGCAAATCCTCCTTAAGGCTGTTTTCCTATGGAGTTATGATATTGTACACATTGCAAATCTGGTTGAAAATACAGATACAGTAGAAACAAAACAAATATTGAATCACTGGATGAAACATGTTTAAATATGGCTTAGAATATTACAATATAAGGCTGGTAATAGGTAAACGCAAAATCAAAATATCGCAATATCCATATAAAAATATAAAACTCTAAATGCAGTTTCTGGCTTGTGAAGCTTAAAACTTTAACAGCATCCAAACATTTAAATATATTTTCCTAATTACCCACACCCATGAAAGTCATAATATTATACTGTTGAGAGATAATGCAGCTAGGAAGGACACAATATGGAATTTTAAAATACCCAAATTTTGATATTAATATCTGTTTTATCTCATAGAACAACAGATAGGGGTACATGCTTTCATGTAGACTTATACTGCACAATCATATATCTCTATAATCATTTAGACACTGTAGCCATGTTAGGACACTCCATGATATTTTGTTTTGACATTAAAATATATGCATGTATTAATGCAATTTTGATTTATTTAAAAGCTGCACTATCAACTTTCTTATGCTTTGCTTGTGTTTCCTTCAATTTTCCACAGTATGACATTAAACTGGGGCAAAGGGCCAAGTTGCAGATCAGATCTATGGAGAAGTGACCACACTCAGAGTAAGAATGCAGATTTTTCCAAGGTAAGTTTGAGGGGAAAAAACACCTCTAACTGAATAAATGCTTGATAGCTGAAAGTTTATGCTATACTGCTAACTTTTCAGGGAAAGTGATACCTTCACGAAGACAAACCCATGCCATACCTCCCACACCAGAAACACTTTATAAACAGACACTTTATATGACCTTGCTGTGCTTTTTTTCCCATTTGTGTAGCCATAAAGTGATGCTTGAACATACTTGTCACTGACGTATCCTCCCAGGATCTGAGTGATACAGTAGCCCCAGAAGAAGCCCCCGAGTACAACTCCAGTGTCAATCTTTGTCCAGTGGAAAGTGGACGCCAAGGTGACGGCACAGATCGGCATGGCCATCCGCGCACAGTACAGGAGGCAGGTGCCCAGGAACAGCACCACAAACCATTTTCGAGCCAGTGATCTGGAAATATGGAGAAGCAAAGAGGAGTTTGTTCACAAACATGCCACAGTATTAAAATATAATGCTTTTGAGAGGAAGTGTTTACATTACATAAAATAATAATAATTGAATTTAAATAGTGTAAACCTGTCATTTAAACTTGAAACTGGTCATTGCAAATAAAAACTCAAAGATATATATTAGCAAACTTTAACTTAAACTTTTACATTTCTTGCCAGTTGAAATGTACAATTGCTTTTACAGTGGAGGTCCTGTTACTAAAATAAGTGAAATCCTTCAATCACTTTTATACATAAGGTCTGAAAATTATACCTTATGTTCTATGCAATAGGATCTGACCAATTTGATAATATTAGTTTCCCTTGCTTAAAAAAACATACTGAATATATGAAAATGGCTTGTAATTGCCTTGTGATTTCTGTAAAATATGATACATTTAAATTATATTTGCCTCTCTATTATCCTAATCACACATCTCCCTGTAGACCCATATAACCAGTTAGTCCTGGTATTCCTACAAACACATCTACTTCATGTTCATGTTCAGCCACAACATCTAGACTTTGTAGCATCTATAATAGGTCGTGTTTCTAATCAACGAGGGAATGTTCACGCTGATCCCATTTCAGGTAAGCACACAGCTTCAAAACATCAACAAGAAATATTTCTACTTTTGACGCTCAACTCATTTATTGCAGCAAGCTGTTAATCTTGATTACAGCCATAATCACATTTCTTTATTTCTTAGCTCTATTTTCACTGACATAGGCCTAATATTTTCTTATTTAAATCTATTTAAAAATCTATACACAAAATATGAGTTGGCTACTGCCAAGTTTGTATTATTTCTTACCTGGGCCATAATGTTTGACCCTCTTGTGACGGTTTTGACTTCAAATTGCCTGACTCCAAAAGAAAGTAGTTAAATCCATTGTTGTGTTCATTTTGTGCTGAAATGACAGCCATGGAAAGTCCGTGCCTCCTCTACGTTCCCTTTGCCGCTGTCGTCCACAGAACCGGGATCCAACTCCGACTCATTTCCTCGGGAAAAGTGGCCAGACAGGTAAGACCTGTTCCAACAAATCATCGCAGCATTGGTTCATATTTGCAAAAGCCAGCGCAGCGCCTGTCCGGACAGTCCAGCGCAGGGAATTTAAGGTTCAATTAATTTAAAACTTCTCAACAGCCACTTTCAAACTGTAATAAATAATAGCACTATATGAGCATGATTTACAGTGATTGCACAACCAAAACATCTATTGGAAGAAGAGCGCAACTTCCCCATTTTTTTGCAAAAGCAAAAGGCAAAACTCCGCCCATTGCCAAATTATGTAGTACGTATCGAGTCTGTGGTTCCCAAACACAAGGCAAGGACCAAAAGTGGATCATCAAAATTAAATTTGGTTATATGTAATTTTGATCAGATAGAGTTAGAAACAGGGAAAATTGCTGTTGACTAGTTCTCAATGAAACACTGATACATAGCCTATTTCTTTAGGTTCTCAAACTTTTCACAAAAAGTAGCCTACCATCTTGTTATAGACATATTAAGAGCTTATGGCCTTTTAAGTACATGCTATAATGGTATTTCCTCATCAATAGCTTATAAAGATTTGAATTTATAGTGAATATTTGACATGCCAGTGCCTCATCAAAACCCAAATGTTGTTACCTCCTCAGAAACATACCTGGAGTTGTGTTTCGTTTCATTCACACATTTGAGTAATTCTGCATTATTAGTCCGTTTACATCTCCAAATCTTAAAATGCTCTGTTCCATCTTGTGATGTAACAAAGCAGTAATTTTCAAATTAACAGCTACCTTTTATCTTTTGTTCAGTAGAGATTGGCAATTCCAGGGCTGAACTTATCCAAATAATTCTAGTGAAGATGTATGTAGTTTTAAAACATAGTTGAGCCCTTCCTGCTCTATCACAGGACATCAGAAGGTGGACGGTATTTTCGGTATCATCTTAAATCTGCAGGGTTTGTGTGTTAAATGTGTGAATGAAACAAAAGGCCCTTTATTGTATGCTTATTGCATGCCCTCGCACATAAGACCAATTTCCATTTGCTGACTTTTTTGTTTTTCAAAAACAAAAACTCATTCATTCAGGCAAAGCGGGTGAGGTGCCTTACTTAAGGACTCAACCACGGTATATGCTGGTTGGAGCAGGGATCACATTCCCAAAGTTCATAGGTAACACTCTATGACTGACCCATTACTCTGGGTCATGAAACCAAGGTTGTGATGGAAAGCAAAAATGATTGTTCATGGTTTATTTTAAAGATTTTAGCCTGAAATATTTGGTTAAATTGAATTGATATACTTCAATGGCATATTGTCAACAGAGGGAGCGATATTTTACTTGTTATTCAGTAATAATCAACCCAAATATATAGGCGAGACACTGCAGGTGAATAGGAAAAAATCTTATAAAGAAATATCAAGTTGAGGAAGTTAAGGGAAAATATTTTTCCATCATGTAATATAAATAAGGCATTTTATGTGATGTATAAATCTGAAAAATTAATTACCATCAAATAGCGTATTAAATATTAATATTCAAATTGTGACTCATTGAGTTAAATTGAATAATAATAATTCAAATGAACTATTAACAAATCCCTCAGTAAAGTTTGTAAAAAGTACAAATGTAGCAAAAAAAAAAATGCCTTCAAAGTTACAATGTTCTATATAAATCTACAGATGATAGATTTATATGGAACATTGTAATTAAAATATTGTAAATAAAACAGTGGACAGGTGCATATTAGAGAGTTTTGTTTCCATGTGAAAGATTAAGAGCAAACTGACCTCAGTGTCTCACCTTAAAATAGCTGTCTGTGAGTTAAGTGGACATGTAATGAGTCCTGCCTTTTATATTTAAAGGTACACTGTATAACTTTTCAGGCGGAATGTCTGCAACATCCTTGTCTCTTTGGGGAGGTTATCGCTTCTGCCTGCAATATTCCACTGTATGGCACTGAATGACTCTAACATTTATTTCACTACATCTTCACTGCTCAAAAATATCTTGAAGAACATGCATAATTACTGTCAGCAGGGTTACCATTTCAATGATCTGACTTGTTACTTGGCAGTACTACCACCTAGTCTTCATGGAGAGGGTTAATGCCATACTGAGTAATATTCTAAGAAAAGCACTAACATCTCCATGGGTACAAGTAAGTGGCAGAGCTTTAAATAATCTTACTAATGTACTTTGTTAGGTCACTTGTGCAAAAGGTTAGAAATAACACAACACAACTTGTATCTTTAATTTCTTTTAATAATAGCAAATTTTATCTTAAAAATGTTCATTAATAAAAGAGATGTAAGCTCTCAAGAGTCTCAATATTTTTACATGGCAATGTTTAAAACTTAAAAAAATAATAAGACAACTAGCAGCAAGTTTCTCAACTGAAGTAGAAAAAGATTAAACCTCACTCAAAATATACATGCAACATAAAGTGAAAAATGCAAACAATTTGGGTGAACTTGACTCACAAGTCACTTCAGTTTTTGAGTTTAAATAATATAAATTTCCAAAAAAAAAAAAAGATACAATAATGATCTTCTGATCAATTGTGTTCAAAACTCAACTCTTCAGGGCACATAATGTTGCCATTTGCTGGTAATAGTAGGCAACTCAACTTTGTGAAAAACCCTCCCCAAACTATAAATCAAGGTAAACTCTTTGTAATTTGAATCATCTTATATGAAAATAATAAAATAACAATTTTTATTCAATAGAAATGTATAGTACTTTTGTATTACACTGTTTCTGTTCATTTGTGATGGTCTGCAACTTTTATTGAGATTTGTCTTGTGTATTCATATTTTTAGAAATTGCATTGTATGGTTTTGTGACCATCCTTCAAGAAAAAATGTTAGTGGTGATAAATACCCCCCCAAAAGTAATACTGGTAAAATTGAAAAAAATAAAAAATAAAAAAAATCAGGTTTTTCGGCAAGTGAGAATCAAAAGGATGTTTGTGATATTTTGGGCAAAATTGAGTTGAATATCAAATAATGAGCTCTAACTGCCCTAATATTTATTAATGAAAAAGTCTTATCTTTTACAATAAAATTTTCAGAGCAAAAAGGGCCAAAGTGCATTAAATGCTCTACAATCTATAGTTCAGTTTTTTGAAAAGTTGGTATTAAAAGAGGGTTCTTATTTAGTGTACAAATTTCAAAGGTGTAAACAATTGTTAAGTTATTAATGCATTATAAAGACCAATAATATAAACCCAGAATAGGAAAAGATTTATTTGTGACCTTTTGGGATAAATATAATTAAGAAGTAAGTGAGGTCAAAGTGTGGACCATTATTTTGACATTATTTTGAGATGTCACTTACAAACCTTTTGATTCCCAGCCCTTAAGTTTTACTTTAATTCTATCTAAGATTTCACTGATTATGCAGAATTGGGTTTTTACTAAATTTGTATTCACGAAAAGGTGATTTATAAACTGCAGAATGAGTTTCCTCTTATGAAGGATAAATGTAAAACAACAGCTTAGGTTTATACGTGTTACCTTGTTGCCACAGAGTCACTGACAGATCATAAATTATGGAGACAATCACGGAGTAGTTTCACTTGGGGTCCTCGATGGTGCCTGTGCTAAGGTCAGTCATTTTGGGATATTTCACCTTCTTCTGATCCAGCTCGTTCTGTGCCCACAGCAGTAACTTCAGAAGTTTGGCCAGCTTTGGCGTGGACTCCCTGTTTTCATAATCAAGGACAGCTTGATTGACTTCACTCCAAACCTGTATTTGGATAACAAAGACATGTCAGACAGCGTGAACCAACAGACAAATAAAATACAACTTGCCTTTTGCCGTTGCATCATGTTGAGCAGATCTCCAAATGGGGAGTCCTCTGGGTTGTCGAAAGCCAGGAGTGCGAGTGTCCGCTCCATCTCAGTGAGGCATTCACGGCTTTCCTCTCCCTGCTCGGCCAGCTGCGTCTGGGCAAACTCCAGCGCTGATTCAGTTTCTCTTAGACGGATCAACTCAATCAAATGTTGCTGCTGCAGAACAGAGAAGGATTGGAAACACTGTCAGCAATGTATCGTAATTCTGCCTAAGAATCATTTGGCCAACTTCATGGATTGTAACTGATTGTAATTTGGCAACTAGTACAGGTCTATAAAAGTGAATTGGGGCTTATGCAAACACACCTGCAGATGAAAATATAAGTATCGGTTTGTGTCCAGCAACTCTGGGTGCAGACTGTTGATGAGAGCAATAGCTTCCTGTATTTGCCCCTTTAAGATCATTTCCCTGATCTTTATCCTTTCATCTAAAGAGTCCAAATCCACACTTGGCTCAATCCCCGACTCCATCCTAAACTTCTCTGCAGCCTCTTTGAAACCCTCTGGATAAAAAGAGACAAAAATAGAAGAAATAAAATGGGACAAACAGAACATCATAAAAACTTTGACTCTGAACAAGTATTACTCACCTGTCACCAGGTAATTCATTATAAGTCTGTTCATATCAGCCCTCTGTATGTGTACATTGTTCAGTTTGTCCATCCACTCCTCTTTTGTGATGTCCTCTGGCTTTTCAGCATAACTCATCATTGGGAACCTGCCGAGAAAGTGGGACATAAGCAAACATAAGCAAGACTGACACAGCTTGGCCATGTTTTGCATCTGCACCTACAGCAATTACAGGTGTGCAGTGTAAAACTGCAGAACTATCAAAAAGAACCAATAAGCAACGATCTGTGCAAAACAAACATCGCAACGACTATTTTTGTTGCATCACAGAGTAAATGGCAGTGTCTTAAGTGGCATTTGAAAACCTGTCCCCGCTTCCAAAACAAATGCATTTCCTCCTGGACCGAGCCGCAGCGATTAGCCTGCCGTTGTGCGCACAATCCCACTCACCTGCACACAGATCCACCAGATGCGCCTTTTCACAGGTCTGAGGGTTAAACACAACAGCAGTCAATAAACAGGCTTATTTTACGGAAATTACATAGAATGCTATGCGCAGACAATTCAACCTTATCGAGGTTAGCTAACTAACCAAGCTAGCACGGTCATCTCGCGAGAGCACAGTTTGTTGTGAGATTCGTGATTGGCCCGAGCTGTGACGTCACCGTTGCTGAGGTACCTCTTCTGCACTGTGATGGGATGTGCACAAATGATCTTAAAATTATTTTCCTATTGACAATACAACAATAATATGTGAATATGTATACAAATCCATGGAATGCCAGTGCCATGTTCAAAAGCCTCGTCCTGGTTTTGTCTCAAGTCTAAAGCCTGATGGTCAATTTCTTAAGCCTAGAGAAACCTATTCCTACGGGCCAAGCCTAGTTCTATAGTTTATCAAAGTAGCCTATTTTTGTGTCTGCTCTGCCTAAAAGAGTTCAAATAATGAAAGTCTGTGGATTGTAGGATTCAAATAGCCTAATCCAGTCGCCCAAAGGTGATAAATTGTGGATACGAAAAGGAGGCTATCTCTCATGTTCAGGAAAGTGCTTCTTGTCCTGTCTTTACAAAATGTTGTCAATATTGGCCTAGTTCCAAATCAGGTGCATAAAACAATGGCATAATAAGTTTGTAGTAAGCCACCAACCACTATAGGCCTCTGTAATGGTTGGTGGCTTATCACATGCTGTAGGCTGAAATCACGATTATGGAACCAGTCAGAAAATACTCTTCAAGTTGAGGTACCAAGGGACTGTGTGACAATGCTGGCTATAACCTACTTAGTGTAGACATGTTGTCCAAAAAGATGCCCTGTGAAAACTGATAAATCTTTTAGGCTATAATGAATTCTTTCACAAAATAGATTAGGCCTATTTATTAGCTAACTATAGGCTTATTAGTCTCTTCCAAAATACCAGTCCTTCACGGTGTTATAAAGTAGCTTTATGTTGCTCAATAGCAAAGGTGCAGCCTGTAGGCCCGTAGAGAGAACAGTCTCAATCCCAGGCAAAGCAAAGGGATCTAGGAACTGTTTTGTTCTTTTCCCCCCAATTCATGACACCAGCCCATACATGTTCAAGTAACTATCTGATTTACAAATTAAGTTTATATAGAGGTCATCATAAAAAAAAAAAAATAAAAAAAAATAAAGAATAATAATAAATAAAAATAAGAATAGATAAAATTATACTCGTTTCTTCCTTCTTCTTCTTCTTCTTCTTCTTCTTAAAAAAAAAAATACAATGCATGATGTAAAGAGCATTTATCTTGACAAGAATAAAGTAATATCAAGTACAGGCCCTTTAAGAGAATAGAAGATATGAAACTCTCTGAGTAGGCTAACGAACATGTCAACATTATTCTCCAGTTTTATTGCACTTTGGTCCTCTGAGACCTTTTGGGTCCATCCGATCCATTCTGGCACTTTTATTGTGTCATGAGGTGCGCATGTTGGTCTACAAAGTCTCCACTTAAAAAAAATAATAAATAAATAATAATAATAATAATAATAATATATATATAAATATATATATATATATATATATATATATAATATAATATATATATATATATATATATATATATATATATATATATATATATATATATATATATACTGGGAACAGCAAAGATACTGCGCAGAACTCTCAAGCTCCCAGGCCTCTGGTAGAGGACCCGAGCTCAATGAGGGTGAGAGAGACCTACCACCGTGGAAGGTGAGAAACACATTTTTTTTTTTTTTTTAATATATATATACATAGACAACTCTTTTATTTCCATAGACCATATATGCCCTATATTTAGACCATAGACCATGGCTCAAGTGCGTTTACATTTTCATAGGTCTGGGTCTATACCTCAGACTTGTAAGCTCTGTGAAACATGCTCAAATAATGCTTTCCAATATAATTTCAAGTTTATGATTTCGACCTCAGCATCCTTATCACCTCGCTCCAATCCCATCAGGCTCGGGAGCGCGCACGTCGGGTCGCCGTGGGGTACCGGGGGCGGGGCCTGTCACTGCAGCAGCTGTCCATGGTCCATGGTTGTAGCGGGTACGTGCGAGATGCGGCCATAGTCACGCTCCTCTGTCAGAAATTAGGAGCAGTCGGGATCTTTGTTTGATACGGACGGAGCCAACGTAAAGGTAAGTCTGTTTGAGCATTTGGATTGTTCATTTTACCAGAGACACGAGCTACTGCCCTTGAGAATACTGCTGACGCCCCATCCCTCTCTGGCATCAAGAGCAGGCCAGGAAGCAAACCAATATGGATGCTGTGCGCTATGGTGGTGATGCTGCTGCTGATGCTTGCAGAGATTATATGCCTTGTATCGTTTACAGTGTCTAATCCTTTCTTTAGACAATTCACACTAGACTGCAAACTAAAATTAAACTATCGATTGACAGTTAAGGATGTCAAACCGATGTAACTGTGCAAATGAGCTACAAGGCTTCAATAGACCACCAAGGCTAGCGTTTATTCACTGTCTATACAGTATACCTACTACATAAATGAAGTACTTTACACTAAACAGCCGAAATGTAGAGGCACTTTCACACTGATTATGTATTAGGCTATTTATTAATTTTCTTATGGTTTTTAGGTGACACACTGTATAAGGCCAATTCAGCATTAGTAGGCCTAACCATGACAGATCCCACGGCATGTACAACTTTAAGACAGCCTATTGCATTTTAATCTATTTGTATGCTTGCTTATTCTTATTCTTTGTTTCTTAAGGCCTTTTGGTACACGTAGCATAGCCTGTCGCTTAAATGGTGACCATATATCTAGATCTATTGTTTTCTAGAAGCAGGCTTTTCTTGACCTGCCACCCCCTCCTCCTACTGTAAGTGTTGTGTAACTAGAGTGACCACCTGTCCCTCTTTTGGTTGTCCTGCATAACCATTTAGGCCCCTGTCCCTTGTCCCACCTATTTGGAGAATGTTGCTCTTTTTCACTGGTGTGAATGGTGAATAATAAGATTTACATATATAAAAACAGGATAACACATATTTCCTCTCCTAAGAAGTCAAGCATCTCTAAAGTTTGTTTTGTCATTATACTGTCTGTCTGTTTGTTTGTTTCTTTTTTTTTTTTTTTTTTTACTTTTGGACCATAAGTCTGAAATAAAGATCTATCTAGCTATTCCTTGTGAACCCCCCCCCCCCCCAAAAAAAAAAAAAAAAAAAATTATTGTGGGTCTTTTTTTCTAGCTTGTAATATGAGTTGATATGTTGATATTCCTAACTCCTATCTGTGTTTTAAGGAAAAGCATTGAAAATCATATGTTTTGCCATCTTTATAAGTCTAAACTGATCATGTATGTCCCACTATGTCAAGCCACATTGTCCAAATTGTCTTTTTGAGATTGAGGTCACCTTATGTGTACCCTTTCATCCAATGATTGGCCTGTTTATTTTTGTGCTAAGTTTGGGTGAGACATCATGGCTGAACACCAGAGACAGCGCTCTCTATCCACAGCTGGCGAGTCACTGTATCATGTCCTGGGGGTTGACAAGGTGGCCACAAATGATGATATTAAAAAGTCTTACAGGTAATACATCTCAGTTATTACACTATTACAACCTGTGTGTTAAATGTGGCTCATATGTTGTGATATTGATGGTCCTCTTTAGGAAATTGGCCTTAAAGTATCACCCTGACAAGAACCCAGACAATCCAGAAGCAGCTGACAAATTTAAAGAGATAAACAATGCCCATGCAATTCTGAATGACCCCACCAAACGAAATATTTATGACAAATACGGCTCGCTGGGTCTCTATGTGGCTGAGCAGTTTGGAGAGGAAAACGTCAACACATACTTTGTCCTGTCAAGCTGGTGGGCAAAGGTAAGTCTGCAATCAAAGGCAATGTAACACTATAACTAGGTATGATATTATTATGGTATTAACCGCCTGGTACGATAACATAACTGATGATATTTATTTTTGAATGCTTATTTTCTAGCCTTGTGTCAGATTTGGTGTATTGAATGAAACAATGGATCATGGTTGACGCATGCATGTTAGACCCATAAGCAAGATTTTACAATAATACGATGATATGATAATATGAAAGTTTTCATGCTGTAGCATCAGATATCAGATAGTAACCATCTGACCCTAAAATGAAAAAAATACAATAAAATACTACAAACAATGGTCTACTTATGCTTTACTTTAGGACATATTCTCAAATAATCTTTTGAAAATGCAATTTAAGGTTTCTCACGGCATTTTTATGATACTGAAACTAAATATCATGAGTATTGGAGACAATCCTACTTTTTTCTTCAGCATTTGAAGCAAATGGACAGAGACACACTGACATTATTTTATTTTTGCTTGTATGTTTTATTCGATTGCTTTTATTGTTCTGCTGGCTGTTAAACACTTTGTTAGCCTAAGCTTTGACTGTTTTAAATGTACTGTATAAATACATTTTGATTGATTGACAATATACAATACTATATCAATACATCATGATTGAATCTGCATATGCATTGGAGCACTCACTGGATTACATCTCTGCTCCATAGGCTCTGTTTGTTTTGTGTGGAGTGGCGACGGGCTGCTACTTCTGCTGCTGCCTGTGCTGCTGCTGTAACTGCTGCTGTGGCCGGTGTAAACCTCGGCCCAGAGAGGCCCCGGACCAAGAGTTTTACATGTCTCCTGAAGACCTGGAGGCCCAGCTGCAGTCTGACGAGAGAGGTAAGACTGTAACAGTGTATGACACAGAGTTTGATGATGGCTATGGTAGTGTTGTCAAGATAGTAAAATGTCAAAAAGGGATAAATTTGAAACTCACTGTATATGTGATTTTTTAATTTTTATTGAAACACATTCTAATGAATGAATTTTGATAGCTCTTTTAATATCTTTGGCAACCCTAGTTTATGGTTTGAGTGAGTGATTGACAGTGGTCAGATGGGCTGATGGCGCAAATTGGCAGCCTCGATTCTGTCTACCCCAAGTAGCTTTCACCACTGAGTGATGGGTGAATGAATAATGACTACAGTGTAGCTCTTCCAGAGGCTTGTCAAGTTGGTTAAGTGCAATTGCTGGGTTTCTGATAACATTACATCAAATTACTGGGGAAAGTCCAAGGTTTTGTTATTATTGGTTACTAAACAAACAAATCTTAAACCTGAAAACAACCTATTCTTGAAAATGTGCATGTGTGCTTGTACTTACAGAGGCCGGTGGGGACCCCATAGTTCTGCAGCCCTCAGCAACAGAGACCACCCAGCTCACATCGGACGGGCACTACTCGTACCACACTGACACTGGCTTCAACTAACCATTCACCCCCAAAACTACGCCCCTGGTCCTGCCTGTGTCCCTTCTGTGTACCAGTGAGAGGCAATCCATTTTACACTTCACAAAGAAAGCCATGCAGAAGAGGGAACAAGAGAGCATGGCTTAAAATACAAACTATTGCAGACATATCCTTCCCCCTTACATCCTATTTGATTGGTAGTTTTGCATACAATTCAAGTGCAAATTGCAAAACAACTAAATTATTTCCATGAACAAAACAGTCCCCTGCAGTATGTGTTGCGTCATGTAGTAGCATGCACTCTTGGTTACCAGAAAATCACCAGAATAACATTACTATGGCAACGATTTACTTTGCAAACTTCATATGTGCAATGTGTTTAAAATAGAACAATTTACTGCAAAGATGATATAAAGAGAAGATTTATTATAGAAAGCTGTGGCTCAGGGAAGAGTCACTTGAAGATATGTCTGTTTGTAACTAGGTTAGTGCCACCAATACCCCAACAGCTATCTTCTGTTATAAACCTAAAGTAATATTAGAATTAAACCTATATTACAATACAGTGTGTTCATTGCATTTTAAGTGTTTTAACGTGAGACTGCATTTTAACGGTTTGTTTAATGAATGAACTGTATCAGCATTAAGCCAAGGAACGCGATTAATTTTGTTTTTCTCTATACAGGCTTCTGTGTGTTTCCAGTACAAGAAAAAGGGAAATATCAGTACATTTTGATGCAGTCTTGAGAGATAGTTTGTTTTGTCAAAGTGAGTCTAATACTGTGACCATTTCTCTTGTTCAGTATATGTCTATATGTGAGTGAGAATTTTATTTAAAGGCATATCATTTGAGCCAGCAGTACAGGCAGCTCGGGACTTTTTCATACTTCTGAATTTCTATTTTTTGTCACACCTATTGCCATGTACATCTCTGCCACTCTTCCATAGATGCTACTGATGTGTTTGAATTGTTTACAATTGGTGAGCGCCTGTTGCCCACCCTATGCTATTAACAGTATGGATGTTGACCTCTGTGGTATGTGTCCCGTGATCCTTGATGAAACATAGATGTATCTGTCATGGCTTTTTCATTGAGATACTGAAAAATGCTACTGTAAATGTACTTAGTTGAATGCACTGTGTGTTTAAAAAATACTATAATGAATCAATGATCAGGAAGTAACTCCATATAGTGTAATTATAGTGAAATGGTTATATGATGCAATTTTTATTTTAATTATTTTATACATTGCCATGATTCAAAATGGGATTGGCTGTCGTTTTACCTGGTGTTGTAAGACCTCTGAATTGAGCAGGAATGATTTAATTGTTAAGGTCGCTTGTACATACACTTTACCCATATAAAATCAAAACCCTAAAAGTTTATGTTGTAGCATGGTACTTGTGTGTTTGGATGAAAACAAGTGGATTGTTGATCTGATTTGCTGTTGTTGAATAAATGTTCTTGAACATTTGAACATCTTTTTAAAATTATTATTCTGCAATATAGTTTCTCATCTAAGAGTATTATAATATGGAATCCATCACCAAGCATATGGGCAATCTACATTCAACATTAATTTTGCCATTAATTTCTGCATTCTGTGTTGCTGTCAGATGTGTTGGGTGAACACAGAGCACCCTTCTTTAGATTTTAATTGGTAGCACTTAAATGGTGTTCTAGTCTATAGACCTTTTATAAATATTTTTAAAGAGTAAATAATAGGGAGTTTGTTTAGAAACTGAACCTCCCACTGAACATGAACAGTATATTTTTAATCGTAATAGGTTTGGGTGATTTGATGTGATTTTTAAAACAAATTCCTGTTCTTAATTCTACCAGCAGGTGGAGACAACGACAATAAAACGGCAGACATTAAAACGAAAGATTTGGCATACTTGGGTATAGTAGGCTATATACGTCTTTTATAAATATTTATAAACATTTGTAGTGCCACACAAGACGCTTTTGATTAGAGACTGGAACCCTCCGATTGTATTGTTGTTGTTGGTTATAATTACATAAAATAGGCCAAATTGCCATTTGTAATTAATAAAAAAAAAGTTTGCCTTTTTATTTTAATTGTACTAAAATAGCCTAATTATCCCCCTTGAAGTTATTGGCAGATGTGTTCAGGCTTAGTACTGAGATTGTGTGTGTGTGTAAACAGAGCAGCTCCAATAATAGCCTCATTGATCCTTGCGTTTCCTGCCGCTCGCCACTGTCAGTATCACCGCTGATTGGATGGACACAACAAGCTAAAAAGTCCCGTCTCAAAACACTGCGCCGTGAATGTTTGTGGCAGCTATGAATCGACAAGGTAAGTGTATATATCTACATTTATTTCAAAAGCAGTTTTAATGCAAGTTGTAGTTTATTTATCCGCGTGTGCAACAGGTAGCGTATGTTAGCTTTAGCTGATTAGCTGAAGTGGACGCTGCACGAACTCAGCACCTCGGACAGTTCCACAGAAAAAGTGTTGATTAAGCCCCAAAAATACAATCGATGTATAATAAATAACTGTGGAATAAATAGCGTATTTAGAAAAGTGCAATGCCTAGTTTGTTTGTAGTAATTTACTCAAAATAAAGAAAGCACCTTGTGGATCAATGAAGTTTGTGTAAGTTTAACTGTAATATATGGCAATTTGATAAGGTTTTTCCGGCACTTCATCAATGAACTTCTCAAGCAGAGGCACAGGCAATGGATGTACACCACCAGAACTGACAGAAGAGGACAAAGAAAACCTTCAGGCTGAACTTGGAAAGGTAAGACAAACTGGATGCAAAAATACCATAATCTAAGTACCACAATTCCTGATTTATTGAGATTTATTGATTTTTTGTTTTATGTTATGAAGGTGGAAGATGAAATTCAGACTTTGAGGCAGGTGTTACTGGCAAAAGAGAAATATGCAGCTGATATCAGAAGGCAGCTTGGTTTGAGTCCTCTGGCCAACATCAAACAGAATTTGTCAAAGGGTTGGCAAGACGTCCAGACTTCATCTCCGTGAGTAAACAGATGCCTAAACATAACTATATTTATGTCTTTTAATATTCAGACATTCACCTTTCCCACAACATGTATTATAGATGGTACAGAGCATGCATCAGCAGGCTTTAAAACAAATAGTCCTATACACAACTACACAATGTCTTAGTGCCATCCAGTTACATAACAACACTAATGGACACCAGCCGCCATGTTGTTCTTTAAGACGATATAATCTTCTGAGTGAGTTGTGCTATGTTTGCAGATACCTCACAGCTTCTGCCACACTTGATGACATCAGCCACTCCAATGCGTAAGTGTTACTCTTCCCACATCTCCCATATGCCTACATTTATGTGTGGCATAGCGTATAGGGGCTGCCTATGTTTGCACATTGTAGAGATTTTGTCTAAGAAACAAGTGACGGGATTTTCAATCAAATAGGATTGGTGCCCCGTTAATAGCCTTATAGCCTGACTTAGCATTAGCAGGCACTAGCAGCAGTGGTTTGTATCTCAGTGAACCAGGTGTGCAGTGCCAATGACGTAAATAAGCCAATTGTTGATAAGTTAATTGTGGATTAAATACATGTGGTGATGTTATGCTTATTTTTATCGGCAGATATTTGAGGACCAAAGAGAGTTTTACTTACGCGGGCCATGTCACATCCTCTGCCCTGACCAGTGTGGGTGAAGCATTCACCCGGCGACTGGCAGAGATGAGGTAAAACAGTGAACATATTTATTCTCAGTATTCTTAAAATGCCAGTTAAATTCTCATGTTATATATATTTGTTTTGTTTCTACCATGCTACAACAGGGCTCTTCCTCTTCCCAGCCCTCCACGGTATGATTTTACAACGGGCATAAACATAAACACTATAAAATGTTTTAGTTTTATGTATTAACTTATTTTCCCTCTTTCCTTTATGAATAGACACACCATAAGCATGCCAGCCATGAGGTAAAAAATCTTGCCATGTTTTTTTTAAAGAAAATTTTTTAGTTGACCAATTTTGTATTAATTTTCCTTTTGTGACCATAGGAGTTCCCCTTCATTTAAGTCCTTTGAGGATATGGTTGGAAATGTTAAGGTGGGCTAACTAAGAATGAATGAAATGGATGAACTAATAAATCATTAATTGACAGTTGATTGATTTTTTGTCATTTTATTTTAGGGAAAAATGTCTGGAACAAAGGCCACGAATGGAGACCCTTCAGGATATGCCAGAAGAGTCGCAAGACAATGTCCCTGAAATCACCTCATCTCATGCATAGAGCACAGTGTTCCACTCTTCTGTTTATGTTTTCTTTTCTTAGATGTTTTTTGCCAGACACTGGCACATGCACAAACGGGTTCCTGAAAATTAAACACCAATAAATATAATTAATGGACTGGTTATGAACTGCATGGCAGAACCACATGAGTTAACCACCTACATTTGCAGTTACACATTGCGTGTTATTTAAAGATAGGGCTACAGCATGTGAATGCACTTGGTAGCCCATAGCATGTGTACACAGGGTGTGCTGCATGTTTTTCATGTAAGAGCTAAAATTAACCATCATAATGATACCATTTCTGCTGTTTTTTTTATTTGATAGAAAATAAATAACTGTGGAAGACGTAATAAAATTACCAGTTTTAGTTCAGATTAAAACATCATGTGAATAGGAGAGTACATTTGTTGACCTTAATTGAAACATTTACACTTATAGAGTTATTTTCTGAGGTGGTTTTTGTACATTTTTTTTTTTTTTCAATTAAAGTTTCTGAATGGTATAGTGTATGGTTCAGTGTTTTTGGCGTTTGAGTGATTTTTATAGATTACTCAGTAGATGGCACTCCATGAAAAACATGTTCCCTGACCGGGAACCGAACCCGAGACCGCAGCGGTAAAAGCGCCGAATCCTGACCACCAGGGAAGTCAGCAAATTAAAATGTTTCCGAAAAGATTCTTTTGCTAGACACCGGTCCACGAGGCTGTGCCTGATATTAATTTAATTATAACCCACAGTTACATGTAAACAAATGTTTACAATGTTGCCGCGTAAACATCTATTGCGAGCCTATGCGTAACTGCATTCCATGTAGCCTATTTCATTATCACGAGCAAAAATCTGCAGGGCCCCTGCAACATTTCTGACTTCTTCAGTAAAGTTCCACTCCTGTACGAGGCCCAGAGTTGAGGTGTCACGGTCCAGATGGCCCTGTTATATCTAGCGTCATGTCTGTGAGCTCGGCATCTTACCAAAGAGAACACAAGCACGTTTGGTGCCCGCGCGCCATCCAACAGCCCCGCCTATCGCGTGTCCCGAGAGTAGACCTATAAAAGCCTCGCTCAGACTGCCTGAAGCCAGAGAGTAGGAGAGACCAGCAGCGGTCACATAGACTGTATCCACCAATGGGCCATAGTCCAAACTAGTCCACATCAAGCCATCCGCACCTTCAACCCGCACCAGGTGCCTGCATCAACGTCCTATCACCAAGGTAAGAACACATTCACCTTTTGAACCATTTGGCCATTGTTAGAGCATTGTTCTTTACTTATAGACATGGCTAAAGAATCCTTTCTCTTCATGTGATACTTTACATAAACTCATTGTCATTGTTCAGTCCTCACATACTTTATAGGTAGTGTGTATGATTTACACAAGTGTCCTATTTGTGCCCATATCCATCACTTTGCATGAGTGTACTAACCAATTTTAATACATGTTTTTTTGACCATCATTAACTTGTTTGTTCAATCCTTGCATGTACAGTATTTGGGATGTGAACTTCAGACATAGACAGGCTGCTTTGTATGGGACATCCCTCAAAATCCCTAAATCCATCTGCTCTTCACCTGGTGCTAAGCCGAACTGCTTCTAGCTGGTTCACAGGCAGCAACTTGTTTTTCCAGGTCACTTCAGGCTCCTTATGATCACAATACAAGTTAAATGTTTTGGAGACCTGCCATTTCAAACAGATAAGATAATACAATAATATGACCATTACTCTCACAATTCTAGTGTTGTCGTGTAAAGTACAAGAACAGCAGGAGAATAAAAATGAACATAAATAACTATTAAACAACTAACGATAGCTAACTATAACATAAACATATTCTTAAATCTAACCATTTAAATAGAATATTAAAATATACTGAATAGGGTAAAGAAAATACAAAAGGGTGTAAAAATACAAGACTGCAAGTGGAGTAAAACTTTGGAACAAATTTTTATAAGTGGATATGGCTGTTTGACAATATGACATTGAACAAGTTGTAGTGTAGTTAATCATAGGCTAGTTTAATCCAGGCATTATAATTAACAGTATAATTTCTTCTATACTAGTCTCATGATAACGTCACAACCAAGACCTACATTTAGTAATTGTCTGAACCAAATTTGTTCCCTGGCATTGATAATTCATGAATGGGAACAGACAGTTACTATCTTGGCCATGACTCAGTGTTCCATAAAACTGGACATTGGCTCAGGGCAGTGCCTTCCACGCAGCTAAGTCGTGCACATTGACCACCTGCACTTGTGGACCACCCCGCTCGCTGCTCACCCCCCACTCACATACTCCGCTCTGGTTATTTGAGACATGGGAATCCAGAATGTAAAAGCATATGTTTCTATTTTATCACCACACACCAATGCCACAGCTGTAGCAGCATCGCTCAAATTGTGGTGTCAAGTTTTGTGCTGGCAGACTGAGTACGTGACTTGCTTGCAAAGACAAATTACACTTTAAAATGATTATTGTATATGACAATAACTTATTTTGATGCTTCATGTTCTATTATTGTGTTTTTTGCAGGTTACCATTTTCCATCTTTGAGCGGTGTTTCATCTAAGGTCGGAGAAAATGGCAGCTATTCCATCAGGCGGTTCTCTCATTGCCACTCATGACTACTACAGAAGTAAGAATCATATCACATTTAAAATAATACGTTTTTAGCCATGTGTTTCAGAATGATGAAACATTAGAATCATTGTCATAAACACTAAAACAACACATACAAAGCTCATTTAAAAACAACCCAAAACATGCACTGAAGGATGGGTCAAATGCAGAGGACAAATTTACATATGAAGACTTTAACCAACCTTTTTTAATCAAAATAATACATGTGTTTGAATGGGGAAAATCCTCCAAATGTTGCATGTAACAGGAACCTGAAATGCAGAGATTGTTTCAATAAAAACATAATTATGGTTTTCCTTGTTGGTTTTAGGACGACTGGGGTCTAATTCCAGTAGCAGCTCATGTGGCAGTGCGGAGTACATAGGAGAGGTCATTCCACACCATCCAGGTACTGACAGGACACTGGAAAAACAAGTTAGCGTTAAAGCCAATGTCTCCTCTAATATTAAGCTCATCTTTTCTCACAGGTCTCCCCAGGCAGGACTCTGGACACTGGTGGACTTCTTTTTTCTTTGCAAAACCTGGCATGCAGAACGGATCTGAATCTCAAAAGTGAGTTAACTAACACAAGGGCTGCAGCTAATGATTATTTTAGTAGTTGACTAGTTGGCAGTAATTTTTTTTGATTAGTTGATGATTATTGCTATAGTATGCATTGAAAATTTTTAGAATGTTCAGAAACGGTTTATTCTTTTTTGATATTTTGATTTATAACGCTGCTATCTTTGTTAACTTTTCATATGTACAAAAAATATTGTTTATTAATATTTATTTCTTTTTACAGAAATGGATCCTACACAGTGGCCAATGGTCAGGTGACATGCATAGCCAAAGAAATGGTTTTGAAGAGACAAGTTAGTGAGACCAGCGACAGTGGAAAGTTCGAACCTTCGCCTCTCACTCCTCCTTCCTCCTAGAACTTATGACATTATGACCTCCAACCCTACGACCTTTGCACCCTGGAGTTCACCAGCACCTCATAGTCCAGTTCCCAAGCTGGAGATGAGGATCGTGGTGAAAATGACGTGGAGTAAATAGTTAGCTCTTTCTTTAACTTCTGTGTATAGTGTTTTTAAAATGACCAAAATGTGTAAAAATAGTATGTAAAATATTTTTTCATAGACAATACCTCTAAATAAAACATAAAGAAACTATTTCTGTGCAAGTGTGATTTTGTTTTTTACTTTTTAATTGGGATATTTTTGGGAAATGTGAATGTGGATGAGAATTTTGATCTTTTTCTGGAGATGCAATATGCCCGTGGAGTAAAAACTTTAATGACAATTTACTGGCTACACCTTCTTAATGCTAAAACTATTATGTTTTTATTGATGGTGCTGAACTTTGCAGTGACATCATGCTGGGGGTGTTCTACAAGTATCTCTGCTGATACCATGGTGACACAATGCACACACTAGTAAACAATGTCAACTAAGTAGTTAGGTAGTCTCAAAACTCAAGAAAAATTACCAAATGGATGGAAAACAGCACATTTTCAGGACCCTGTGATCAATACAAGCGTTCATGGTCCTGTTTAGGTGTTTGATTTTCAACAGAGAGAGTGACTGTTTGCTAATTAGCTTGTGACTGTAATTTTAAGCATGAGAGACTTGTTTAACAGGATAAATCAGCTCACCTGTTATAGATCCAAAGTCAGTTCTTCTCTTATTATATGATCAAAATAATGATTCATACTTATATAGGCCTACATCATTGGATCATTTTGATATTAGCAAGAAGGTGAGCTATGCACCTGTTCAAAGTTACACTGTGTTTCACTTCTATCATTCCTTTTTTGGTGGTATTTGTTCAGTAGTACCACACCACGAGTACAAAGCATGATGAACTTTGCCAGTCATGTGGTTCCAGGAAAGGTAAATTTGTGAATGACACAAGGCACCAGCTATGGGTTGATATTAGGTGTCAACAGAGTACTAATATTGATACAGGAAAGGGAAATGCACATGTCCTATTTGTAACACAATGGAAAGATGCCGCCTGCTACTGAACTTCTTTAATCCATTTTAGTTTGATATGATTAGCCATGTTTAATGACGCTAATGCCACTTACATAAGGCTTCCTCTTACTGAGTATGTGGGTCAAACCTCTCCGGAAAACTCCCCTTTGGCCTTGAAGATTCATTCTAAAAGTTTTATTAATAATAGCAAATTTCCTGACAAATGAATGTCAACATACCTGGGTCTTGCTATGCTGATTATAGGTCTACCTCTTTTCAAAATATTTGTGATGTTAAGCACCTACTGATCTATCCAAAAAGCCAAGATTCAAGACTATATCACTCATTTACACAATTCTCTATAAAAATACATACAGGTAGTAATGGGGATGTTATTGCTTTGCTTGAAATTTTACATAATATGACCTTTTTTTAAATTCAGTTCCAGTCCAATCCAACTGCAAATGTCTCACAAAATTATGACAGTGAAAAACTAACATCTTACCTACACCAAATCTGACCTGTAACTTGGCCTAATGGTGCCGTCTGTTTGTCACCACTGCAATAGATACCATTAATGTAATCCAATGGAAAAAATGTGATCAAAGCAATAACATCTCCATGGGGACAAGCATGTAGTGGCCTTTTCACAAAAAAAGTTACATAGTGCACCTTTAACAATATTACACTCCATGGCAAATGAAGGCTGTCTTGAATTCACTGTTAACATGTTTGCAGAACTTGTTCACAGAAATGGTTGTACTATTAACAGTTCTTTTTAAGTAAAAGTAAAATATTTTGCAACATCACTATCTAAAAATAGTCTTAACAAGTACTGGCTGCCCTCCGTAAGTGAGATAAGAGGGCTATTCAAACATCAAAGTCAAACAGGCTACTTTATAGAGAGGAAACATTACTCAGAGACAGTCAATACTTTTACATAAAACTTTATACATATAACTCATAGACCCAAGGATTTGCATAAAGCCAACTTATTTTGGCACAGCAACTAAAGAGTGCGTTAGGTTAGGCGTGGGTCTAAAAATGTTCCAAGATCCCAGCATGCAGGTGGTCTAAGCAGCACGGGAGTTTCAGGTGACCCAGGCCAGCCAGGATCTCTGTGTATAAAGTTCACAGACAACGTAAAGGACAACGACTCAGTATATTTGCTTTAGCATTAGGACTGGACCGAGCACATGTCAGCAAGAATGGTATTCTAGATCCAAACTAACTGAACTAACCATGAATCATGATACATTTTCTTTTAACTCTCTTTTTCTCATTCTGACAACTTTATAAAAGGTCACTTAGAAATAGTGACCTTTTATTCAGCTGTTTTTAAGTTGAATATGTGTTTTCACCTCACAGTTTTTCATCATTTTCTATGTCTCTAATGAGAAACCTTTTCAACTTTATGGATGACCTAATTTGTCTTAACATTAACATTTGCTGTTTTTAATAATAAATGTGTTCTTTCTTAATTTGTTTTGAAATATTCAATCACATAGATTTCTTTTCAAAAGAAAGTGTATGCAGTGGACTACATAAATAAATAAACAAATAAATATATAAATAAATAAATAGATAAATAAATAAATACATAAATAAATACATAAATAAATAATATATAATATATAATAAAAAGTCTATTCCTAGGATTCTGTCACAAAACTTTTCTTCTTTGAGCTGGTCATTAAACTTTACATTACAGGTCGTTTTGTAACTCAAAACTACCTAGAAAAACTGTGAGCGCGATTTGCCTCTCCATAAATCTGACCTGTAACTCAATGTGGATTGGTCTCTTTATGAAGCTAGAAAGGTTTATTACCATACTGTGAAACATTCCAGACAAAGCAATTTGACATGCCACCAGAAAAGTTCAACAATGCACCTGTAAAGTTGGTAAACATATAGGGCAGTCTTGCACATTGTCAGAAATGGAAACAAGCTAAGTGTAGATACATGTTTACTGTCTGCAGTCACAAAAAACTATATTTGGTTTAAAGGTGAACACAGCTGAACCACTGTCTATACTGGTATTTGTCTTCAAGGTCACCTCTACTGACTTACATGCTTACATTCTTCAAAACATAATTAGGGAGAAAAAATACTCATGAAAATGTAGATAAACTGGTGTAAGGAGTCTGAAGAGTCTGTACCACATGCTGTCAAACATACAAAAGATAAAATAGCTTTGCAAAATGAGTGGAAAAGATACATACTCATATTTTGGGATAAATGAATGAGAGCATGAGATATGAAAAGGCAATAAGAAAGTATTTCTAAAACAGGAGTGAATCAACCAAAACACAACCAACTGTTTTGGGAACAACATTACAGCATGGTTCAAAGCTCAATTTAGTGTAATCTAGGCTAAAGGTGACAAATGGGACCTAAGTGGTAAAAAGCGGTAAAATATAGTCAGTGATATTGTTAAGTTAGAGTAAGATAACAGTTTTGAAAATAATGAGATATGGTGCAGGTATTAGAATATTCATTTTACCTCATATGTTTTTGTTGATATTTCAGTAGCACAAGTGAACCCTTTCAGCTGTCTGCATGCCTCAGTACACGTGGTTCTAGGAAATTCAGAATTGCAGTTTGTTTTGAAAATTTTTTGCTTGTTGTTTCAAAATAATTTAGGTCAGGCAAGTTTATCTTTAAGCTTTGGCAATCTGCGCTGTTCTCACACATCGGAAATGTAGACTATGAATGAAGTTGAGCCAAACTATTTGAAAACATCAGGCCTCCACTGAAATAAACAAACCATGGAAAAAAAACTTTGAGACTTGAGCTGAGTGCTGGCATGTCATATGAGAAGAAGGAGCTAAACTAGAGCCATCTGAGGTACCATATGATTCATAAAGACAGCAGCCAAATGTGGTCGGCAGGACTATAAATCCCACAGTATTGTTAACCAGTTTTCCATCTAAAATACACAACATAGGAATGACATACCTGGTGTTATTGTTAGCTCCATTCAAGTATTTTTAAAGATACATTATGTAACTTTTCTTGTGTCTGACTCCTGCATGTCTCCATAGAAAAATGTATTTATTCATTTATGTTTATTTGTACCTTAGGAAAAAAAGTAATCATACTGTGAGTTCTGACCTGTAACTTGGCCTGGTGGCTGCTTGATTCCATGGGGATAAATATGTTTCATGCCATAATGTAGAATGTTCCAGGTAAAGCAATAACGTTTTTTTTTTTTTTTTTTTTTTTTTTTTTTTTTTTACTACAAATCGAATATTAATAATATGCAACATAGATTTTTTTATTTTTTTTTTTTTATAATTTTATACTTGTGTTTACTTTGCTTTCTGTCTGTAGAAAATGTCATTTTTGTCATCACATCACATCTGCATAACCCACAAACTTCCCAAATTTTGCTACCTAAAGCCGCAGTGCTGTTGACCTAACTGGTTACACCTTTATGCCCAAAATGTTGTCCTTTTTGTGTTGGTTTCAAGTTCTAACGTGGTCTGTTGTTCTACTGCCCTCTAGTGGAAAAATATATTTATGCCTGATGACGCTGAGAAATCTGCAAGCCACTGCTGTCCCGGTATGGGGAAGCAGACATGAGCTATTTGCCTAACATTTGAGTTGTGTTGGAAGGAGTAAATATTGATATTTTAGAGCTGTAGTTTTAATTAAATAAATGTCAGCTCCCAAAACTCACACTTGAGATATACCACTTTTGTAACCACAGCTTCTATCAAAACTCTACCAAACTCCTCTTCATCCACCAGAAATCACTTTTTCACACATTTATAGTATGCTGGTTGTGGTTAGAGCAAGATCATTTGGGTAGGTGGGTAAATCTCCACAATTTTGTATACAATAAAAGAAAACACATGACACAAGTGAGATACCTCATGGCACGATTTTATTCATGACTGACATCTCAGGAGAAGAGGAGAGCCTTGACACTCTGCTGTTGGTAAATCACGGCTGTTTTTTTTTTTTTTGTTTTAATCCACATAGCGTTGGTGCAACACTGAAAAGCGCTATTTCCAAAACAGACACAAGTCCCCTGTAAGTGATATGTAAGAGGCAGGGAGAATCTCACCTGGACAAATTTGCATGAAACATACAAACAACCTTTTCTTTTGTCTTTTTGTAGTTTCACATTGAATAATAAATATCCATACTTATAAACAGTCCAAAACAAATCCAAACTATTTAGTCACGGATACTGGAAAAAGCTCCACTTTTAACTCACAATGATAAATGTACAAAACAATAGACATCTCATATAAATGTTAATGGTTTAAATCTGTTTTCAGAAGAACTAAGTAAAATTGGAGATTTTTGTATTTCCTGAGGTTTATGGGTTCCCCTAAAGAGGCCAGGAAAGGGGAATGGCTTTTATGTTACAGAGGAGAGAGTACAACAATTCAAAGTGTACCTTAGGGAGAATAGAGGAGTCTAAGCACTTACTGTATTTTAACAAACACCCCAATTCTCTTCTATAGGCCACTAATGTGTTAACAAGGTTGATTTAAAGACATCTTGATGCTTAAGAAATCTTTGCTGGTCCACTTTGAGAAGTTGTGTAGCTCCTTAATTCTTACTAAAGTCTGTTGAAACTGGAAGCCACCACAACACCAAACCAACCGCTATCAGTTGTCAAGAGGTCAATGACAGCAACAAAAATGAAATAAAAACAATACCTAATGTACGTTGTTGATTAGAGCGAAAAATAAAAAGTGGTTTTGAAAAACTGTACATGTAAACATCACACTTTCACTGAGTCAAAAAACCAGAAGGGAATTACAAAGCTCACACGTTTACAGCACAAGCTCCTGCAAAGAGCTACGGCATCAGACAGCGCAGGAGAGCCAACAACCAAATCAGATAAAGAACAATTAACCCATAGAGACTACCACCAAAATTATAATTCAAACAGGCAAGGTTAAAACCACTTTGATTTTTTTACATGGCTGTACCCACAGAAAAAAATAACAGTTTAAAACATCTTTTGTCACTCTTTGTACAGCTATACATTTATCTGACCACTTTAGCAATCCACAAGCTACCAGGGCATTTTAATCAACACCAATAGTTTACATTGTCCTGTCAATACAAAGAGAAAAGATCCATTGGGTGAAATAAAAACATGTAGGTAGACACATAGTTGAACACAGTTAATCCAGCACACCTAAATGTCACTCAGACAGATCTGCAAGCAAATGTGAGAATGTTTCATGATCAAAATGGCCTCACTGAGAAAGACTGAGCGATGGACAGTCAACAGTAAACGACAAGGAAGACGGAGACGATAATCCGACCCATGGACCATGCACGCTCCAGGACGGCCACAGAAAGGGGCTGTTCTTTTAAAGCAGAGAGTGAGAAATATCATGAGTCTTCTGTCAAAATGAACTGAAAATCCAAAAGAGGTAAAGATTCTTGTCACTGTGTTAATGTCACGTTAATCCTGAGCTATAAAGTGCTTCCAAACTTGCAATAGTTAAGACTAGTGACAGAAGCCAGTCATGAAAAGGAAATGCATTTGTAGGCTTCAAAGTACAATGGTCTTCAAATGTAGAATATATGTAGTACATAAAAATGATAAATAACTGAATAATTTAATAGATTTGTGATAAATACAGAAATATACGTCTCTAAACTTTGAGTTCTCAGACAAATTGTTAAGGTGCAAGCCTCGAGGGCTGCTAAAAGAGTCATTGTCTTAATAAACTGGAATGTTTCAGCCTATTGTGTTTTTCAAATGTGGTACAAACTGGGCCACTCCACGTTTACACAAAATATCTCAACTTACAAAACACTTTCACAGTAAAAGCAATAAAAACAGCACCACAAACACACACACGCACACACACGCACACACACCACTTTGTGCTGAGTGACTCACAATAATGTGCTCTAGATCTGTTCTTGTCTGTGCCACAGGCCGCACTGAGCCGGGACAGTAAACTCATGTCAATACATCTTAAAAGATTGTCTTTTGCGTTTGAACAGTTTGTTTGAAGTTTGAGACGCTAAGAGGTCAGTGGAATGATGTAGACTGCATTAGTCCAGTGAATCAGGTTCACGAGCCCCGTAAAAAAACACTCACAAACACTCACCACACGACGCATGTAGAAACGCATGTAGAAAAGACGTGCAACATTGAGTCTCCTTCTGCAGATGCCCACAGACTGAGCCACACAGAAAGTGCCTCCGCTTGAGGTGAGTGAGAATATCACTGTTCACAACAAACAACATTGAACTTAGCTACAATGCTGCGAGAAGAGTAGTTCTTTTACAACCTGACAGTTACAGCAGAGTCCCCTTGTTAGCTTAAACCCTGGGCTGATGATGTTTTTATGCACGCCACTGATTATCGTCAATATTGCACCTACAGCCACTTTCCACAGGCTCTGGTTAAAGTCTAAACAATATCTTAATCTCACGTTCCCTGACAGGTGTGGGATCTCAATTTGCATACGGAGGCTTTTAAAGCCTCTGTTCACTTCATACAGTGGCAAATGGTCAACTCTTCTTAATAAATTAACTACACATAAAGCCACACTGGGTGAGCAGTCTAATTTCTAATAAATAGGGTAGGAGTATAATTTAAAGTCAATGACTCGACGAGATCTGCTGACAGCTGTCAAGCCCTTTTAAAGTTTGATATCTGCTGTTCTTAGGTCAGTCCAACCCTAACTATCTTTGAGGTCAAAGAGTATTAGCAGCATTTCATTTGTAATAATGCAATGTTGTTTTAGAAAGATTTGAAAATTTAGAGAGTGGCTGCAGCCAGTAGTACAGCATATTTAACAGTGAAGAACTACAAAGCACTGGCACTGAATGCCTGCAATGCATCGGATAATTTGTCGGCACAGTCAGTAGATTGAAAGCTAATGTAACACCTCTGGTAGTTTGTCCTTGTGTGAATAGTTCCCACAGATCAGCTTCCTGAGATGAATGGCAGTGGAGTGTAGAATGAGCTGGATGGGATGAATGGCTACAGATACCAGGGCACTAGGACCAAAGTCGACCAAATGCATAAATAATCCTTTCTGATATGTTGTGAGCGCAGGTAAAGTACTGCACCTACAGGACCACTGTGCGCGGCAGTGCCACTCCAGCCAATGTGCTGATCCAGAATCCCGATTTGTGACTGAGAGTGACACTGGTGAGAAGGCCAGGAGCAGGGACAGTCCGGGTTCAGTTCTGCTGCAGGATCAAGTTTTCCAGCTCATCTGCAGAGCGGAGCAGGAAGGCCGCAGACTCCCTGTACCCCGCGATAAGCTGCCTCACTGCAGTCACCTCAGGGGGGCTGAGCTGTGCAGATGCCCCCCCTCCACCGCCACCCTGACCATTGGCACTGGACGAGGTGGAATTTGGGACGACCGACTTCATACTAAGATCTGTGGGACCTGAAGCAAACAAGGAATAAAAGCAGAGGGGTCAGTATTACATGCATAACATTGACAGTTTCATAAGCTTAAAATTATATGATGAAATTTGTGGCTAAACTGTCAAAATGCACCAAAATTGTATAAACTAGGTCAGAATGTTTTGGCCTAGTTTATAGTCAATACCTTTGCAATTACTGCACCTATCCACATGAAACAAAATCAGCACATAGCTTTTCTGGCAACACAAACAAGTTAGACCAAAACAATAGCATCATTATGCATTTATACAAGTTTGATTCTTGGCAGGTTTTTGTGACCCATCAAAAAAATAAAACAATAAAGTTCAACAAAATAGTTAATTACCCATTGAATGCCCAATTTGGGATAATAGAGAATCGACTGTGCAATGGTGGTACAGCACACCCTTGCTGTGTTGTCTGGAATAGATGTTCTAAAGCTGTGTATGTACCTAGAAATTTTGAGTTAGATTTAAATGCCAACTTTTCAGGTACTCCAGTTTTAACACTGTACCTATTTGTTGTCTAAATACAAATAAACCAAATTTTACCCCCTGATTGCAACTGAGAGCCAATAATTATAATAAGGTTTGCCTCCTACCATTGGTTTGTGTAGTTCCCGTGGTCGGCTGAGTGCTGCTGACTGTTCCGTATCGAACGCTGTAGGTGAGGCCTCCATTGGCATAGAGCTGGTCTTGGGCAAAAGCTGTGCTGGCGATGGTGAACCCAGGGGCGGCCAAAGAGGTGGGGTCTCTGGGGGTGGTCTTGTCAATACACATAGGCTCCTCCTATTAAGAGCAAATGATTGAACATGAATTAATGGAGTACTTTTGACCATTTAAAAGATCAGTTATTTACTTTTTAATTGTTAATTGCATTTGCAATAGAATTTAAGTGAGACTGCAAAACAATTTTTAATTAGGTGATTTAAATCAAGACCACATAACTTTCTGGAGGTGGCACATCACCTGCATGATTCCTTAGAAATAGAACTAAAAAACATACTTTTTAACTTTCTGCATGGAGATAGATAAGTTTTATGATCTTCTATGAATAGTTAGAGCCATATGTTCATGGAGACAAGACAAATATCAGGTTTGTGGAGATGCAAGTCCGCTCACAATAAGGATGCATGTGTTTTTAAGTGCAGTAAATGCACCCAAAATTTTGCAGTATAACAGGCCATGTTGCTAATTCACATTTTTGAGACATTTCTTTTGAAAATATCATAAACTTTCTATAGAAGTCATGGTTCCAGTCTCCATCTTGAGATTGTGCCCTCATCACAATCTATATTCTGAAAACAGCAGATTTGTGCATGTTCTGGCAATGCTGCTGTGGGCTCATTACCGTGGCCGGGTACACGTCCAGCCGCATCTTCTTGGCTGCGTTGCGGGACTCGCTCTCGCAGGCAGCAGCGAGGATGTTCTCAGCCATGGCGGAGGTGAGGTGAGGAGGTGTTGGTCGAATCTGAAAGCGTCAATGAGAAATTTTGCCAATTACAAACATTAGACTTGAGTTTAAAATGCATGTGACAGGTGAGACTATTGTAGTACATAACATAATTTTATTTAGATTTGACTGAAGATTTTAAATATCAATTTATAATTTTACTACCTGGTTATGGGCAGCAGATGTGACATACTTAGAAGCAATTTTAATTGTTATGTAGCAACCATACTGTTGAGATGGACCAAAACTTGTCTAAATTACACAGTAGTTATGATTAGACTAATAAAAATATTTATTTTGTGAAAAGATGGTTTAAACTGCCAGAAAATGCCTTCCTGCTTCTTTTCTTCTATCCCACACAAACTGCCACTTAACTGCCACCAAACCAAAAAAAAAACAAAAAAATGTCCCATGCCCTTTAACTATGTGTGTTTTTAAAAACTTGTTAGGAGTATTTTATTTGGGAAACGTTCATACCTCAAAGCCGCCTTTTTTCATGCGGCGACAGGATTTGAGGTAGGTGCGAATACGTTTGCGGGAACGCTCCTGGAATTCTGGGAACTGGCGGCCACAGGACTCCATAATAGCCTGGATCTTCTCCTTGGGCTGCTTTGAAATGGGCACCATGCGGTCGAGATTCTCATCCACGAACAAGCGCACAAACATCTAAAGCAAAAAGGGGGAGGGGAAGCAGGCACAAACAGAGGGAGAGAGAGGAAGGGGTGAAAACAAAAGGATGTAATACATGTATGTGATGGGGGTACTGAGGTGAGAAGATTCTGTATCATAATCTCAGATGGAGGGCAAAGGCCTATATAACTGTAGGGATTCATGTTCGAACAATACTAAAACTTCTATCGAAACTAGATACTCTTCTCACTCCCTTTCAAGCTTAATTTGAAATTGTATTGTAAATATGTAGCAAACCTACTATGTGAGCTTTGACCATGTATGTAAATGTAAATATTGTATGTATGTAACTACTGTCATTAGCTCAAAATAAAAAATCAATCAAGTATCGATACTGAAAAAAAATACACTGACAGGACAACATTTTACCTTTCATGAACAATTTTAGAAAGATCTCTATCAGAACAAGAGCAACAACAAAGAGCTTTATCAGAACAAGTATAAGACCACATGGTAACATGATAAAAGTATTATGTCTAATTTCCACTACAAAGAGCATTTTTGTGGTCTCATTGTGGTACTGAAAAAGTTATCAGTTGATTCACGGCTTTTGAATACACTCTCAGAATAAAAAAGCAACAAAGGTGAGGTCAAAAGATACAGTATAATATTTATATAATATAATATGTTTTAAATGGTTAATATCTATGGCAACAGTCATAATTCTGAGACCCATGAATATGGAGCTGCAGACTCACATTGAAGGCTTTGAGTCTCTCTGGGTCCATTCCTTCGGCGTCGTTGATCTTATCGCTGTCGTCGTGGTCATCGTGGTCGTCATCATCGTCATCCATGATCTGAGCTCGGGCCTCACTCAGGCTCACCTCAGTTTTTACAGAGTCATAACTCCCTGAGCTGTACGGAGGGGACTGTACGCAAAGGAATAAAGACTATGTGAGCTGCTACTGTCAACAAACACTGCAAAAATTATGTTCAGTGTGAACATTAACATTTACTGAAATATGAACAGCTAAATTAATACAAGAATCATATGCATGCAGAACACATTTGTAGAAGTGTAAACTATGGGATCAGCAAGTTTCAAATGTAACAAGACTAAAGTATTTCATTGTTTGTTTAATAATTGTAGTCTTTGCAATTTGCTAATTGGGACCAATAAAATAAGCTTCTTTTTTTTTTTCACAATTTGCATATCATTTTACAGTTTAATGCAAAACTGTAACATTTCCAGCAAATTGATAATATCTACATGGAGACAATCAATAATATCTACATGTTAAGTAGAACACTGTAGCTCTTACCTTGTTGGGGTAATCTGTTTTGATGGGGTACTGTCTGTTGGGGTCACTGGGGTAAGAGTTCAGGGGTGAGGAAGCAGAGGGCAATATTCGGTCGCTCAGATTGACAGGCTGCTGATCTTCTGAGGAAGAGGAGGAAGAGTTTGTGCTAAAGTCCAGGGGAGCGCCCAGCCCGTTCTCCGTTACTTCCCCAAAAGAGGCCCCTCCATCTGGAACAGTCCCCCCAGCAGACAGCACCTCGGGCGGGGTCAGAGCTGGCAGTCCGTTGGCACTGGCACTGTCTGAAGAGTCCTCATCTGAACACAGAAAATTACATTAGAGCTGAACAATATTGGGGTGCAACAATTAATGGGCTCACTGGGACTAGCTGACTATAAAAACAATCCTAGTCATAATTTGATAATCATAATTAGTGCTGTCACAACAACAAACACAGAAGTACAGTATTTTGTTGAAGAAAATATAGATGATAAACAATAATACTGAATGCCATTATACAACTGAAACAATAGACACAGTATTGTCAATGAACTGTATTTAATAAATGAAATACTTAATGAAGTTATTTATTCAAATGTATATAGATTAAATCTTAGAATAGTACAGAAAAATTAACAAAAAATTGCCTACTAGTACAAAGAATAAGTGTCCATGATGAATATTGACGCCCAAAAATAATTGTCCCATCTATCACGTATTGAACGATATTAATATAGTAATTATTGTGGCAGGCCTAATTATATATATATTTTTCTGGACTATACGGACTCTAAAGCACATGCAAAAAGAACTTTTATAACACTGAGTTGGCATTATTAAATCAAAATGTGTGATTTTTTTTTTCTTCAATACACATATACACTATATACAAAATGACTTGAGTCCCAATTTTTATATGATATGGTTAAGGAAGTACTTTGATTAGTAGCAGAAAGACATTTACATAAAAGAAAGTGACTTCTCATTAGTTATAATATCTGAAGTAAAGTACCTTATCCACATATTGAGGACACTGAGACTCAATTGTCAAAAAATACAATTACAGTGTAGCCTACAGTTAGAAAAGCTGCTGGGGGGGAGGGGAGTGTATTGTTGTACCAAATTACTGCTCATTCAGCCAATTTATATGATGTACATGTGACATTTTTCCACCTATATCCAGACACTAATTTCCCCTTTGAATTGTTTGCCCCAATTTTCCTGTAACAGTTTGTAAGCTGTGAGGTCAATATGGGATCTGTCCTACTTTAAGCCAGCTGCCCTAACAGAGGGGTATACAATGGACTGGGGCAACAGAAGTGCAAGGACCCACCCCCTATAACTGTGGATTTATTAGGATTAGTCCACTAAGAACAATCCAAGCTGTTTTCTGTGCAAAGGTAACACCCCTTTACTCCAAATTGTAGAGATGCAATTATTTTGGCTTTATCACAATATTACTCTTATATTGGGACATCTGCAGTATATTTAATGGTAAGCTCTGAGGCATTAAACCCATTGTATAGTTGAAAAACAATAATAAAAAGCAGAGTCTGTGACAAATCCTGTGATCCTTTGCTCCATTTCAGAAATAGGAAGACTATAGAGTAAAACATGTTTAATTTTGTATTTGTTAAGTTTAACTTTATTGTCCCACACCACCCATAACTGCTAATGAAGTATGAATATTGTATACTGTTGTGGATACTGCTATTAATATGATAAAATCACTTTCAAATACAGTTTAACGTGTTTTAGTATTGTCCTGATCCTACAATTTAAAACTCAATCTCAATACTAAGGATAAAGCTTGATACTTGATACAAATTTTGATACCGTAGTGAAATACCCACCCTTGTTAATGATCACAAGATAATGTAGATATCTTATGCTCAGATTGAAAATAGAAGCAGCTATATCTGGTACTGATCATCTATTATTTCAAAAAAGAATTTGCACCTTTAATCTTTCAATATTCTGATCATAATGATATAAAACAGAATATATTTTTAACACAGCCCAATGGTAACTTCTTAAATTCATCATGAGGTCACAGTTACACAGAAATGATACCTGTTCACCTGTGTTTGTGTCTTACCATCCATCTCATCTTTGACTGTGTTTGGCAGGGCATGTTCCCCATTGGGTGGGCTGGGCTCAGGCACTGGAGGCTGCTCTACTGTGATCCACGTGGGCTCTGTGCTGGTCATGTCCTCACTGCTCATCGAACTGTCATCCTGGGAACAAACAGGGGCACAGTTTGAAATAGCAACAGCACAAATGCATTTTAGAGGAATTAAAAAAGATACAACAATATTTTTTATGATGTTTTTAGATGATTGCCATTGTCACTATTAAAATTATTAAAAGCTTGAAACATTTTCTCAAGAGTTAATTGTCAGCAATACTGTTTATGTATTGCATCCTTCAATAATGCCTCCGGGCAACTTATCAAAGTTGCAGTTGGCACACATGACCCATCTTAAACCAGATCTTGGTCTGGATTAAACTGTTGGAGGGTTGTCCTACTATGCATGTTTTGTATTATCAATATTATAACATTTTAAAAACGGATTATTGCAATATTTTATTTAAATTTAAACCTATTTGGTTTTTTTTTGTCACAGCATTAAGTTCTCCACAATGCCCTAAATCTGCTTTCTTGTTAAGTAATAGGACTATGCTCCTTGGTCCATATCTATTTATAACTGTGTTACGTAGACTCCAAAGATGTGTACTGTAGCGTAACAGAAATGAGTAAAGCATGAAATGCATGGACCCAGTGACACTTACAAAAATAAAAGCATTTCTGGCAAACACAGAGAGTTTTGGAGGACATGACTTGACTACTACTCTATAATGGGGGCATAGAATTACACCTCATCATCTTATTTCCCAACAGAAGCAGACAAATGGGCCTTTACCCCTGGGAATATGCGCCTGTCCCGCAGTAAAGGAGTTTGAGGAGGACCAAAATGCTCACTGACAGCTCTATTAGGTACCAAGTGAGCCATGCAACATTAAAGAGAACGGGGAGAGAGAGGGACACAGTTTCTAAGTAGTAGGATATGTAGCATCATTTATGCTTTGCAGAAATATATAATTGATGAAGAGGTTGCAGGGGAGTATGTTGCTATTGGATTTATATAAGCAAAATCCAGTTTCATATAGACTAGTTAGAAACAAAATAATGTGAGAAGGAAAACAGGAACTACAAACATAACCAACAAAGAACACGAATTTAATCAAGTTTACAGTCCAAAGTGGCTATATGTTATTCTGAAGCAGCACAACGAGGTAGGTAGCGTTTCGTTTTTAAGAGTAATTTTTTCAAAAGTACCAAAACGGTGTGTATAGGCCTATTGATCCATTTGTACTCACCCCAAGCCCTTGTTTGGGTCATTGTTCCGTATAATCCTAATTATGAGCGAGTGGGTCCTGCGCTAACATCTGAAGCCCGTGCTGTGCTCTGCTCCCGTCTCTGCGCCTGTCACTGCGAGGGGCGTGGCCAAGAGCGCTGCGTCACGCCCCAAAACACAGTCCAATGAACCCTCTCCCTATTTTTCATCACATCACCAACTACATATTTACATTTTATTTATTTTTATTACGTATTTGTTTTCTGGGAGTAATCCAAACTTAGGGAAAAAACAAAATAGGCAACACTAGGCCTATGAGTCTATGGGCCACACACTGGGCAGATTGATGTTGAGATGGAATTGTTTGTTAATAGGTCGTGGTAGGTTTTTGCTATTGTTAAATTATTTATCACAAATAAATGTTTAGTGCGTTTATTTACAGAAATTGTAGGCTACAGCGCTGTCCCACAACAGGCACATACCCGCTCAGTGTTGGTCATGCACTGCAGTTTCATCTGCTTCAGGTAGGTGGCGGTAAGAGGCATGTTATAATCGATGAGGTCAGGGACCAGTGAGGCTGGTCTGTCGTTTTCTGAGAGACAAAAAAAAGAGGAAGTTACTTAAATTAAACACAGCATATAAAGGTGAATGAAAACCTGTCCATATGGGAAATATCTCTGCTAAATGTTTGCACATCAAACTGACATCTGCTATAAACTTTTGCTCCATGTGGCCTAGCTACTGTTCAATCTCTACTCAAGCCGCAAGAGGGAGTCTTCGACGACTGATTTGTTCTGACATGGGTAACATCATGTCCAAGGTAAACATTAACTTTTAATTAAGTTTATATTGCAAACTATGTCTACAGACTTAATCTTTGGCTGAATAAGGCTATGTAGGGCAAAGATAGACTAGTGTGTTAGAGTTATGTTTGACTAATTGTATTCTGGGGCTTTGCTACACTGTAATTAACCGCTTTCCTGTCGATATGTCAGAGAATCTGCGTAAAGGTTGGCCTCAGAAATAGCGCGTGAGCTAATGATGCCTGGAGAACGTGCGCAGAGGCCACGGGTCAAGCGCGCGCGTTACCTTTGAACTCCGCCGCGCTTGGGTTGATGTGCATCCTCTTCTGACACTCTCCGCAGCTCATTAGGAACCGAGTCACCGCCTCTCTGGGCAAGAAGGCGTACGTCTCCGCGATCTGTGACGGGGACAAGACAAAGCAGCGGGACATGGACACGGTCAGAACTAACGTGAGTGCTGTTTGTCCAAGTTCTGGTCAGTGATCATCTCATGCTCATGTCGACGCTCGTAAACACCTGACCCACACACAGACACACACATATACACAGATATTTCGGCCTTTGCCCTCAGCTCTCATAAAGGTGCACCATGAAACTCTGGTGGAGGTTCTGCCACCTGCTCGTCTCCATGGAGATGTCATTGCATAGTCTGGAATGGAATGGTACACAGTATGGCTTTAACTTATCTCTATACAGACAAGCAGATGGCAGCATGAGTTTGCTCACAGTAAGCATGCGTTACAGTTTTCAAGGTATTTTGTAAACAATGAGATCAGGCAATTACATCCCCGCCCCACCACTGCAAGCAGGTAGCCAACCATCCACCAGAAAAGTTACATGGTGTGCCTTTTATGCTGAATGTAAAGAGCATCAGCGTTGTCTTTGCAATGGCATATGTTTAAATCCTTCATGTGTGTGTTTTAAAATGTGTTTCAATTATCTCTATTGATGAGACACATAGTGAACATAGTCCAGTTTAGCATTTTAGACATATGATCCTTGGCTACTAGGATACTTTTAATACAGAGCTCTGGATAACTGACAACAAAGATGTGTGATTCCACCTGAAAGCGAGTGGCAGTGGGGGAGTGAAGCTAAATGGTACAAACCTCGCCTGTGTGAAAGCTGTTGTTATGCCTCTGAGCAAAACACTTCACTCACAATGACTATTGGAGTGACATGATGATGAACAGGAAGGGCATCTGGCATAAAAAAAAAAAAACTACACTATTGTGACTGATCTGAAGTGGCAATTTTAAATGGAAAACCCACAGATGAAAAGCACTTGAACCCAGCCCAGATTGTCTTGTTGATACTCATGCTCTCTGTGTATCCCAGGTGAAGCATGTTTGTATTTACAGCCTTGCTCTGCCTGGCGTCTGCCGCTGTGCCACTCTGCTCCTCGCCCCCGCTGGCGTTTCCCTGTTAGACGCGACCTTCACGTGACCATGGCGATGCAGCAGGGGTGCCCGCCTCCCCCCGGCCCACCACGGCTGCTCCCCATCCCCTCTGCCCCCCCCCATACACTCCACCACCACGGCCCCTACAGGCAGCAGCGAGGGGGAAAGGCCACCCAGAGCAGTGCACCTCCCAGAAGGCCATACTGACAGCTCCATATTATGCCCTGCCCCAGTGCTGCTGCTGCCTCCTCAAAAGGGTACACACTATCAGACGTGACAGGACCTCTACAGGGCAAGAGCAGGAGTGGGCTCTGACTTATTTTATCTGTACGAAAGAGGGGGGGGCGAGGATGTCCCAAAGCTCACCCAAAGCCACACCTAAGCTCAAGTTATAAAAGAAAGCTGAATTTCATCTTAAGTAAAAGAAGAAAAAAATATGGTAAGCGTGTAGTTTGTTGCCCTGTGGTATGTGGCTGTTTGTTCCCTTGGTAACTCCAATATGCTAAAAATTACACATATCGGTGGTGGAAGAAGTGTTTTCTTTTAAATGTAGCTCATAACAGACAAAGAAATATTGCAGCGTTCATACTCACCGCCTTGTACGTCTTCTTCTGGCCTGCATGTTTGGGGGCTCTGCCGGGGTCTGTGCCAATCTCCACGTGCATGGCATAGATGATGTCAAAGAAGTCCTCCACCACCGCTACACGCTTCAGTGAGGAGTTTTCTTGCACTGAGCTTCCGTCTGAGCACTAAAACACAGAAACACAGAGTTAAGTGGGATGTCCTGCCTCAGGGTTACATATATAATAAGGTTTATCAGTGGTGGATGTGTGTGGTACAGCTGTATTAGAGTCCCACAGTCAGTGATGGGAGCGGGACAGATCCTAGTGACACATGAGTCATGGTGAATGTGGTCACGGACTGTCCGACACACTGCCTGCCATGTCCAGTGCTTTCTCCTTCAGTCTCCAGGTGCTTAAAGTCTTACCGGGGCTGAAAAAACATTGCTTCCTCTGTGCAATGTTTAAAAATAACACAACTAACACTGTACGAGACCGGCAGTCCCTCCTATCAGCACCTCTGGCAGCCATCCTGCTTCCATACAGCTGACCCTGTCACCATAGAAACTGCCACTTATTTCTCTCGGGCAGGTGTGCTGGGCAAAGGGTCATGTGACACACCAGAGAAGTGCAATCGCCAGGACAACGGCCTCCATCCACTGCACCACATGGGGCTTTCTCTCCCTGCTCCTCCACCCTCTCCCTCAGCTCCAGCACCAACTATTGTGTGGTGTTGATCACCAGAATAACAGCCCTTTGGACCAGATCTTATCTGTGGTCCTCTGAGTGGCCGTCCCAGCAGTGTCACATGGAACTAATGGATTTGGGTTTTTTAATTAGAAACACCGCGCCCCTCTGAAATGAGCCTGGCCCTGACATTTCCTACTGATTGGCTTCTAGGTGGGTCAGTTGATTCTGCCTCATTTTACTGATGAGTGTCCCAAGTTCAAAAATCCTCCCCCCCATGTTGAAAAATGTACTTTTTTTCACTTGCTTGTTATTTCCGGTTTGTTTGTGAGATTTGACATTTATTTTATAATTTTTAACTGAGCTCCCTCTGTATCCATCTCTACCTCTGTCCCGTTCTCCCCATTTCTCTCTCTCCTGCTCTCCCAAGTGCGAGGTAATGATCGTTGCTATGGCAACTAAAACCAGCTCACTGAGCGGGTTTGTTTTAATCCGATCCCTTCTCCCCTCTCTCTGTGTCAGCATGAACTAAATGTAATGATAATAAATGAAATAATAGCAATCCTTCACCTCATCGTCAAGCTGTAATCTGCTGCACTGGAGGTATCTCCATTCCCTGGTGACATCACCGCGGCACTGCTTGGGACAATGGTGTCAGGTCCATTCACGCTGGATTTAGATAATCTCACTACTGTGGGGTGTGCGGTGCACCCACTCCGCTGCATCCTCTGCTGAATTCTACCAACAAACATCGGCATTTTACACCCGGGATCCTCTGTGTGAGCAGGCTCTCCGCTTCAGGACAAGAAATCCAATGAACCACAAACCCTGTGCATTCCAGCACAGTTAGATTGGCAGTAAGCCTCCTGTAGCCCTGGCATGTGTCTGAATGTAAAAACTCAAATTTACAAAACGATTGTATATTCACTCAGGAAATAACTGCCTGCGGCTGTGAGTGCACTGCTTTCATCAGCAATCACGTCACCTGGAGGCCTGTGCGCTGCGTGGCTGTAGTTTGCCCGAAAAGCTGTTTACTGTAGCTCCCAAAACAAGAGGAGAGGGAGTGCACCTCTCAGCACAACTATCTCAGTGTGTGGATTTGCATGGGCTGTGTGAGTTTTGTACAGTAGCACAGCATCACAGGGACAAACAGCTGTTGAATGTCTTTGTAGATATTTGGTGTCATCAGCAGCGTTTTTGAAGAGCAAAGAAGACATGTCAGCATCCTCAATCACAGATAACAGAGCGCCACTAAACTCCAGCTCTCTTCTCACTCTCCCCTTTGCTCCTTTTGCTCCATCTTTTCTAATCCCGTAGGACTTTGCTCTCCCTAGCCACTGTTGTGTGTGTAACCAGCCCCCATCCCCTGCACGCTCTCCCTGTCCCGCACCAAACCGCTCTGTTGCTAGGAGACAGGAGGGGTTTGAGTTGGCCGCCCCCACCCCCGCTGGCAGTCTCCACATCCACACATGCACACGGAGCGAGGCAGAGTCGCCGAAGGGAGCCAGCCGAGCAGTCCTGCACACAGCCAGGTCAGGAGGAGGGGGCGGAGGGGCCAGCAGCTGGGTCACGAAGCCAGGACAGACCCACCAAATTAGCTTCAATGGCTGTGGCTCTGACTGGACTGCTGATGCTCTGGATTTCTTAAGTTTAAAACACAAACTGAATGTGTTTAAGTCTGCTTCAGTGGTTGGGTCATCCTCACATTTTTCATTAATGTGTGTGAGGAGGGGTGGGGGTATGTCAACACTTCTACTTATGACTCAGATTATCTCACTGCTGATGTGACAACAGGTCGTCTTTTAAAGGCCCATAACCTCATTGTAAATCTGTCAACTGGCTAATGGACATGTAAATGGGAATCTCCTTTACCCCCAGAGTAATATATGGGAGACTAATATAATAGCAAGACTAGACGTATGGTCTGTCTTCCTTCCTTGTTTTTACCCATCATCCCGGGACCAACCACTTTATTAAGTCCTGTCATTAAATCCACATTAGATTGGGCCTTGTGTCCAGTGAGTGCTTTCCTCTCAGTTGCACCCATCATGAGCACTATTTGATAGAGCCTGTGACATCCCCAATGTCCCACAGAGACAGGTGCTCCCATTGGCTCCCATTGGTGTGTGGAAATGGCTACAGCATTCATCATCACATGATCATTTTTGTCGTTCTGCACCCATTAGACTCCGTCCCAGTTTGGTAAACGCCGCCCCTCTGAAGGTGTAACAAATGACAGCAGCAGTGAGTTAGGACGATTATGGCCATCTTAAAGACCAGCTGTGTGCACGAGTCAAGCACAACTCAGACATCTCCCACACAGGGGGGAGGCCCCCAGGCCAGTTAAAAATGGTGTTAATTTCTCCTCCTATGGGAAAGCAAAGAACGAGCTCTCCATGGCAACAGAGAGGGTGCTGTAGGGAGGAAACACAGAGCATGCGATCTGCGACCCCCTCTTTGTACCAGCACACATACAGTACGCTCAACTATCACACGGGCCGTATCTCAACCACCCAAAACAGCATAGAGGGTGTCGTTACATACAGAGGGATTTGTCTAACAAAGAACTTGTGATGAGATGCTCAGCTCGGGGCTATGCATCTTTCACACACAAGTTGTTCATCAGCTGGAATGAAAGTAATGAAGCTTGATTAGCCTTTGCTGTTTGTGTTTGTATAATAGGACGAGCTGCAGACAATATAACCACCTCCTCAAATTAAAAACATTTTTTGGTTCAAATTTTAATGCAAATGCTTTTGAACAAATGGGCCCTATTCCTTTGACTCTGTGGCTCCAGCACAAAAGAGGTGCTCTCAGGGGAAACCTGGACTAATTAATCAGATAATAATGATAATGTTCGTCTGTCTGTCTTAGGCCGAGGCACAAACACAGAGATCTATTTTCCAGCACATATTAGTGTGGTGCTGTGGAGTTCAGAATTACACCTGTGGGCAGGACGTCCCAGAAGCAGCCATTGGTTTATTGATTGATAATAGCATTGTTAAGGTCTTAATTTTTTTGCCTCCATCTTTGACAGGACAGAGCAATTCAGAGCTATTTGACAAATTGTAGTCCTTCAAAATGTGATTTTTGTTTCAAACAGAGATGTGAAAGAGCAACTGAAATATTTACTACTGGTTTAGAAACCTAAAGGAACATTATGCTTCATTTAGACATTTTTCAAACAGTCCTTAGGGAATTCATTATGTGTTTGAGCGTTTCTGTTTAGACTGGGTACTCTGCTCCGGAAAGGCTTGTTGAACGGTGCATGTCAGTGTCTGTTTCTGGTCCTACCCCCCTCCTGCTCTGTAGCGTCCTCTAATCAGGACATAATGAGAGCTAAACGAGGTTGCATCTCCTCATTCTGGATCTTCAGAGCAGCTCGGTCTAAAAGGAGGACTGTAGGATAGAACAGAGAAGCTGACAGTAAATAATTCCTTGTTGAGTGTGACACATGAAAAGGCCCTCCATGCTGAGACTGTCCGACGCTGTTTGCAGTTACCATGCCCGGCCTCTCCCTCTGTCCCGTCAAACTGAAGCGCCTTGTACGCCTCACTGACACATACAAGAGACCTTCTCTGTCTGCACATCGCCACAGCGCGCCCTCCCCCACCCAGCCTCCTGTCATTTAGTCCCATGCCTGTCCCCACACAGAAACTTGGCACACCCAGGGAGCAGCTGCAGTGGGCTCCAATGCACAGCACAGAGACACGCCCCCAGCCTGCAGTCCTCGAAAAGCCAATGACCAATTATGTACACCTGCCCTGTGGCCTCTAATGGCCCAGGACACAGCACTGAAGGAAATGCATTAACACTGCTTTAATGGCTGTAACTTGTTGCTTCTGACTGATACTGAAAGGAAATATTTTATCTCTCATTTGTGTTTCCTGTTCATTTCCAAAATGCAACTGCTTTTGAGAAATAGTTTATAATACAATGAATTATGTATTTTGGGGACAAAATAATCTTCTATAATAATCTATCATACATTCTTAACATACTTTGGATGTGGTTTGTAGTGTTTTGTGGATTAGATCTTGTTTGCAGCCTTACAAATAGAATAAAATGTTCATTATAGCCTATGGAAATGATGGAATAAAATTCAACACATTTTTGCACCTGCAAACACAGGGCACACCTGCTCGTGGCCAGACTAAAACTATACTGAAAAATATGAAGCGGATTAGGCCTACAGCTGTTCAGTATGGGCAGTTGGCCTAAATCTAAAGTGTGCATTCACAGGTAAAACACCTGTGGAGGGATCTGCGCTCTTCAAACCAAATCAAAGGGTTCAATCTGTCTGTCTCTGCTCACGCACAAATTGTGTTTGGCTCTGGGTCCAGAGACTGTCCCAGTGCGGGCGGGGGAGATTATTCCCTGAAGGCGCTTACTTAAAATGGTGGTTGTCTCCTTACCGCCACAGCAGGCCGTGCACCACACAGAGACACGGGTGAGCGCGCACAGGCACAGGCGCGCGCACGGAGCTGTGCTGGGGCACACACTGACAGTTCATCATGAACGCGTTTATCCGCGCGGGTCATTATAGGGCTTGTGCACCGAGCTAACTTCCTATTACTGCCGCTTTGACAGAAGCCGAGTTAAGCACTAACTGTGGGCGTATGTCGCTATCAGTTCCTAGCAGAGCCTTTTGTTTCCGCCACAGTCGCTCACGTGGTCACAATTACGCACAGCTACTGCTCCATAAAATGCTCAGAAAATACCGTTAGGCATTTAACACATGTTCGAGATACTCCAGTTAAGCCTGCGAGGGTCTAGATACAACTGTGGCGTCTAAAGCTTCAGAATAAGATGCGACAGAGGCACCGTCCTGCTCTGGACGACACAGGTGTTGCCAGAGCAACGGGCGCCTCGAGCCGCATCCTTCCCAGGACAATGAGGAGTGGGGTGCGCACCAAGACTCAACGTGCGCACCATAATTTGACTGATTTCTTAAATACGTTTTCCATTTATAACACTAAGCCTTAGTACTGTCTGACGCTGAGAGCAGACTGTCTAGTGTCCGCAAATGGGACGGGACAGAGGCGCGTGCGTCGGTGATGTGCTGAGCAGAGCCTAAATGATGTGGTATTTTGCACATGGGCTTCGAAATAGGCACAAATGCTCTGCGAACATGCCTTTGCATAAACGCACGCACACTATCCCTAAACTGGACAGTATCTAAATGTTGATGTGGCGCTGACACGACTTGGCTTTCATAGAGATGGCTCGATACGTTTTACAATTGCACTGCCAGGAGGCACCGGCGTTGCCATGGCAGCGGGATGAGAGTAGGGTTGCTCTGCTTGGGATGGACAAAGTGACGCTTTATGGAAAAATTACGATATTGAGCCGACACTGGGACAAAGATGAAACCTGATAAGTTTTATGACTGTCTGCCTCCCGTGCGCAGGGAGAGATCATGATAACTTACAGGCGGAGACGGGACTCTCAGACACATGCACAACACACACACTTACCGTAGACTTGACCGGGACGTATAACACGGGTTTCCCCGGGGCTCCTTTCTTGTTGTGCTCCCCTAAGATGTTATTTCCGACCTGAAACCCTTTAGATTTTACCCAGAATTTGAATTTTGCGTTGATGTGGCTGTTCTCGACATAAACGCCGTCTGACTCTTCATTCTGCAATAATGTCTGCATTATCTTGTTATATTTTCTCCTGGTGACTGTCTTTGTTTTACCCGAGTCTCCGTAGGTCCGGAGACACCAGTCCTGAAATTCGGTGAACATCTCCGCCTCCAGAACGACCGGACTCCGGCTCCTTTTGGGCGCCTCCACGCACGCTTTTTTCGTTGTCATAGCGCTCCGTCTCCTCCTCTGGCTGAGTGTGGACCGGCTCAGTCACTTCAGGCTAATAAAGGCTCGCTGTTGCTCTTTTGGCCCCGCTGTCCCGCCTCGTTTCGGGACGCTCCGTTGTTTTTCTTCGGCTCAGATTGACGCGCGCACGATCACACCTGTTTGCAGCGGAGCAGTGCTGTCCCGAACCGCAGCGGTGAAAATGTCACTTCCTCACATCATCAGCTGAGGAGCAGAGAGGGGGGCTGTCCTACGCCGAGCGGGTATCTCCCACCTGTGCGTAAAGCCAGAGCCCTCGCTTAACAACAAAGAACATTGACAAAAGCGTCGCAACAAACGCTCCTCTTGGTCCCAGTCGACATTTTCTCTCAAATTGAACTATATTATCAGAAGATGATTGATCAGGGCTGATGCACAATGATGCACAATGCGCTCTTATCCGACCCACATGCGCCACCTGGAACGGTCGGCTCTTCACACCTGTTTGAATGGGCTTTCACTGCGCGGCTCAGACACGCCACTCTCTCGGCATCAACGACGACGGGACACTGCAAGTAGCTTGGTTTTCTCCAAAGCCGAGTGCATAAGTGGCGTTGGAAATCAAGTAGTGAAAGAACATGTCCGATTTGAAGAAGGTGGAGAGAGGAGGGGGCAGGGTGGCCGTTTTTCCCGGAATATGCTAGAGAGGAAACCACTGTCAACTCGAGAAACAAGATGGCACATTCATGTTACTTATGAAAAAGAACAGAAAAATATTTCAAGTAATAGTATCTTAACAGTGAAACAACCCAAATCAGAACACCATGGGCTTCTGTCACAAGCACAAGTTGGGTGGGGCAAATTATTATTATTTTTTTTCCTTTAGTTTTTCTTCAATTCAAAATGTTCACAAATTAAACTTGCCAATTGAAAAAAAATCTTATCAGATTGAATTTAATTTCATGTCAGTGTATCTTGGCTGATAGTATTTCAACATCTGGATACTTGTGTTTGGCTGTAACACTCATATCTGAGCTGAACCATGTCACATTTGGGTCCAGTTCAGATGCAAAGAAAGAGGTAGAGCCCTAATAGTACTTTGTGCCCGCTTGAATTCACTGTGCTCTCATTGTGGGCAGTCGGACTCCTCTTGGCCTGTGCATGAGGCCCAGGCTGGTGCTGGTGACTGCTGCTGTTGCCATGACAGCAGCGCAGCAGTGCTTCTGGCCGTGCAGAGGGTGAGTGGGATGCCCCATCCTCATGTCTCTCCATCCTGACTCAGACTGTACGGACAAAAGCCCCACCCTTAACCATGGACCACTGCTCGGCCCATTCAGGCTGATGAGAGCACACATGTTTATGTTCAACTGTGCAGTGCCTAGGCCCTTCGCTTTATCTTACAGATTGTTTCATCATTTGGCTGTCTCCTCACAGGACTGGCCTGGATGCGGATGAGCTGGAGGGCTCCCTGTCCCTCAGAGGAGAAAACTGCTCAAAGCTTTCTCTCTTCATAAGAAAAATATGGCCACAGCAAAGAAGAAAATTGATGTTTGCTATGTGCAGTTTTTTGTGGTGAGAGCTGGACAGGTCCTGTGGGCAGAAGATGGATGCTCTGGTTCCTCTGTGGGACCTGTCAATTGGGAACATCTCCTCAGTCCTAATGAAGCCAAAGTGCTGCAACTTAGCACCAGCCTTTGAGGGATTCCTTATTTAGGACTGCAACAGGGCTTACAGAGCATGGCAATGAAAGACTAACTCAAAGTGCTGATATCAGCATTTGGGCACTGCATCACCTGCTCCTCAAATACCTTAGAAATAGTTTAGAAAGTTTACAAATAAACTGGATGTCATGAAAAAATAATACATTCAGTGTTATAGATTTTTATATAATTTTCTAACTTGTAAAGTTAGAAAATTATATAAAAACACAGTTTTTAAAATGAAGGACAGTGCGCCTTTTACTGCTGGCCATGTTTGTCCCAGTAGATGCATTCACAGTCAAACAGAGGGAGGTTGCCTATGCTCAGATGGGCTGTTAAGAACTGTTGATCTTGTGTTAAATGAGTGTCTGTTAAACACCACCTCCTCATGGTGTCGACGGGAACTGCATCTTTTATATTGTCCCATCAAAATACATGACTATAGTTTACTTGTATATGCTAATTTTTGTGTTTTGACAGGTAATTTATTTTAGATGATATTATTGCATTATACAAGTGATCTTGTAGTGGGTGGATATGAGTGAGATTCATTGATATATTATGCTGAAAATATCAAGGGTCCAGGATGTTTCACACTTAAAATAAGCAATGCTGTTACCCAAAGCTTTGGAAAAATAAAAAATAAAAATAAAAAATCAGCATTATCTGGCAAAAATAAAATCAAAGCAAATAAACAAAAATAAGACATTATTAATTATAGTTAAGAGGCCTTTTAGTAATTTTAATTATGCATTTAGTTTTTAAGATCAGAACAATCCAAGTGTGAAAAATACTGCATCTATTTATGTTGATGCTATAGGAATTTGCAAAGAGATTTTAGAGTGATTCACGCACTGCTGAATACCTCCAGTCTATTATTTCAGTCCTATCTTTATCTGCTCAGTCACTCGCAGCACAGAGCAGCAGCAGCAAAAGTTGAAGTATATATTTACCAGCTCGGTACAGTGCATTGAAAGCCTCATGGACCTCCTCATATGGGACTAGAGCAGAGCAGAGCAGTGGGTCAGGACCTGGGGTAACTATAGGCCGCTGGGACAGCACCACCGAGAGGCAGCCAGAGACGACAGAATGGGCACAGTCGCCATGGAAACACAAGCGGCCCAGGCAAATCGTGGCAACTGGTAACTAAGTAACAGGAAACGGCGGACGGAGCAGAGGGGCCGATGAGTGTGGTTAATCATGGCGGGAGGGGTGGTTGGGGGTGGGGAGTTGGGGTGGGTGGGAGAGGGGCTAGTGACAGCAGAGAAGGGCACATTGCACACCCCCTTTTCTGCTCCACGTGTCCCGGATCCACTCTGGATTACTGTCAGGAGAAGCATGGCGTCTCCACCCTTTACTTTTGTCTGTGGATAAGCTAAAGGTGCTACACTACTGCCCAGAGGTTTGGTTGTAGTTAAACTGCTGGGCTCTGTGTTGGCCTTAGCTTTGTGAGATCGATTCCCTGCTCTGACAATCTCTCCCCACTCGTCACCACAATATTACACTGCCCTCCTCTCTAATACATATGTGCCAAGAAAGGGTGTAAACGGTTGCTACCTATATGGGTCCTGCTGGAGACATTGTTACTGTGGCAAGATTAATTGGAATCAAAATCTCAGTTTGAATTAATGCAATTAGCAAATATCAAAGCCTGCAATTTTTTTTACACACCATTTTGTCCACAGACAACAATATATTCTACATAAGAAACGCTAACCCTATCATTTAGACCTGTACAAACTGGACAGTATCTTTGTTAGTTCTTAGTTAGGACGTGTTTAAAACATTGAGTAGAATCCAAGTATTAAAATGATAATAAACACATCGCAAATCAAATTGCATTTTACCCAAAATGTCTTTATTAGCTCTGCAGTGTCACATATTAGTTTTTAATATGTGTACCATTTTCTGCAGCTTGGATTAAGGAAATACTAACCTGGATTTCATTCATGGCACATTGCACTATAGCCTTAATTATAATTACCTCTATTACAAAGATGTTGCAGCTAAATAAACCATAGTAGGCATAAGCAGAATAATGGTTTCTGTTGCACTGACTAACCCCTCCCTGACAAGTCCCGCCTCTTTTCCCTGTAGTCTACAAGGGGCCCAAAGGAAGTGTGCTAACTCTACACAATGAAAGAATGTATGAAATACGTGGGGTATTTCATATATTCAAACTACCACACTAATACTTATGAGCCATATCACTAAAGCTCAGACTGCAGGTAATTAAGGGTAATAGGCTTGTAACAGCAAGATAGAAACATGGGCAATGAGAATACAATTTTTTTGTTTGTTTTTTCCAGTTTTCTGACGGCAGGATTAATCACAAATTATAAAGGCTGCAATAACTCTTCTACTAACAAGAGTATTATGCTCTTCTATTTTAGATCTCTACAATCAACAAATGTTAATACTCGTGGATATGTTAAAAATGTGCACTCTGTGCACATAAATTAAGGAGTTCATCAATGGCTATACAGATAGACAAGACAGCAGTAAGAATTATGACACCTAATAACAAACAACAGGGTTAAATGATCTTCTATCAGTAAGAAATCAAAATGAACTCAAATATTTCCTCCAAATCTGTCAATCCTACTGAAAAATTTTACAAGAAACATAGGATCTGTCGTAGCCACCTGTGCGTTGTGTGCTCAACAGTAATGGACTCTGATGAAGAGCTGCAAACACTCCACGCTCTCCTGCTTCGCTCTGATTGGTTGTGACATGCTCATAGTGGCCCCCCATGGTCACACTGACGTCCTCTTAGCCTCGTCTTTGTAGCACATGTGTGATTGCACCTGTCAGTCCCTGTCCCTTAAGTCTTATCCCCTAAAAAGGCCCCTATGACCTTTGCCTTTATTTATGCCGTTTTTAAACTTCCTTGTTCACTGACCATGTTGTTCCTCTTTTTCAGCATGAAACAAATTGAACTTAAAATCTAGAGTTAACTACTTTTAACCATGACTGCAAAACAGATGATAGTTTTCCTCCAATTTGTACAAGAAAGAAAAGTGCCAGTATAAAGGCTTTGAGTTAATCATTTACATAAACTAAGCATGTTCATTGCTTCATTATTAACTAGACTTTACTATGCATAAAAAACAGCAGAAAAATATCTCAATATTGAATAATAATATTGCTGAATATGAATAATATTGCTTATAAGGCACATAGTATTTTTAAGGGTATACACCCATTATCACAAGAAAATAAAGAATTCCAGCTGCTCCATATCCGCTGGGGTAGTATGTTTGGTAGGTCTAGATGCTCTGTGTACCAACTATTTTCAATTCACTTCACTTTAATTTTGTAAAGCTCTAAATCACAACAGCAGGTGGCCCTTACTGCTTAATAAGATCATTGGTTTATCCAACAGCTAAAATAGACACATTTTTTGTTTAAACAGGGTTACTTTCCTCATTATTCGATAACTGAATTGTATTTTGAGTTATTTGTGCATGTTAAGAAAACCAGGGGATATTTGAAGATGCAAACTACAGGATTTCGCATTCACTCATATACTGACAGTACACTGTTAGATGTGTATTCACCACTTTTATCCACAGCCTTTTAACTTAGTACATAGTTAGTAAATAGTTTGCCAATGCTATTATTTATTTATTCATAAAAATCGAGAGCAGAAGCAGCAAACTTAAATTGTCCTGGGTACTACTGTATTATTGTGAATAATGGACTTCAACAAATTTGCTTGTCTTGTTTCAATGCATTGTAACACAAATCATTTGCGCACACCTCTGCAACTACTAAGGAATGCGAATGCACAGGGGTGCATGGGGGTTTGGTTTCCAGACTGTATTCCTTCACCAAGAACTCATGTCTGGCTTATCCAGGCTACAGTTTGGAGTGTTTCCAGGTTCCACTCTAGCCAAAGCAAACTATGCTGACTATGCTGACCCTAAAAGCTGCACTGAGGTGCTAGGCCCTAGGGGCCTATACCTGAAAGATGGGTAGATGAGCGCAGTTGTGCTGAAAAGCGACAGTTGAAAATGGGCTATGACTGTGTTATTTTCAGACTTTTGGTAGAGAAAGCTCACAGAGATTGATCTCCCTCTTCAGTATAAGTGCTTACACTGACAGAGCTGTCTGCCTTCTCCATGCATAAGAGTAGAAGCTGTGGATGGTGTGAACAGGTCACATTCTGAGAACCCGATGTTCTCCCTGTGTGCTGCACCTCCAGCTGTGATCCTGTGAAACTCTCTGAAGGCAATGAGTCTGCCTACAGAAGGGAGGTGAACTGGCTGGTGACCTGGTGCAGTACTAACAACCTGAAGCTCAATGACCAAAACACAGTGGAGGTGATCATGGACCCACCCACCAAAATCCCACCCAGCAGACAGACTATTTGAGCCCTTGAGCAGGAGGCTACAGTCAATCTGCACCATAACCTCTCACCTTATGCACAGTGAACACTTCATAACACCTTAGCACTACTGTCCTCAATGTTGGCAATATTTTGTCTTTAGCGGTAGTCTAATCTTTAGAGGTAGTCTAGTCTTTAGAGGTAGTCTAGTTTATCTTGACACCTATTTTTCTATGCATGCCCATTACTATAGGCCCATATTTAGTACATTTTATAACAATTGCTTTATGTTCAGTACATGTTTGCACTAAATCACCAAAGCAACTTGTTAAACTCACCCATTTCCCACAATGAAGGGCAGGCATCCTTCTCCAAATCTTAATTCTGGTCCAAGTGCTTCTCCATATAAATGGTCCTAATAATTAGCATTTTAACACTCAGTTGTGGAATAAACAACTCTGATTTAGAGCCACACCTCACTAATCCTCAGGTTTTTGATGGATTGCTCATGGAGCCTATTTAACCTATTGCAAAACTCAAGGCACCACATAGCCATTTAAGGTCTACGGTAGTTGCTCAATCTCGTGCTCAGCTCGTGCTCAAAGCCTCCATGTCGTGGTATTACATGGCATAACTTACACAAGAATAGATTCCCACTTTGCTTGAGATAGCTATCTCGTATGAAAGACTATCTGTAAATTTGGCTATTGGGGTGTGTTCCCCACGGAATATCAGTGCCTTTTGATAAAGCTGTGATTTCGCAAACTCCTTGAGTGTTTGTGATCATTGGCAAAGGGAGTCTATCGCTGTGCATTGCGTTCATTTGTTGTTTATTTCACGAAGGCTTCTGTGCGTCGCTGACTTCACACAAACCATGATTTTGCTTTGCGCATTGTTCTGCTCGCACCATCGCAGCAGAAAATGGCGTCATCTGTTCGCCATTTCGGCAAAAGGTTTACAAAGGCGAAATCTAAAATACGACAGTTCTCGTTTAAAAGCCAATAATAGGTAATTGTTAGTGGCCAACAATATAGCCTGCTTTGCACGGACAAAAGTTTTTTAGGCCAACTGATCACACCAGTTCACTCTAGGGTAAAACTTTTCTAGACGACGGCCTAAACGTGAAGTGATTTTAACGACATGTTTTGGGTATAGTAGGCTATACGCAAGCACGCACCTTATAATATCACATATATGCCATTATAGGCCCACTAAATTGATTCCACTCAAGTTTATATTTTAATGCTTATATTTCAATTAGTTCAATTTCGGCGGTTTGCTTTGCGCACAGCCTTCGCGTTATTGCGACTTTATGTCGACAGATTGAAGTGACTTTGTGGGTAACAATGCGCCCTGTTGAAGATTCCAATTCCGAACCGTACATTTTTCGGACAAAGCGACAAAGACACAACTCTTATTACAATTCAAAGGCGGATTCGCACGAAAAGCCAGCAATCGTTGATTTAGTGGGTGGCGTGGCTTATTCTTTTACGGGACGGGCCGTCCTAGGCCCAGGAACCGTCCAATCGGGGAACTGGGCAAGTGTGACGTCACACTGGCCAGCCTATTGTAATTGGGCTTTACGATCGAGCTCGTAGTATCCCTCGACACCTAATGGGGAGAGGAGGTAAGTCCACCACGATATTTTCAGTATTAGGCTAGCTAAGATAAAGGACCAGCTGTACGTGGACGTACAAAACAAAGCGTTGACCTGGTTATGTGTGTAATACATGTTGCTAAGAGCACTCCGATACATTTACCTCCTTTTTAGTTTCTCTTTCGTCTCGGTTTGTTTGTATATCCCGTGAGCTGCGGGCTGCACAAAGACCGGTGCGTGCAAACACAAAGGCAAATCAGATGGAAATGAAAAGAAACAGGACTTGACTTCTTACGTTCCTTCATGTTTGAGTTTGGTGCCGACATGTCATGATTTAGCAACTGTATCATTTCAGTCCATTCGTGCATTTTACTGGCGAAAGGCTATAGATTTTGCTCCATGCGTGCTTACGTTAAATTATACGGGCATTACCTTAACTATTTAAGATAATAGATCCACAGCAAATGTAAAACAGCTGGTGTTAGGGGTTTCGTGCAGACAGTAACACGTGTTTTAAAAGTCTGTTCAGGGTAAAGAGCAGAGATAGTTTTAGGAGTGGAACATTCGCGGCAAAATGGACCAACCACGCGAGACTTTGCGGGACGTTTTCTATACATTGAGGAAGAGATGGGATCAGCATGGCTGCTTTATGCAGCGCGGCCACTACAGCTAGAGCCGATCAGGATTATAACGTCTAAGCGACATCGTTACAAGCGCGTTATAAAGTTGAATCAGACCAGTGCACATAGCAGGAGCAAGCACGGGCTTATAGCAGACAACTATGAGCCCTCCAGTGATACATCAACAGGAGAGACTATTTGAACCGATCCCCATTCCCATAGCTCTACAAGCCCAAAAGAACTACTAATGTCAACAATCACAGTGATTACACGGATGCACCCACACAAGGTCAGTTTGAAACTAAATGTAATCGTTCTTTTCAGGTGTATTTTCTGAACTCCAAAGATGATAGAGCCACAGGAAATCCTTGTGAACCCAGACTCCACTCATGATAAGAGCAGCAGAGCTTATGTGGTGTCCTGGGTAAACAGTCTGCTGAAGACAGACTTCTCAGATGTCAGACAGCTGTCTTCAGGTAGTTTTACTATGTTTTATTAATACAAATACAAAATATTATCATTGCAGGCTTTTATAGTATGTATTTGCTTTTAGGGACAAGCCAATGTCAGATCATGGACATTGTTGCGCCAGGCTCTGTGGACATGACCAAAGTGAAGATCAGCCCACAGACTGAAGAGGATTTTGAGCATAATTTCAATTTACTCCAGGAGGCCTTCACCAAGAGTGGAGTTACAAAGGTATGCAAACAATATGAACTTACAATGTATTCTATGTCATTGTACTGTGTTACATGTTTATTATCAAAGTATGTTTTATTTGTTCTTAGACTCTTCCTGTGAACGAGCTAGTAACGGGGGATTTTAGAAGCAACTTTGAATTGATGAAGTGGTTCAGACTTTTCTATATGGCCAATGTCAAAAGATACAGAGTGTACCATCATTCAGGAGCTGCACAGTATAAATCCAGGACCAATGGCACTCTGCACTCAGAGAGTAACATCGACCCCTCAAAAATATGTCCCTACAGTGACACTTGGAAGGAGACTTTTGAATGGGCACATGCAAGTGCTCTAGGTGAGCAGTTCACCTACTGCCGCATATGTCACAGAAATCTCAAAACATTTTTGAGAGGCACCATTGACTTGAAGAGACACTCTGAAACAAATATACACAAAAAGAGAGAAACACTTGCCAAGAACCGAACCCTATTAAACCACATTTCAACACCTCTGCCCTGCTCCTGGACAGCTGTTCAATTTATATGTCACTATTTTAATTATTCTGGGAAACTGGAGCCCAGAGAGTTTGCCCGCTCTAAACTGGGTTTAAATTACCCCATAAATATAACCTCTCACTGTCAGATCACTCCTTATTGTTTATATATATTTGGAGGAATATCGGTGGAGCACACCCAGGTCTCTGTGCTGCTCATAGGTTACTTTGACTCTGAGGAGCCCAGATATTGCATCCGGTTTTTGGATGCCCTTGAGGCTTTGTCAGAGAGCACAGAAGACCAAAAGAGAGACACAGTGGTGGGGATTTTAAATAGGTTTGATTTGCCCTCAGCAAATCTGGTAGCCCTTTATATGGAGGGTAATGGTGCTGCATCAGAGCAGATGCAATCAGAGCTCTGGAAGCTCAGACCCAACATGGTGTCTTTTGGCTGTTTGTACACCATGGCTGATAGAGCCTGTGAGGCTGCACTGAAACAGCTCTCTAATAAGACACTGGAAATGCTTGTAGACATGCACAATTATCACACCTCCTGTCAAACTAAGAATGACAAACTCAGCAGTCTTTTTGGATCTGAAATCTTGGACTGTTCATCATTTGACAGTTTTATCAGTAAGAGTTGCCTTAATCTATATCCGTTAGTCTGCAGTTTCCTGGAAATGTGGACAGACTTGACATCTTACTTTGAAGTATGCAGTGTAGAGGATGAAAAAGCCAAATTAATCTGCTCACAGCTGCAGGATCCCCGAGTCAAGGCAAAATACATGATCCTTACTGAGGCCATAAAGCCACTGCACAGCTTCCAAAAAAATTTGCAGTCTCAAAAGGAAGAATTGCTTGCTGATTTTGTCAAAATTTTGGGACAAGCCAGTAAGCTGCTACAAACATACACCTCCTGTTTTCTTGAGCCCCAGGCAGAGTTTCAGTTCCTCAGAGAAAGAGACATTCAAATTCTTAAAAACACAGACTCACATTTATCCAGCACCAGCATGAGAGTTGGAGGACCAGCCTTACATGACTTTCTAAAGGAGTCTAATTGTTTGGATGCTCTCACACTACTACAGCAAGAGGCCTTATCTCTTTACATTGCACTCACCAATAGCATTGCAGATGCTCTACCTTTGAGTACTGTGATGCTGCGGTCTATAGTTCAGCTGCTAAACCCACAGAGCAGACTGACTGTTACTGACAAAGAGGTAGAGGACATTGGAGTGAGGTTAGAAGTGTGTTCATCTCCTGAGGAGAGAGACCAGCTCAGGGATGAGTTTCAACATTACCAACGTGCTGCAGAGGACAAGAGTGAGAAGGAGGACAGAATTGCAGAGGAGAAGACTAAAGAGAACACAGACAAGAACCAAACTAAAGAGGAGAAAACTACAAAGGACAAAACAGGGGAGGACAAAACTAGAGAGGACTTACGTGCAGGAGACATGACAGAGTGCAAGACTCAAGAGGACATGACTAAGGACAAAACTAAAGAAGGCAAAACTGTGGACAAGATTGAAGAGGACACACCTGAAGAGGACATGATTGAGAACAAGACACAAGAAGACAAAACAGAAGTGGACATACATGTAAAGAACATAAATGATGAGGAGAAAAACGATAACACAGGAGCCTCACTGGAGAAGCACTGGGTCAAAGTCTTAAAAGACCTAAAACCGTCCTCCATCTTCAGAAAGCTGATTCTGACGCTGCTGGCCTTTCCTCACCCTTCACTAGACTCTAATCACATTTTTGACAAGGTTTGACAAGCAATAATTTTGAAAGCAACACTTAGTAACTTTTGTCATGTAATACACAACTGCAAATGACTTGTCGTGATGACTTAAAATTAATGCTGCATATAGCACACTCAAATTTGTCAAGACAGCCATACGTACATTATGTGTGTACAAATTATATAAATTTTATGTTGCATTTGCATAAATTTAATGTGCATTTTTAGAGTGTGTTTGAAAAGTTATTTAGTGTTGCTTTCCCTTGATATTGTTATTATGGCATATTGGCTTGTACTGTTTGTTGATCTAATTAATTAATTTCAGGTCTTAAAGAATAACAAAGAAGGTGTTGCTTTGCCTGAGACTGACACTGTAACAGAGAGTGACTCTGATGTGACTTCGGACAACAGTAGCAACAACTCATTCAAGAGGAACTATGATTCATTGGGTATTATTTAATTGTGACTATCTCTATAGAACATGCATGCTACACTACCATTAGAGCTCCAGTGTGTTAATTATTATTATTTTTTTCAATGTTAGACCTGAATGGTGTGGACCTGTCTACACTGAGGCCATGTGAAGTTCGCCTGAAAAAATTAATAGGTAGTTGTTTTTGTTGTATTTTTAATTTATTGAAAGTTTGTGTGATAAAGCTTGATTGGTTGATTAATACAAATATCTCTTTTCAAGAACCTCCTGATGGAGAGAAATGGTATTGGTGGAAAGAGGTACAGTATTCATTTCCTCGACATTTGATTGAAAAGCAAATGTACATTTAACAAAGTGCACTGTACACTTGTCTAGCAGGTTCTGTGTGTTATGAAAGTGGATAAGAGGGTGTGGCTCCTTTTTGATTATCATATTGTGTAATGGGACTGTGTTGTCTCTCAGGAGGTTAATAGGGGAAGTTATGGCTTGGAGAAAACCTTACGCCAGAAGCCACAGGCCCGTACAGTATTTCAGGCTGGTTCCAACACTTGGACCAAGCTGGTAGGAGATGAAAAGGGCGTGGATTCCCAAGATGAGGTGGTAGGTATACCACAAGTATACTACCAAAATTCTCATGGGCAGGAGCCAGCTAATGTATCCAACTATTTACAATATATCATTTCACTCATTAAGTGTAGTGTCATGCTACTTATTTGATATTTTTCCTAATAAACAGGCTTAAACGTAGCAATTTAAAGCTGTACAAGAATATTTATACATAGAAGTGGTAAACAACTAAATGGGGATTGAAGCTAATGTTTTACTTTTTGTCAGATTAATGATATTATTTTATATTTAATTTGTATATTTATTTTTCAGGTGGACCAAACTGAGTCACCATCTAATAAGGCACCAAGAGGAAGACGCAAACAGCTCTACCAGGTATAGTTACAAAACAAAAGCACCTAGTTACATGCTGTTATCTAATTTTCAAGTCACAATATGTTATGACACATACTTTAAAGTGTTATTATTATTTACTACTTGACTAATCTACCCACTTCTGCATAATATTTAAAGTCTTAATGTTTTTCTGTGAAATTAATTTAAGGATGGCAAAGGTTTTCTGACTGGAGAGCTGGTGTGGGGGAAACTGAAGGGCTTTACCTGGTGGCCTGGGCTGGTCAAGTCCTGGAAAACAAAGTCCTCTCCTCCCGGGCTGAGACGAGTCGAGTGGTTTGGGGATGGCATGTTCTCAGAGGTTTGATGTGGCTTTTTATATTTTAAAATAATGGTTATCAACATAAGTTTTAATGAGAATTGTAATTATAAATCTTCATAATTTGCATAAATACTCTGCACTACTGCTTTAGATTATTCAACTGTTTTTATAGTATTTGTACATTGTGATCCAATCATTTGTAAGCTTGAGATCCAATAATTTCAAATAGTTATTGATCAACTTGGTTCTTTTTAACTGAGAGATCAACAGCCAGACTGGCTGTTGGCTGTCAGTGAAACCATGTGGACTGGAGCAGAATTCCGATTTTGGAGGAATAAATTGTTAAAGAAATGAATGACATTTTTATGTGTTTTGTGATCAGTCAATATTAAGAAATTAAATCATTACATTATTTTGTCATATTGTGAAAATATTTTTTAGCCTTTTTGGAGCAAATGTTTATGTTTTTACTGTCATGTTCTTTCCTTGTAGATCTATACAGAGCGACTGATGCCATTTAGTGCCTTCACTGTCTGCTTCAACAAACACACATTGGCCTGTTTACCAGTTTACAAGGAGGCAATTTTTCAAGTGTTAGAGGTGAGCAAAACAATATCCATATTAATTAGAGAATATCTGAGATTTCATGTACTGACTCACTTACGGCCTTCAGTTGGCAGCTGAACGATGTGGGAAGTCTTTTAGTGTTGATGGCACAGACAAAGAGAGCGAGTTAAAGGAGATGCTGCGCTGGGCCCACGAAGGGTTTCTGCCCACAGGATCGGACGGGTTTATGCCGCCTGGTATGTCTCTTTAAAAAAAAAAAGTGAACAAATTAGTGTTATTCAGGTTCACTTTTATTTTGACCTTTCATTTGTAGAGTCCCTGACAAGTGAAGATTCTCGTGACTCAGACTACCAGCCACCAGCAAAAAGAAAATACGTCCTGAAAAGTAAAGCACACCTGGCCCTGGTTTCTTTCAGCAGACGTAAGTTTTTCTGCTAATATATTTCTGCTTATATTAACCTGGTTGTTGAAATTGTATGTTATATTGTATTTATCAAATTGTTTTATTATAGAGACCATGGTGGATAGCCTCAAAGAAGCAAGAAATAAAGTCAAAACTCTTGAAGGTAAGTTTGTAAGAAATTAAGTAAAACAATTTTTGAACAAAATTCTCTGAACAAAAAATTAAGTTGTGGTTCATTACAGATTTTTGTTTGTCTTGTGGAACATCTGAGATTGATGTACAGCACCCACTATTTGAAGGAAGTTTGTGTACTAAATGCAAGGTAATAACCACAATCTGTTTCTCTCTTTTGTAATGTGTATTGTCTTCATTTCAGTCCAATATTTGTACAACTAACACACATTTGAATCAGATGCTATTAACATTTGCCATCTGTCTGTAACATGTTAACGCAGGAAAACTTCACTGAGACGCTTTATCGTTACGATGAGGACGGGTACCAGTCCTACTGCACTGTATGCTGTGCTGGCCTCGAGGTCATCCTTTGTGAAAACCCCAGCTGCTGCAGGTGAGCACTGTTATCAAAATATTATATAAGGCACTAATGTATGGAAAATTATTTGCATATTATGTCAAATTATGTTTTAAAATGATGATATTAAAATACGGTAGATATGACAAATTCAATGTTTATTTCCTAAACACCAACAATGCAGAATTTTAATCAAGGCTATTTGACACAAAATAGTGAAATTTATTCCTCTAAAGTCTGAAACATTGCTCCAAATCACATACTTTTACTGACAAAAGATTGGCTGTAGATCTCTCAATTAAAAAGCTCTCATCATTGACAATCAGGATGAGACAATCTCACTCTTGATTAAAATCAGATTGCATAGCCTTGTTTAAAAGTGTCCTACTTCTGTCACAGATGTTTTTGCAAAGACTGCATTGAGATTCTAGTTGGTCCTGGGACATTCGACCAGCTCAAAGAGGTGGATCCGTGGTGCTGCTACATGTGCCAGCCCTCAGAGTGTAAAGGATACCTCAAACTCAGGCCCGACTGGAGCATCAGGGTGCAGGACTTCTTTGCCAATAACAGTGCTTTTGAGTTTGTAAGTAACAAAAAATTGTTAAATATCAGGGAAAGGGTTTAATTTATAACACATTCTATTTTTTTTTTTTTGTAATAGGAACCTCATAGACTTTATCCAGCTATTCCCGCGGCTCAGCGGAGACCAATCAGAGTGCTCTCTCTGTTTGATGGCATTGCAACAGGTTTGTTTACATGGGCATATATTTCGGTGTGTAAATGTAACTGTATACTTCAGCGTGTAACACATAATATTTTATGGCAGGATACCTTGTGCTGAAAGACTTGGGCTTCAAGATTGAGCGCTATATTGCTTCAGAAATTTGTGATGACTCCATAGCTGTGGGAATGATCAAACATGAGGGAAAGATTGAGTATGTCAATGATGTGCGCTCTATCACAAGAAAGCATGTAAGTATGGAAAAACTATTAATAAATGCCTTTTTATAATCATCTTATTAAATAGCCTGTTATTTCATCTCGTAGCTGGCAGAATGGGGCCCCTTTGACCTTTTGATTGGAGGGAGTCCATGCAATGACCTGTCCATAGTCAATCCACTGCGAAAAGGATTATTTGGTAATGTCTTCAAAATTTTTGGCATGATTTAAATGTGCATTATACAACTGCTTTCTGCTGTTTGCTTGTCTCCAGTCCTGTCCCAATATCCACAGTATGTATGTACTGCACAATTTAGTGAAGTGTGCATTGAAGTTGCATGTGTGTGAATGAGGATTGAGACAGTCCACACTTCAGATAACTGACATACTATTGCCATTGAAGAGTAAATATCCAAACTGAGTAAAACAGCTGTTAGCAATGCTGTTAAACTGCAGTTCAATTAATTTGAAAGCCACAGCCTAGCCCTGTTAATCATTTGCTGAATTGGCCATAAACAATTAAGATCTGTGTTTTTACACTGGTGTTACCTCGGCAATTTTTATCAATGTATTTATTGGAAATATATGGTATAAATGGTCAATGGTCACATTTTTATATAGAGTTTTTTCACCTTCACAGCACTCAAAGCACTATACAACATGGAACCACTCACCCATTCACACAGACACTCATACACCAGTGTACGCAGACACTAGGGGCAAGGTGGGTTAAGTATCTTGCCCAAGGACATAAAGACAGCATTCATTTGTGGGAGCTGGAATCACACTGCCAACCTCTGGGTCAGTGGATCTGACCACTCAACCAATATTTACTTAATATTAACTGTTAAGCCATTCTTTTCCATTGTATCCATTCACTGGGCTGTGGGGAAACATTCCAGTAAAATGCATTGGGGGGGGTAGTTGCTTGAAGTCGGCATCGCTCCATGCTTGTAAGCAAGTGCAAGAAGCCACAGAATGTGTATCAGAACATTCTTAAAAATTGGAACACCCTGCACACTTCACATAAACTCGCATCTTATTGGGATAGGGCCTCCATGTGCTGATGTTGTTTTGCTTGGGGTGTTTCACAGTATGACATTAAATTTATCTCCATGGAGACAAGCAAGTGACAACAAAAAGATCAGTTAAATCATGGATTTAACTCTGGATTTAAATTCTTGTGCAAATTCTTGTGCAAATCATGAATATATTCTTCCTGTAGAGGGCACTGGCAGGCTGTTTTTTGAGTTCTACCGGATACTCACTCTGTTGAAGCCAAGAGAAGACGAGGACCGGCCATTCTTCTGGTTGTTTGAAAACGTGGTCTTCATGAGTGGCAATGACAAGGCGGATATCTGCAGGTTCCTTGAGGTATTATATTGGTCTGGTCCTGGTTTCAGCCCATTTTTGTGCTAATGTACAGTACAATACAGTTTGGTTCTGTTATAGTCCTGATTTAAACTTAGTCCCAAATTCTTATTTAAAATTTTTAATTCAATATAATTTTTTTTTCTTATATCAGTGCAATCCCATTCTAATTGATGCAGTAAAAGTCAGCCCTGCGCACAGAGCACGATACTTTTGGGGAAATCTCCCTGGAATGAACAGGTAAAGATGATACTGTAGATCTGGGGTATATACAATGACAGCTTTTGATGTGTATTAACTAATAATTCTTGGTTTGCCCACATTTCACAGACCACTGGCAACGTCTCTGGATGACAAATCGACTTTGCAGGACTGTTTAGAAGTTGGACGTCTTGCCAAGGTGGGTTTGTGATTAAATACTAAGTACTAATGTACTGTTACTTTCTTCATTATTTAAAAAAAAAAGTCATGTTTTGTTGCAGTTTGACAAAGTGCGGACTATAACAACAAAGTCGAACTCCTTGAGACAGGGAAAGAGTGGACCTCACCCTGTTTTAATGAACGGCAAAGAAGATAGCTTGTGGTGCACAGAACTTGAACAGTAAGCATCAGATTACATACCAGTTATATACGATGAACATGAACAGTAGGGCTACAACTAACAATTATTTTAGTAGTTGACAAGTAAGAGGTTATTCCATTAGTACACTAGTCAAACAATAATTTCTATTTAAACACATTTCATTTTAAATTTAATACTTTTTGGCAGAGAATGTTTATGTATAAAAGGTGTCATTGAATTTGTCATATTTTTTCCATTTAATTTAATATCTATGTCTTTGTGATAAAGTATCTTTTGGCATATGCTGAGTCTGTATACGTATGTATATGTATGTACACTCTCTCTCTCATATATATATATATATATATATATATATATATATATATATATATATATATATATATATATATATATATATATATATATATATATATATTATATATTTTTTTTTTTTACCAGTCATCATTGGAGGTTCATTAACATTTTCTGTTTTCCAGGATCTTCGGTTTTCCAAAACATTATACCGATGTGAACAACATGGGCCGCGGACAGAGACAAAAGGTTTTAGGTCGCTCTTGGAGTGTCCCTGTGATCCGCCATCTTTTCTCTCCTCTAAAGGACTATTTTGAGTGTGAATGTGAGACTGGGAACTAAACCAGCATCAAAGAATGTCCAGGTGCCTCAAAGTTGTTCACTGAACTTGATTGGGACGGAAATATAACCAGCAATTAGATACATTTTGTAAACGTCTTTGCATTTAAAGGTGCTCAGTTAATCTACCTCACTCAGATTTATTTTAATGAACTCTTTTAATCAAGATCATTTTTAGAACTTTTAAAAATTGTCACCACTTTTTTCAGTTTGGTAGTTTTTGTCTGCCACGTGTCAACAAAGACATCTTAGGGTTTTTAAAATGTTTTTTAAAAAATGTGATGCCATTGATAGTCGTTATACTTATACATTTTTAATTAGAGATTAGATTTTTTTTATTAAATATTAGAGAGTTTGTGTGTATTTCATTTTGATGACACAGTTATACAAAAATGTGCCTGTTGAAACTCATGCACTGTTTGGTATGTGTATTGCATGAACTCTGTGATGCAGGAAATACGCATCCAAACAATTAAGCCAATGCAACCTATTAATAATCATGAATGCCACTGGTGCTAAATGAAATATGGCATGAGAGAAAGATGCAGTATCTGTTGATTTGAACAGGTTTTAGCTTTCCTGTAAAACTGTATGAAGGTGAATGACCAAGGCTGTGAGAAGCCAGTGTGTAGATCTCATGTGTCCTCCAAGCTTCTCTACAAAGGCCTCTTGTTTGTTACCACATTTTGACTGCTCCAATAGTTTTTGTACTACTTGCAGGAAATTTTAAACTGGTGCTATAACTTATACATTTTAAGATCTGTGACACTTTTTGATTTGTGTTTTGTTTAAAAGCAAATCATAACATTTCTACTGTACTGTAAGTTTCATAATCTGTACCTCATATTGTTTATTATGTATGTTACTATGTTACTGTTTTTGCATGTATGCCTCTGAAAACCCTTAAAAACCTCTGCCTTAAAATCTGGTGCTGATTGCCTTCCCTGTTAAACTGTGTCTGATCCTAAAGTCTGTATCAGTGATAAATGTGCGCGTAGTCTGCACTGTCCTTCTTGTTTAGCTAACAGTTAACTTGTTTTCTAGGACTTTGAACTTGATTTTCTTTATTTAGATGTCAGGAACAAGCTAAATATTAAGCAGTTGTAGACTTTTGTATTTGTTATTAAATTATTAATAGCTATTTCACATTTTGTATGTGTTTTGAGCTTTTACAGTAGAAAATGTCATTACTCATCGCTGACACATTTTTATGTCATTTGCATAACCTCTTTAACAACACATGCATTAATTATCTCCACAGAGGCAAGCAAGTAACACTACAAGGCCCTGTTTCAAGTCAGATCTGTAGAAAGGTGCATCCACTCACAAAATATACAATATATGTCTTCCGAGGTATTTATTTTAGCAACCTGTACATAACTGAATAAAAGCAAGATAGTTTTCTTGGTAAAAAGCTTGAGTTAAGACAATGATCTTGAGAAATGTCAAAAAGAGGGAGCAAGATATGTTTTTAAAATATATTTATTAAACAATATATACATAACTTTATCTTTGGTCCATAGACATACATGTATTACTTTTAAAATCTTCAGTATCAAGTCAACTCCCAAGGCTTCAGTCTCCTTGTCAGTTGAGATGGGGCTGGGTTCTGATTGGTAGGCTGAATGTTCAGTTTTTTCACTCCTGGGACCTCTTTTCCCTCCTGAACCAGCTTCATGACCTCTGCAAAGGTCAAAATGGCCGCCTCTGTTTCTGTGGACCCCTCTGTGGGCTGGATGATACAGCTAGAGTCTGGTGTCCCTTTTAAAGACCTCCACTGTTTGTATGTGTTCCGGTCAATGGGCTCCACAAACCTGCCATAGAAAAAAAAAATTGAAATATCATTTAAACAGTATAAACGAGAGACGTCAATATATGTAACTAACACGTTTCTGGTGCAGGGTCTGCCACCTGCTGGTCTCCATGGAAATGTTATTGCTTGTCTAAAATGTTCCAGTATGACATTATACTATCTACTTCAATGTATTCAATTACAGCTGTTTATGTTCCTAACAGAAATACCGTGCAAAATACGCACTACGTGAGTAAGCTGTATTGTGGCCCTGTTTAATGCCATACCGTGGAACATTCCAGACAAAGCAATAATATCTCCATGGAGAAAAACAGGTGGCAAATCCTCCACCAAAAGTGCTCCTTTAAGTAATAACTATGGTTTATGTTCACGGTAAGGTTAAAGTTGTAAATCCTCATGAGAAATTGTGAAGGCACTGATGACTGAACACATTACTAAGTACATTTATGTGACCAGTAAAAATCTGATAACTGGAATAATCCGATAAGTGGATGATTTGATTTTATTGTATTTACATGTAGAAAAGAAATCTGACCATCAAAAACCGTACAATGATTTTCAATCAATTTAATTTACCACATTGTTTTGCCGAGTTTGCAAAGTTTCCCTTGCCAGATATATATAAAATGGACCTAAATAAAGCAACTAGAGCGCTTTTACTGTCTACTCACCTATTGTAATAGAAGAGCTTCATGTCCAATAGTCCACTCTCCTCTGAGCTCTTGGTGTGTGCGTTTCGAACAGAGCGCAAACCTTCTTGAAATTTTGTATCCGATTCAAAATTATACGTCTCAAATCTACAAAAAAGACCTTCCATCTTAATATTTTATCACTATATCTGCACACAAAACAGATAAGAAACCAGAAATCATGCTAAACGTGGAGAAGTGGCACTGATTTGATACACTGTCCACCATTATTGTTTTGCGTCAACAACTGCATCCAAGAAGGTACAATCAAATGCGTGTTACTGTTGCGCCCTCTTGAGGAGAGGATCTAAAGTGCAGCGTTATGTTATTTAAGATGGATTCTTTTAAAATTGCAATATTGTTTTTGTTATTAGAGCACATCAGTTTATATTGTACTCTCATGTACTCATGTTTACTACATTTTCAAAACACATTTGTTGTTTTTGTTATCCTAGCCTATTTATTAGACAAGTGGAATAGCAGCCTATAATGGAGTTATTACAGAGACTGGGAATAGTGTATCTAAAATATTTGCATTAAGTGATCAAAACAAATTAGTTTGTTTCTTTTCACGGTTTACAGCAGTGACCTATCTGATACGTGCTTTTATCTGTTGAACCTGGTTGGACTCCTCTGGGATGTAACCTACATTGTTGTGTTTGTTGCATGTTTAAATGAGGGTGAACACGTGACAAAAGGAAACGTGACACGGTCTGACTCTGACTGTGCCCTTGATCACAGCTGCCAGAAGAGACCAAGTTATTTCAACTGCTCATTTCCTATGGATTTCTATGTGCTGGAAGAACTAAATGTATACAATAAAAAAACAAAAAACCCACCAAATTCCAGACAGATCATATAAGAAATTCTCATCTGATGCTTGTTTAACAGAAAAATCAAAGATTACATGCACCATGAATGACAGAGGACATACTTCCTGCAGGTGACAAGCTCTTATCCTATTAACTTCTTATAGTGTTTACCTTTCCCTTTTTAAGCGTGTGTGACACAACAGATACAGAAACAGTTGACTAGGGACTAATATTAACAAGTCCCTATATATTTATTGCACCCTATAGATTTACTAAACACTGTGTTAACCTTATGACATTTTTGATTCTTTTTCTAATAAAAAGATTTCAGTCAGTTGATTATTTTTATTCATTAAATGATATGGTATACAAAATGCTACATAGATCAATATAAAACATTTCCAAATATTTCAGTATATACTGTCACATTATTATTTCTATAGATTGCACCAAATGAATATTATCAGGTAACTTAGTTAAAAGTACCATCATACAACTCATCTTAGAGGTCCTGTACTACACAAACATGAGTCTTGTGAGCTTTTAGTCATGTTAGAATGTTGTTTCTCCCTCAAAAACAGACCTGGAGTTGTGTTTTGTTTCATTCACACATTTGAGTAACCCTTTATTATAAGGCTGTCCGGATCTCCAAAGCTCAAAATGCTCTGTTCCACCTTGTGATGTCATGTGTTGTAGTTTTCAAGTTAACAGTTATGTTTATACTTTTGTTTAGAGATTGGCAATACCACAGCAGAAATCATCCAAATGATTCTAGTGAAGGTGTATTGAGGTGTTTTTAGTTTGAGAGAAGAACTCTAAAGCCTAAATATGCATGGTTTGTGTGTTAAATGTCTGTGAATGAAACAAAACACAACTCCAAGTATGTTTGTGATGAGGAAACAGATTGAAAAATCATGTGATATGAGTCCTTTAACATAATTACATATTCGTACAATTGGATCTCTTCTGTCCATGGAATTCAGAGTGATGAAAAAGAGCACTGTTGCCATGCCAATTAACTATTCAAAACAAAATACTATTTTGAATGGTAAAAAGTGCTCAAAATGGCACCCACAAGCAGGATTTCGAATCCCAAGAATATCTTATACATTTGTACACTGAGCAGGACTCATGCACAGCTGGAGTGAGGAGGGGTGGATCTGCGCGGCTGCACTTTGCCCTGGTGTGAAGTTGGCCGAGGTGTGGAGCGTGCAGGACGTGAAAAACAAAAAGACAAAGAACCACCAGAGCCACACTCATAATTGGATTCCTGAAAAAGAATAGAGAAGGAAAATTATGAAGTTATTACACTACATTACACAGAAAACATTGACATTTTCCATTTAAAACAAGACCTAACTAAGTAAATGTTCTCCTACAATTAAGATACAATCTAAATTTTTGATAAATATATATTATCTTGATCTTATTGCTGTTTTCAATATTGACCTATTAATTCTACTATCTAAAATGTATGGTCATTTTTCATTGTTGTCATTATTATTTCTTACTCCATCTTTGGTTAAATATGTAGTTTCCTATTCTTAATATTTAAAAATGAACTGTGTAGCTGGTAGAGCTGCTTGTCTTGATGGAGATGATGTTGCTTTGCCTGAAATGTTCCACAGTAGGCATTACAAGTATCTGGCATTTATTTCATCAAGGGTTTTATTGCTCAAACACACTTGAAAAAAAACATTCTTAGTATGAGAGTCATGCTCTGACAGATCTGACCTTAAAGTTAATATGAAGATTTTGATGGACCTTAAAGTTGTACTACATGATTAGGTTCATCATTTGTGTGTTTTCTTTTGAATAAGTTACATCATTGAAAAAGGCTCTTGTCACCACACTCTAAAATCTGAAAACAACCCACTTTTGTCTTTTTCAGCTCGATGGCTTTACCCCTTCTGCCTAAAATCCTCACCTCTCCTGGGACAGGGTTCAGGCGCACTCCCTGGCTTTGGCTCTGTCCATTGGCTCTGTCCTCTCTCTGTTTCATGAAGCGCTGGTTTACGATCCTGGTCACACTGTCACTCCTCTGCAGTGGAGTTCCAGACGGCCTTGTCGGGACCCGCTCCAAGTTCTTGAGGGGACTGCTGCTTTTGGTTTTCTGCCCGGTACTCTGCGTGGGCTTGTCGGCTCTTCCACTCACCCTTCGTAAAAACTCGGTTACAAGCCCGCATTTGTTGGCAGTTGCTGGTTTAGTTGGAGGTTTGATGCTGCGTTCTGCCTGCTCGCTGTTACTCACTGCTACTCTCTGACTAGCTTGCCTCGTCCATGTCAGTCCATTGTGATTTTGTTGTGCTAGGTTCCACATTGCTCTATCCCTGCTTGATGATGATGAAGATGGCGACATAGATGAAGGTATTGATGAAGAGTGTCTGCGAAGCTTGGGGGATGTAGTCGTACCTCTGGGCCGCTCTGCTCGCCCTATAACCCCATTCACAGAAGAGGAGAGGGGAGGAGGAATGGAGGAAAGGGAGGCGCTCAGGACACGATTTGGGCTCCTAAGGGACACAAGGCCATGGGAGACTTCGGTTTGCATAGCCACACTTACCATCTGCGGCTTTGTCTGAGTTTGTGTACCTGAACTAGCTGTGTTCACCCATCTCTCTTGTGCGCCCCTCAAACTTGCAGTAATTTCTTTCATATCATCACTTAAATTTGAGTCCAGACCAAGCGCAGAAAAGGACGTGGGTGGCGTGAACCATGGGGAGGTAGTGGTAACTGATTCCCTGTCTACCATACAGCTTTGTTTGTGTTGAGCCATAGCTACTCTGCGTCGCGATGGAGGGCTGTAGTAGATTCGAACAGCTGTTTTCTCCGGGGCGGTGTTGCTTCTCTCCATAGACATCTGATCGAAGTCTAGACCAGGGAAACTAAGCGGCATTATTAGGTGGTCCCATGTTTTAACAGGGTCTTCTCGGTCCAGCTGGGCAGCCTCCTGGTTTGTGTAGCACCAGTTTTTAATTTTTCTGTTACACTGATAAAGATAGCGCCTGGTTCCTTTAGAGACATGTGCTCTGTAAAAACAGTAAGTGAAACATGAGTCAGTGTGAAGATTCAGAAAACAAAGCATAAAGACGCAAGTGAGCACAAACCTGGGAGATAGAGGGAGTACACTGTCGAAAACACTGCTAGCAGGACACTGAGGGACAAAAACATATTGAAATTACTTTGATGGTGAATAAAATACTTTTTGAACATAAATCTATATAGGAAAATGTGTATGCAGCTGATACCACAGAAAACCACAAATGCATTTCTAGAATCATAGATACAAACATAGATACAAAGATTAGTAGAAGTAGAAGACGAAGCAGAATTTCTCACTGTAACGTGCATACAAATTAGTTTCAAAACAGCAATACAATCACAACTGAGCCAGGGATGCCACATAGCCTTCATATAGTGACTGATTTTAGTCATAGGATCTGGCAACTGAGGAATTTCTTTTGATTTCTGATTGGATAATCAACTTGAGAACCAAAACACGAAATCTAATTAATAGTTATCAGTAATCTAATTATGAAAGTCTTAATTTATTACTGAGAACACAGATTAGTTCTATCACGATACTAAAAGTTTCAAGAGTAAGGATAAAGCTCAACACTTGTTATTACATTATATATTTTTGAGAATATAATTTTAACACAAAGTATTTTAGTAATTTCATCCATGTGGTCTTATACTAGTTCTGATATACGTAGATCAACGCCACAAAAACTATTGAAGAAAGTCCAGCTTTGTCCTATTTATGTGATTTTTTTTTTTTTTTTTTTCAGTTTCAATATTTGTTCAAATGAGTATGACCTTTGATACTCATTTCAGTATCATTCATATTTGAATATTGATTTTTAATTTTTTTTTTGAAAACCATAACAATGATTGATAATGTTTATGTATTTTTTGAGTATAATACGCAAATGATTATGCAGAAAGTCAGTTTGCTATTTGGTGCTATAGATAAAAATATGCCTGTCTGCTTGGCTGGAGCCTCTTCAGTGGATTAGCCTAAATACTGTGGCGAGTGCTTTCATGAGGCCTGGGCTGCCGATCATCAGTAGGACCTCCTTGGCTCGCGCTCTGTTGCCCGGGTGACAGCAGCGGGGGGGGGGACACATGCCTTTAGTGTAAACAGCGTGCTTACCTCAGCTGCCTTGCCCCGCGTGGCTCTGGACTCTCTGTCAAATCTGATCGGCTCATCCTGAAGCTGTGCAGCCACGTCCCGCAACAGTCCACTGAGCTCTGACATGGTTAGGCTTGTGCTCTAAATTGAAGAAAGATCAAGTTAAACATTAAGCTCTACAAAATGTCTATTACAATGAGAATCTAACAGACATTTTGGTTACATGTTAAGCAAATGGAAAATATATTAGGAATGAACACATATGGTGAATTCAATAAATATCTATAATATATTTTGTAATGTTTGTTTCTGTTTATCAGATATGGTATATTTTATTTGGGTTTTGTTGATTGCTAAAATAAAACTTAACAATTATAAACAGCATTTTGTACTTTGGGTATTGCACTGCCAGAATAATTTAAAAGCACATACCATAAGTTCCATTGATTTCTACAGAGAAATAGTTTCAAGCAATTGTCCTAAAAAATAAAGTTTTAATAAACAATTATTTTCTAAATTGTTTTTTGAGTTTATAAAATGTAAAAATTGGTAAAAAGAGTGAAAGTGAGTAAATCAGTTCTGCATCTCCCCCAAAGCTACCAGAATGCCCATTAGATTCTCAGCCTTTAAATATTATTGTTATTATATATTATTTGAGTTCTACCTCATTTTCTCCTTGGCACCATTGATGCAGCAGCCACAGGATCTGTAGACACTGTTGCATTTTTGGATCCCTGCAGCGGTGCATATAATCTGTGTGTATTAAAGCAGTCTGTTTACTTTGTCTGGCTCTCTCTTTCACCTCCGCAGTGCGCAGGTCCTCCACACACTCTTGTTTACTTGATGACTTCTGAAAGTCGCCTGTACTGTCTCCAGATGGGAAAGTGAACGCGCATGGCAGCCAAACATGGGCTTCAGTGTGGGATGTGCGTTGGTCTAAATCTCCCCCCATCAGTAGAGCCTCCACCCTCCTGATGAAAGCCAGGAGCATGGTCTGAAACAGCTCCAGCGCCTCATTTAAAGGCCCTGGGAAAAAGCAGTTTGTTTTCTTCAGATCATTTTCTATTGGTGGAGTGTATGTGCATGAGGGAGACGAGCAATGCCCATTTTTCGGGGGCATCATCAACAGTTGAATAGCTGAGCTCAGAATGCAAGAGTGATCTCGGAGTGCTAGCATGGTTTCATAGTCTTTCTGGGACATCAGATTGAAGCAGTTGCCTTGTTTTTGGTCACTGCTGCTTTCGTGGTTGTCGGACGGGTCCCATTCGCCACCCACGGGACCCTCTCTAGTGATGTCACAAGCAGAGACTTCTGAAATCAAAGCCATCTCTGCAGCACCTTGTACCTTAGAAATTTCATCAATTGCTTGCTCCCTTGAAGTTTGTGTCTGTCCCTCTCTGTCCTGTTCTATTGCAGTATTATCAGTCTCTTCGTCCTCCATGCCTGCACCAGTCTTCTCTCTTAGATCACTCATTTCAGCTCTCAAACCACGATTCTCCACTTCCAGCTCAACAATTCGACGACTTAAAAGTGTAGCTTCCTCCTCCACCAGTTTTAAGTGGTTTTTGACCTCTGCCTCTCGGGCACGAGCAGAGTTCTGCTGGCCTTCAGGCAGCTGAGCATTGTGAATGTCACCATAAACTGCACGGTACTTGGTCAGTTCATCCTGCATGCCTTCGCTGTCTGATACCAACTTGGTGAGCTTCTTGCACATGAGAGATAATTCCTCCTTTGCAAAGTGGAGTTGGCACCTGAGATCAGCGCTGTCATCCTTTAAAACAAATAACTCAATAAATATCATTACTTGTAACAGAAAGGTGCTCTGCAAATGTTATACCTCGATCTGAGACAGCCTCTTCTCAGCTTTACCACTAGAGGATCTGACACTCTTCTTTTTCACAGAGCTCTAAGAAAAAACAAAGAGTATATGTCTTCAGATTCACAAATGAAATAAAATAAAGAAACATTCAATGTAAAATGTAACCCTAATAAAAGTTATGTTTGTCACAGTTTGAGTGACAATGACAGTGCTTTTGAGTCTGAGAATGAAAGGAATGTAAGCTTCTGTCTCTGTTATTGTCTTGCACTCAGACACACACAACAGGATACTTCAGTATTAATAACAGAGCAGCAATTGTAACTAAACTGCAAAAAATACAGTACATTCATTGGTGATGCATATATCCAACTTGCTTATTAAACACACTAATGATTTCTGCTCCTGGATTAGGTAATGTAAGTGGATTTCCCTGTTGGCATTAGGACTAAATGTCTTATGTGTAGATTGTACTGTGTTGCCAGAAAACTGAATCCTTGGTTGTTGGTCTTTAATGAAAGGAAGGAACAGACCTGGTCGGCACACACCCTCTGAGAAACCCAAAAGTGTTTTAATGATATTTGTAGGTCAGTGTGCCAGGGCCCAATGAATGCTATAATACACTGATCCTGATTTAGCCTGGCTTAAAAAAAGCAGAAATGGAAAATTCAAAAGTCTATTTTTGTAATCTCTTGGCCCACAGCCATTGGTTTAACCCCTTTGCTTTACCCCTCAGCTGTGCCTGCAGACTAAGACATCCACATACCGGACCCAGCCCCAACAGCAGCTGCCCACCTCGTATCGCTCCCTGCCCAGTCTCAAGTGTCACATGACATCAGGCTCCAGACAACTGGACTGTGGGTGCAGCTGTGAGATCCTCACAGGGATGCAGAGTTATGGGCTGTGTTGACAACAAGTCTACACACTCTACATCAATGTAGAGCTTGGTGCTAACTCAGTTTACTTTTAAGATGAAGATACTAACTACTATGATAGTAATAGTTATTTATATAGTCAATTTAAAAACATGTTTGTGTATTCTTGATTACTTTACTGTAAAACCAGTTGTTCCTTGTGTTGGTGCATTTCATGCCTGGTTAAGCTAATTACCCCAGGTCTTAGTTCAGATAAGCCAGTGGGTCTTACCTCCCTGGCCTTCTCAGCCTCGGCCTGCAGCACTTGCTTGGCCACCTCCAGCTCCTGTGTTTTCTGACCGAGCACCTCGTTCTCCCATTCCAGCTGCAAATTCTTCTTCTGCACTGCTTCCAACTCATTATAGAGTCGGAGTGAAACACTTTTCGCAACCTGGAAATGAAAACAGCAGAACAGTGGTTATGAGCCACACTAAATATGAATCACTTTTCTATGGTACAAAGAGTTTCAAGATAAACATGCAGTGACACATCCAGGAGAAAGTAGAAGAGGGCAAAACTTTGGCAATAGTTATGGGAATTCGCAGGAAAGTAGTTAAGTTGTGACCACAGAAGCATGTGGACTGACCTGACATGGTTCTGAGCAAGATTACCACGCTTTCAGATCTCCTACTCATGCACAACATCTAACCACATAATTACACTTTAGCATGGCACAAATATAAACAGTGCACATGAAGGAGACATTTAGAGCTAATGAATTTCTTGCGGCTTGAGGTCCACAGCAGGCAGTACTTTACCACACAGCAAAAAGCCATGTGTTATACAGCTACATTTGAAAGCACAGGGCAATCATTGTAAAGAGTACTAAATGAGACATAACTTAATGACAATACTCTTGGCAGCTGGAATGGGAGTGATTCAAAGTGTTTCAGAACAGTTTCCTGGCAGGCGATGAGGTTTTCACGAAGAATGCCACGATATATATATATTTTTTGTATTAATAATATGATTTTTTCTAATGTCAAAAGAATGGACACAAAGATATATTTTTTGTTCCACTGCTTTTGAAATAAAACTTTCTGCTTTATAAAAGTTTTCTTCCAGTGCACGATCACATGGTTTACACCTAGGTCAGACATGGTTAACCAAGGGGTTCAGAGTTATAAAAGCTAATTGCTATAGCAACTGACATTTCTAATCAATATATTATATTATATTTTGAATTGTCAAAAATAAACCTTCAAAACATGCTCACCAGGTAATGTTGAAATTCTTAACGTTGTCATATTGACAACTCTTTTCAATAATTAATTGATTATCCTTGACTTACCTTAATGTCGTGTTCCAGAGATCGGACCAGTTCTCCGTCCACTTGCCCCGTCTGTGCTACTCGAATACTGCGCCGCTCTGCCTTTCGGAGGCGGTACTGCAGGATGCGGCATGTTTTGTTGGCCTGATCTAGCTGAAGTCGCAACTGCTGTATTTGGTAGACCTCTTCTTCCTGAAACAAGTCTCTGATTTCCAACATCTCACATCGTAGCTCCTCCAGTTCATCCTGAAATGAAAAACACAAATGGGCTTAGTCCTCTCCATATAACCCACCCCCAAGCATAGGGCAACCTGCTGTCAGCACTTCTTCTTTGACAAAAGTGAATTAGGGGCTAATGTGTATGTTTTGTAAGTTAATGGAAGAATGTAGAACATGGGACCTTCTTGTTGTAAGGTGAAAGTGCCAACCACTGCACCACCAAGCCACCAAACAAAACCAAAACCTTAAATGGAGACAATGAAAAGGATTTACTTCATCTAAGACAGACCTTTTGAACATATCTATCAGGTAGGCCAGATTAAAGAACATGTTCCAACAAAATACACTCAACTAATTAAACAAAAAATTCATAAAGGCTTATTTTTGTTTATATTTGTATTTTCTGGTCAAGCACACACAGCATAGAAATTGTTCAGATGTAAGTCAGATGCAAGTCACCATGATCATATTTGACAAACTAAGTTATGTGAAACTCAGTTAACTTACTTTGAGATATTCATTCTCTGATCTGAGATCCTCCACCTCCCTGGCCAGGTCCTCGGTGGTCTCCCCCATGATTAGCTCCATGTATGCCCCAGCGGAGCTAAACAAACCCGGCTTTGGAGCCTCCACTCCAGTCTCCTTCTCCTCTTTCCCCTCGCTGTCTGGGCTCTCATAAGCTCTGCCGTCGATCCAGCTTAACTCTGTGTCGCTGTCAGAGGAGGACAGTTTTGCAGACAGACAGCCAGAGTCTTTACTCAGCTCCTCTGAAGTGTTGCTTGCGTCTGAAAGTTTTCTGTGCGCTCCGGGGACACCCGGGCTTTCAGCGGAGGAGCTCGTGGGGGACACTGTCCCCTGTCGCTTTCCCTGAGGAGCCATAGGGCTGACCTCCTTCACAGACTCGCTCACACCGGCCTTCTGCGCTTTTTCATTCTTCTTTTTGTGAATGCCAAGTTGCTGCGTCTTTAGTGGTTTGTGGCTCCGAGGTGTGCTTCTCTTTTCCCCTTCTCTGTTCATCTCACAGGATTCGTTTCTTAAAATGTGAATGAATTAAGTTTTAGTTTGAGGCGATGCTACAACTCATGTTGCTCCTCGCATCTGACGCCAAAGACAGAATGGTCCAAAAGTCTAGAGTGCGCACTCTCTCACCGCTCCAGGCACAGTGGCGCACGCGTACCTTCCAACAAGACCTCCTCCAAAAAGACAGAAAACGTTTTGTGACTAATAGTAGGCTATCTCACTATTACACACAAAGCTATGAGGTTTCACATTTACATTGGCTTCTTTTTCTATTTACAAGATAATTTCCATGTGTTTTGGGGGTCAAGATTCAAGAACGCACACAAGCTAGCGTGTGCTTCCATCATGTGGTGAAAGTCAGTATAACACTGTCCACTGCAAAATAACGCATATCAATCCACTGTATTAAAAACTCCATTGAATCACTCCATTGAGTAACATTAAACCTAAAGAATATGACAAAGGTAATAAAAAGTTCATCACAAAGCCCGCTATCATACCGTTGTTTACGTGAAATGACGTCGGTCGGTTTGTTGCATGAGCGATAGAAGACTCGTAAATCTGAAGGTTTGTCCAGTCACTCATAACTCTAAACTATTAATACTAATGTTACAAAATGATAATTATTGATGAATGTTTGCGTTTGTTAATGATCTATACGAGACTGCATTAAGTAGCACCTTTAACTTGTAAGTTAGATCAGTCAAATATTGGCTAATGACACAAGTACAAGTTAGCTAACAAGTTACAACTTTAGAGACTTTTTCCGGCGTGATCGTAGTTTCTGCATTTGTTCGTTTTGCTATAGTTTAAATAATTAATTGGCAGCTATATTTTAACACAAACTGTATCTTTTCAGGTTTCAGAGAACCAGTGAAAGATGTCCGACTGTAAAAGCAGCCTCCAGCACTCGTCTCCTGGCAAAGCGCACGGCTATGATCACATGGTATTGAACCAAAGTGATTTTTTGTCTCATGACCAAGTACAGATGCTGGGTCCTGAGCTGAATCTAACAGAGATGTCTGAAGGCGAATACACCCATCTTCAACATATTATTCAAACACATATGGAGACACAGGCAGAAGTGTCAGACATGTCAGCAGACCAGAACACAAGCATGGACAAAGATACAGTAATGTCACCACTCCCAACCATTCAAGCAATTGACTTGTCCATTATATCTGATGGACGTGAGGTTATTTTACCTGGGGAAAAGACGCCCCCTTATGGAGAAGTACCTGGTTTTGTGTTGGCCAAAATCAGAGGAGAGGATACAACATCAGGCACTGGCTCTCTCCCATCTCATAGGAAAGGCCCCTCCACCACCAGAGTCTGTTTAGAGAAACGATTCAACTCTATCCCAGGAACTTTGAGACATCAAGATCTTCAGTCCTCTGTTCTTAGCAAGTAAGTAATATGTCATGTCATATTTGGATTTTTTTTTCCATATAGGTGCACTATGCAACTATGTCTGCACTATGGACTTTGTCTTGAGGCGGGAACGCCACCAGCTATTCTTCATGGAGGTGTTTTTGGCAAAGCAATAACAGCTTTGCCAGGAATAATACACAGTATGGCATAAAACTTGTAAGCAAGCAGGTGATGTTGCCAGGCCGAGTCAAAGGCCAGATCTGAGCCATATGAAAGGAATATAATCAAGGAGACAAGCAGGTAGTGTACCCACTTCCTGATAAATGAATCTTTAAACTGAAATTTTATTATTTTTCAGTTTTCTGATGGTAGTTCAGCAGCCTTCAGAGACACAGGATGCAAGTACTCACTGCCATCTTCAGAGGTGGATTAGATGTGACACAGGAAATGAACTATCCAGCCCATTTATAGAAATGCACAAGTCTGTTACCAACATGTCTGCACCAGTAAGTAATTGTATTTATTCTTTACTTAATTTTTATTATATAAGTAAAACATGACAGCATAAAGAAGCATTACTTTGAAGGTTATTTCTCACTTTGAACCAAACTCTCACCAGAGCTTGACCATTCCTAAGGGACTTCCTCTGAATCTTTGCTCAGAAAGGGTACAAGAAAAAAGTCACATGGCAAAAAATAACTCCTCATCAAACAGTATGTACGAATGATTTAACTCACAGGATTTGATGTTGAGATTTTCTTATGCAGTTAGATCTTCTTTGTAGATAAACAGACCTCTCCATCACCTAAAAATGTACAGCGAGTTAAATCAAGGCCTACGAAAGACATATCTAATTCACCCGGAGAGACTGGGAGCAGTGTCAGGAAAAGAGGGCATCGAGTTCTTCCTCTGAGCCTGCGCAGAGAGCGGCACAACAGCAAGGAGAGAGAGCGCAGGTGAGCTTATTACAAAGCTTATTACTATAGCATACATTAATACTATACTACATCATTAGTAATTTCCTTTATGCTCCAATGCTGGTATTGGGTAATGATCCTGAAAAATGTACTGGATTGGGAATCGGTTCCAGGATAATGCTTCAGCATTCGACTAGAATTTACTAAAATTTAATGTTGCTTGCCCAGAAAGTTTTGTAGTGTTTATTTTTAATAAGTTTTATTTTTTGTGTTTTACAGAACATTTTGACAGTGCTTATTAGAAAATATATATATTAAGTTTATTTATTTAATGAGACAGGGACAGTACACTATAGTGGCATGGCGACTGAGTGGCAAGCACACCAAGAAAGTTCCAGGTTTGATCCCCGGGTTGCCCGGACCTTTCTGTGTGGAGTTTGCATGTTTCTCCCTGTGTCTGGATAGGTTTCCTCTGGGCACTCCGGTTTCCCCATCAACCCAAAACATGCTACGTAGGTCTCCAGGAAGAACAGTTGATAGCTGTCTATTAAATACAATCAGTCAATGGTTAATGTAAATTTTGGACTGTCCCTGTCTCATTAAATAAATAAATAAATAAATGCTCCTTAGAAGGAGAGATGCATTGGACCAGGCTTTAGCACCAGTGCTAATTTCTACCTGTAGTCCCTGGGTAAGCGGATGTTCATGCAGGGGTGTCAAACTCAAATTCACAGAAGGCCAAAATTAAAAACTGGGACTAAGTTGTGGGCCAAACTAAATATTTATTAAAAAATTTCAACAACATCTGCTTGTTTTCTTTTCTTTTGAGATATGTAATTTTCTTATTAAAATAAATGTTTAATAATAGTTTTGCATAAGCATTGAATCCAGGATAAGCATAATATAAAACAATAACAACATTTTAAATAAATAATGCCTCTACAGCTTATCTGTAGCCAACGGGCCAGCTCTATTACATATTTGATATGATCTTGCAGGCCAAATATTATATTATATCGTGGGCCAAATTTGGTCCCCAGGCCTGACTTTGACATGTCTGTTATAGTGCATAAAATTCATAAAATTGTTTATGTAATGCAGTTTAATAATTATGGTGATGACTCAGTGATTCCCAGCCCAAATGGCATACTTAAAGCCATAGTTTTGGTATCAGAACTGAAAAATCAGAATTGGTGCATCTCCAAATAACACATACTGCTTTTCAGAAGGAGGATTCGTTTGTGCTGTGATGAGCTGAACGTGCTCGTGCCTTTTTGTCACGCAGACACTGACAAAGTAACAACTCTGCAGTGGACTGCAGCCTACCTCCGATATATCAACCAGATGTATGGAGACACGCTAAAAAAGGTTTGTCTGCACAGATACACATAGGATAGATAGGAAATATTTTATATGCTTACTGTGCTTACACTTGTACACAGGAGTTTGAGAAGACTTACACAGATAAAGATGGACTGAAGCTTGACCCCTCCTCAGTGAACGACCTTATTCTCCGGAATACACAGAACATTCCCATGTCAGTTGAACCATAGTCCCTGCTGCTTTATCTATGCACTGTCTCCCGTATTTCATAATGGCAGTGTTTCTCAACTTTTAAAGAGTTCGAAAATTGTCCCTATTGATGAAATTTCTTATAATTCTGTTTGTTAAACACATAATGCCTATTACATTGTTCAGGTGTTTTATGCAGTTTAAAGTTTAATGGTTTCTATTTTCCCATAGGTTTAATATTGTAGTAGTATTAAATATTTTGATCACTATATGAGATAACTTATTGTCCTCTACTGTTCATATGTAGAAAGGAATAGTTTTTACTGAAAAGTGGCTTTATTTGTCTTTTCTTACAACATGTCGCTGTATAATCTTACTGTACATACAACAGTCACCCACAATAATAAATAGTATTTAAAGTCATGTAAATTTAATAGTTACAGCACTGTCAGTACATAGTGGACGTGGTCATGGAGGGACTAAAACTGAACTGAAAACTGAAAAAACAAAGCTTAGATTTATGTATTGATTCATAAATGGTTTGGTCGTTTTTTAAAGCCAGATACATGGAATTCACTACACAAAAATCAAACTTGTAAAAAACAACTATCAAAATTCTTTATGTACGCAGTTTCTGGGAACCTGGGTCACCGTTTCATTCTACGGCTCTTATGCACAATGCTGTATCCAGAATGTGGAATGTGAAACTATATTTTCACTCAAGATGTGTTCTGGTCATTGAGGTAATTTACATTTAAGGGCCATTATACACGCACATTCAGTTCAGAGCTGTATTGAATGTTTTTAAGACTATGTTAGGTACAAGAAGCATAGAAACATGTACAGTTTTTACACAAAAATCTCTCCTTTTCATTTCCTGTCAAGTCCTGTCATCAGACATTGGGAGCACTTCAGTTGTAGTCTTGCACTTTATTCCACTTCTTTTACTGATGTTGCTTGGTGCCTGTCTTTAATTGTTCTGGTATTCAAGTTGCTCCCTGGATGTTTGTATTTTCCTCCCAGTGTATCACATTAGAGGTTTTTCTTTTCATAGTGTGATACATGAATTCAATTAAAAGATTTTGTCATAGACATCCTTAACTTCTTCTCACATCACCTCTGTTCAGGTGGTTGGACTCCGGTGGTCTAAGTTTAATGGTTTTTGGGGTTTGTAGATTTCCCATTAGGGGCTGCCCCTTGGCAGGCTGATGTGTCACAGATTCCAGGGGGTCCCTGGTGTCCAGTCCTTCCTACTCTGCCCGGCTCTCCAGGCTCACCAGGGTCTCCCGGGGACCCATCACGCCCATCCTTCACAATACCAGGCACTCCTGGAAGACCTGTGGGTACACCAAAGGACATTTTTAAACTCTGTTTTGTTCCCAGGACCTGTCGCTGCTGTAGAAGAACCATACCTTGGTATCCTTGGTCTCCAACAGGACCCTCAATAGCTTTGCCGATGGGCCCTTTGTCACCCTGCTCACCAATGTCACCTGTTTAAACAAAAGCTGTTAATCTGTCATATGTATGCTTGCTACAGATATGAGTCTGTTCTTCTTACCTCTTGGACCAGGGTCTCCCAGTTCTCCTGGAAGCCCTCTATACCCAGGGGGTCCTCGGGCGCCTGGGTGACCTATGGAGCCAACTACACCAGGCTTGCCAGGGAGCCCTGCTGGGCCAGGTCGACCGACCAGTCCTGGAGCCAGAGGTCGTCTGAGGTTAGCTGCCAGCTGTGCAATCTGATCTGATGATAGACAAAATCAAAAGGTTGGTCACATTTCAAATAATTACCTGAACAAATATCCACTTTTTTCAAGATTCACCATCAATCATAGATCCACACAGCTCTCTGATGTGCTGCTCGCTCACCAGTTTACCCTAAAAACAGATGAACAAAATGTAAGTCATCTGCATTCACACATAGTCCTCTCTGTCATTGAACAGAGTGCTAAGGTATAAGAGATTTCAATGGATTTACCGGTACGCCAGTCTTTCCTGCAATTCCGGGCATCCCTTGTTCTCCCTGTAAGCCCATTAGACCTTGTTTTCCAGGGGGTCCTCTAGCACCAAGCTCACCCTGTGGTCCTGTCACACCCTTTGGCCCCAGTTCACCGTGTTTCCCTGGCTACAGGTTTAAAAAAAAAAAAAAACTTTTTAAGATTCCAAATTCTTCTGTACACTAAAATGAATGTAATAAATACAAGTCAAAGTTCAGTTTCAGCCACAACCCCAAAATTCCATCTAATTATGACAAAAGGTACTGCATAATTTCAGAACAAAAGTGGTCAATATAAATTTCCAATACAAATCTCCAGTCAATTTGACTCACCTCTCCCTTTTGACCCACTGGACCAAATGGACCCTAGAATGCAAAACATAATGTAAATCACAGATAAAATATTTTGTTTATGCTTAGACATAATAACAATAGGCACTTACAGGTTCTCCATTTTCTCCTGGCAAACCATCACTTCCCGCCACACCCTAAAATCAAAAGAAATTTTTTTTATACATTCAAAAAAAACCCTGATGTAATACATTTAATACATTTTAAAAGTCTTATGGAGAGGACATTCTTATTTACCATATCTCCTTTAGCCCCAGAAGCACCAACTGGACCCTAAAAATAGAGTGAGAGTCACTGTAAGTATGATATGGGAGAGCAGTGGGGAGTCAAACCTGAAGTGAAGGAAATCATGGCAGTTATAAAGACCGGCTTTGTCCTTCACAGACTGAACAAAAGGCTGTCTGTGTCTGAGCCCCTCTGACTGCACTTAAACCACTAGAAGGAAGACTGAGTTTTATTAATAATCACACTTTTTAATAGTCTTATTAAAGCATGAACAATGACTTCATTCATAATGAACAAATTGTTTATTAAGAACGATTCAGGCTTAATGACAATAACCCCTAAGCTCTGTAAGTTGTATTTAAGCCTGAATAAGTCTTAATATACTATTAATGAAGTCTTTGTGCTTGCTTTATTAAGGCTTATTAAAGTGTAGTTATTACAAAGTCATAACAGCTATTCAGAATAGGTGTAAAAATTATGACAACTAACTAACTAACTAACTAATTAATTGAAGGTACTACGTCTAAAAGTTAGTTAGCCCCCAAACTTACTCTTTCACCAAACTCTCCTCGGATTCCTGTTGGCCCGGGCAGACCAGGATCCCCTAGAGCTCCTTTCATCCCCTGCAGCAGACAAACTACCAGTAGTCAGTAAAACCCATTATAGGCTGTAATGATCACTATAATAATTACTTAAAATTAATTTGTAGGAACTGACCTGGAAGCCCTTGATTCCCTGAGGCCCATCATTGCCAATAGGCCCAATTCCTCCCTGTTGGACACAAAAAGTAATATTATTTTGAAGTGCAATATGCAATGCATTAAGACATGGTCTCATGTGTACTATGCTGAATATTTTCATAATTTATTTCAAAGAAAGTAGTAATTAGGGCTGACGATGATTCTTCATACACAGCAGCAATATACATGCATTTAAAATGACTTTAATATGTTTTTGTTTTCAAAACAACAAGCAAAAATTCATGTGAAGAACTTTTTTGTGTAATAGGGTTCATTGTGGAATGGTCTTGCAAAATAATTATTGCTTTGTAAATGTGGTGTAGTAAGTAGTATAGGGGATACTGAGCTCCACCTTTTCTGATGAAATATGCACAAATATGTAGACACTAACATCTAATTGTGTCCATATATTATTTTATATACCAGAACATGTAACACTAACAAGTAAGCTGTAAACCTTTCATTTACTTACAGCTACTCCTCGAGGCCCTGCTATTCCCCGCTCTCCTGGGATACCAATCTCACCCTGAAGGAAGAGACAGTTTAGTAAAAACACCCCAGAATATGTAGTGTTAATAACACTGAAATCTCCCCCAAATTCTACAAGATACATACAGGAATACCTGGCTCTCCAGAGGGTCCCGTCTCACCAGTCTTCCCTGGGTCTCCCTTTTATCATAAACAAAAGAGGAAACAACAATTAACACTTTTAAACACAACTTTAAAATTTCTTAAACCATGTGTCATTTTTACATGTTTTCATTAGCATCTATACTTACAACTTCTCCTTTAGATCCCTTTGCACCAGCTTTTCCCTGGAGCCCCTGTAAAAGATAAATATAAAATGGTCAGTGTCTACTGTAATTGAAATGCTGATTGATCTAATGCATTATAATGATAATTAAATTGATCACAAGCTAAAAATATCATTTCTTACAGGAAGTCCATTTGGTCCTTTCTCTCCGACTACACCATGGCGCCCAGCATCGCCCTGAAAACACAACAGACACTAACTTAAGGACCTGCTTTATAGAAAAGGCATTTTTCATTTAATCTCAGAGGAAACTGTGTGTCTTGCCTTCTCTCCATCCAGTCCTGGTGTGCCATCTTTGCCGTCTCTCCCTGGAATACCCTGACGACACGAGACAGGACTGTTACAAAGGTCAGCTGGACATTGTGCTATTTGTATGTCAGGCTTATACTCACAGGCTCCCCTTTAGGCCCAGGCCCTCCAGGTGCTCCTTTAGGACCAATTTTACCCTGAAAGTGTCATATTTTGTTATTCTTCTGCATAACATAGACATACTATACACAGACATGTACTGTATATTAGTGCTAAGACTGATTACTCACCATCTCGCCCTTTGGTCCTCTGAACCCTTGTGGCCCTTTCTCTCCAGCGTCGCCCTGGAAGCATCAGATGAAACATGTACAGCTATTCATTTATAGGACCAACCAATATCTTAACTGAAGAGCTTATGCACAATAACATTATAATATAAATAATATAATAACATTACAGTTGTGCTACAAACAGAGAGGAACTCACTGTTTTTCCAATGAGGCCAGCAGCACCAGGTTTGCCTCTGAAGCCAGGCAACCCCTAGGGTCAAGGAAAAGGTCAGTCTTAAGTCTTTTGTTTTATATAACATTAGGCTACAATAGTACTTACTCTGTCTCCCACTGGACCCATGGGCCCCTGCAGCCCCCTCAGACCCCGTGGGCCCTTCAGGATGACATTTCAGAATGAATATTTTATATAAAGAAATTAAGATGTGTAATAATAATAATAATAATAATAATAATAATATATAATAATAATAATAATAATAATAATAATAATATATTATTATTATTATTATTATTATTATTATTATTATTATTATTATTATTATTATTATTATAGAGTGTGTGTGATCACCTGCAGACCCACAGTGCCTGGAATACCAGGGGGCCCTGGAGGACCAGCGTCTCCCTGCACAGGTGAATTAGGACTCAGGTGAGAATCACAGACAAAGACTGTACCACATGATAGTCACATGACCTCCTTCACTCACCTTCTCTCCGTCCTTCCCAACCTCTCCTTTATCTCCTTTGTGTCCAGTGTGACCCTGTGGGCAGACACAAACACCAAAGATCAGCATTCTACAAGAGTGAGTATATTAATGACATTTGTCAAGAAATATATATTGTATTCACCTTAAATCCTGGCATTCCAGGTGGGCCGGGGGGACCAGGGGGGCAGATAGCTGGACACTGAAAACAACAATTATAAATACATTGTTTTATTTGTTCTGTCTTACTATAGTGTATAAGTGCCAGAAACTTACGAGAAGGTCACCATTGAGATCTTGAAGTGTGCCTGGGAGACCCTGAAGTTGCATAACAGAAAGTATAAGTCTCAGAGCTTTTCCTAGCTAACAATCATCTCATTGAACCATTCATAAAATGAATGAAACCATGCAACCACTAGATGGCAATAAAAGCATGTTTGACAAAATAGTGTAAATCAGTGAAAATATATATGATAAAATGGGAGTAAAAGAAACTATAATTACAGGAGGGCCATCAGGACCAGGTGGGCCGGGAAGTCCAGGAAGCCCCTCGGGACCCTGTCGGAACAAATGTGAAGATCCATTGGACATTTGAACTACGACAAAATACACAACTAAACTGACTGGTGAGTAATAACTGCCTTGGCCTTTACATACAAATGCAACATGACAAATAAAACAAAAGATTGTAAATTACATTTTGTTGAAAAATACTCACAGTAGGCCCCTGTGGTCCAAGACCGCCTGGTAGGCCATTAGTTCCAGGTAAACCCTTAAAATAAAACATAGTTTTGTTTTGGGGCACAAGCTCATATAAAGTATGACTTCAACATCAAATTATTTGATATGTTTGCAAATTATAGTTCAGAGCTGTGTGTACTCACTGGTGCTCCTGCTCTCCCTCTGCCCTACGGAAGACACAGGAAGGTGCATTAAGTCACAGACATCAAAGTCCACATTAGTGCTTTTGTTTTTTAAGGATCTACTTACCGGAGGCCCGGCTGGTCCAGGAGGTCCTGCTTCACCCTGTGAAGAGATATCAGAACATTACATAAGTAAGACACTCATTACCTTTATTATTAAAATTAGCAGCAAGTCAAGGCTACTCAAATTCATTAAAACTAAGCTTATATATATAGTTATTGATAATATTGTGCTTGCTTTTTTGCCCCATTAAACAAATTGCCATAATTTCTGCATTGAACCACCCACATTATGCTGCTTGTTGTATTCATGTTAAGCTTTCCTCTTGGTCTGAGTCTGTGTTGATTCCTCACAGCTGTATTTGAGTTGTCTTTGAGGTGAGAGCTCCAGAGAACCCAAATAAATCCTCTCAGCACACTGATCTCCCCACCTTGCTACAATCAGACTAGTACTAAAAATGCGTAAAACCTTTTTTATTTAAATTTTTTCCCCATAAGTTTGAGTATTCCTGTCAGGTCTCTGAGATAACAGTCTGCTAATCAAAGTAATTAGGAGCACTTGTCGACACACTTGCTCATTAGTCTAAGCATGAGTTTGATTGTCTGGGCTTTATCTGTCTTGACACTAAATATGCAGCTTCACAGTCAAGATTCCTGGGTGTTTTTCCTAACATGTGCTCTACCAGGCT